>NC_081408.1:184763529-185363529 GCF_030272615.1 Cryptomeria japonica
GATATAATACAACAAATAATTATTGCACTAGTTTTATTTCACTCATTAAATCAAATTACAAAAATAGAAATTTCTAACCTCTTAAATTCTCTTATACAAGAGATTGAGGCATATCTATAGTATGGTATTGCACAAACATGCTTATTTGGGAAACAGATCACACATTACATGCTTGCACAAATATTTTCACCTAAATTGCCATTTATTTGAAATTTTCAACGTCCTCCAGGACCTCCTCCTCCTCCTCCACGACCACCACCTCCTCCTTGACCACCTCCACCACCTCCTCCTCGACCACCTCCACCATCTCCTCCTCCGCGACCACCTCCTTGTCCACCTCCACCACCTTGGCCACCTCCTTGACTGCCTCCACCACCACCATGACGTCCAAAAATACCTCCGAAAATAGCTCCGAAAATACCTCCACCACCACCAGGTCCTCCACCTCCTTGGCCACCTCCTTGACCGCCGCCTCCACCACCACCAGGCCCTCCTCCTCCTCCTCCTCCTCTTCCTCCTCCACCAGGTCCATGACCAGCCATCTTACCCAAACTTCTCTTAACTCTAATTCTTCTTCTTCTTACTTTGGTATAGCTCTGAAAACTCTATCTAAGCAGGAATGAATGCAATACTCATAAATCTATGATACATATATATATCTTTCTCTCCTGCCGACCTTCACTCCATATCTACCATTCTTTAACGCGGGAAAGAGCTGTTAGGTGAAGATATTTCAAGAAACCACCTCACACGCAGCAGGACATGACACCCACGTAGCACTTCTAGCAGGCACTCAACTTTATCAGTTACTGATCTTGTATTGTATTGTATTGAATTATAGGTTGTGGATTCTAGATAGATTTTGATCTATTCACCTGCCCTTTACCAGGGGAAGAGCATAATTCAATTACTATTTATTACTGCTTAAATAGTAAGGTTGTTTCACGTAGTATAATTGAACAATAGTGATAAGATTGTGGATTTTACAGTTATACTAAAATTGCTAATTTTCCATTCCGAATACAATTTCGACGGTTATATTTCTAATTGCTTTTGCCAATATATAATATTATTATGCAACGACTAGAAACTATCAATACGAACTTCAAAAGAATTAAATACAATCATATAAAAATATGATATTGTCAAAAAAAAAAAAAACACCTCTATATATAAAATATATAGGCTAATCTGTTAGATATAACAATTCATATCACAATTAATTTAAACTAGCTATTGCACTTTGGTGTGCAATGGGTATGTTGAATAAGTGTGGAGAGAGAGAGATGGATATAGAGGTCTAGGAAGAGGGAGAGGGAGAGAGATATGGGGAAGGAATATAGAGAGAGAGAGAGAGATAGCAATAAATGGAGGGAGAGATAGGGACATGTATAAGAGGAGATAGAGAGAGTAAGGGAAATAAATAGGTAGAGGAAGAGAGAAGGAGCAAGTAGAGAGAGATGGATACAGAGGTCTAGGAAGAGGGAGAGGGAGAGAGATATGAAATGTCTAGAGATATGGGGGAAGGAAGATAGAGAGAGAGAGAGAGAGAGATGGCAATAAATGGAGGGAGAGATAGGGACATGTATAAGAGGAGATAGAGAGAGTAAGGGAAATAAATAGGTAGATGAAGAGAGAAGGAGCAAGTAGAGAGAGATGGATACGGAGGTCTAGGAAGAGGGAGAGGGAGAGAGATATGAAATTTCTAGAGATATGGGGGAAGGAAGATAGAGAGAGAGAGAGAGATGGCAATAAATGGAGGGAGAGATAGGGACATGTATAAGAGGAGATAGAGAGAGTAAGGGAAATAGATAGGTGGACGGAGAGAGCTAAGAGGCCCAGGAGAGGGAGGGAGATAGTTAAAGGGAGAGAGGGATATATAGATAGAGGGCAATGCAGAGAGATAGAGAGGGGTAGGGAAAGAAATGGAGAGATAGGGAGGTAGAGGTAGAGAAAGATAGGGATAGAGGTAGAGAAATAAATGGAGAGAGATAGGGAGATACAAGTAGAGAAAGATATGGTGAGAGAAGGGGGTAAAGGGGGAGAGATAGAGAGGGAAAGAAGGAGTGATATGGATAGAGGGAGATAGATTTGTTTTATTCTTCAAACTTGTAAATAAGGAGTTTTCAAGTTTAAAATTAGGAACTTGTGATAGTAAAATTAAAGAATCAAACTGAACTTGGGCTAATGATAGAGAAGGGCTACAAATATTACTTGCTTTCCTAAAAAAGTGATGTTTTGATTGAAGATTCAAAAAAATGTAGTTAATTAATATTTGGTTTGTCATTCTTAGTTTTATGTTCTAAATTATATGATGTACTTGATAAGAATTTGAGACTCACATCTTATGTTTGGTTGTATTCCTAAACAACAATTTTTATGAGATAATAATAACAATTTTTTTCCTCTTTTTTGCACATAGGTGAGTATTTTTTGTTTGACTTTGTTTCCCTATTTAAAAAATGAGTACTTGAAATCCTACACTTTCAATTTTCCATATCAGTGCAACGTATATTAAGTGCCACTATGATCAACCTCATCTATAACAGTTATTAATTATAGTAGAAAAAAGCATGTTTTGAGCATGAAGCAATCTTTTTGAAGATGAGATGCCATAGAAGCATTTGCACCCTATTAGAGATTATAAGGAATTTTTTGAATTGAGATTGAGTGAGTGTTTGAGAATCGCTATAGATGTAGACCATGGTTCGGAATATTTACATCATGATTTTCTTTCGCAAATTGTCCATTTTGATTTCAAACCTAGCAATATGCTTCTGGATCTATTGGCTATAACTGTCATATTTCAGCTTTAATTGATATTTTCTAATAAATCAAATTTGATCAAAAATCTTAAGATCTACTTACATTGTATACAAATGGTTCTTAAAAAAATTAAAAAAGAGCACTATACAAGAACACAACTAGTAGGCAGCGACAAGATCTCTAGGTACATCCTTATATGATCCATTCATTCTTGGCAATGGTATGGGTGATGCTCAATAATAGGGATAGCTAGATTCTTCAATGATTAATATTTATCCCTACATGGTAACCACCAAAAAATTTCCCTATGTTATATTAATATTATTATGTCATAGTGTTTCCTTTGGCTAGTTAATGTTGGATCTTATTGCTTAGCTAAAGTTGGATCTTGACATTCAAATTATCTTAGGAAAAGAAGAAAGTTGCATTTCATTTTATAATTTCGTCAACCTTTGCAAATTTTGAGTACCTACTACCTATAATCTTAGACATAAATTTATATCACTTTTTGCAAATAAGAGTTTGTGTTGTCATTGATGTCAAATTTGTTGTTACTAATGATAAATTTGGTCTAGAAGGTTGAAAAGATTGTTGGATATGGTTGGTCATTGTTGCTGCTAGGATATGTTGTTGTCATTGATGTCAACAGATTCTTGTGATTTGTTCTAGTGATTGCATTTTGGGAAGATCGTTTGATCCAGTTTGTAGTGTTGTTTTATTGATCACTGTTTTGCAGAGTTCGGTATATTCCGATGTGATCAGATCTTGTGCTAAGACTTTGGGATATTTCTTGGGATGCTCTTGTGTATCTTCATTTTAGATGGTTCATGATTTGGTGCCCTGCAAGTTATCATTCTTCGTGATAGCAGCTGATTGGTTGTGTTCTTTAGCTTTTCGTCGTTGATTGATGAAGATTTGATAAGTGGTGTTGGTGCAGCTATTTCTCATGATTCTAATGTGCTTGCTGGTGTTTCCTAGTCATGTCCTATTTGTTTTGGTATTTTGCATTGATCGTTGTGCAATTTTTTGGTGATTTCTATCAACCAGTGATGTTTTTCATGTTATGCAGTTTTACTAGTGGTGTAGCATGTTGCGGTTGATCTTACAGTGACTTCCAGTGGAGTTGAGCATTTGGGAATTTGATTTAGGTCCATTTTATGCTATGTAAATCATTATATTGGTCTGGTGCTTGGTCTTTGTATTAGGTGGTGTAATTTTATAATTAAGGATTGAGGGTTTAGTCGACCTTGCTGTCAAGGTTGATGACTTGTATATATAGGCGATATATTCATGCAATTTGGGTGTCGATGTTGAGTTTGAGGTGAGATTGGTGTTGCAGGGCAGACATTTGTGCTTAACCAGAACTGTAATCAGGCATTTGGAGATGCTATTCTTTCAGTTCATTTCTTTCGGATTATAGTCTGAATCTTCTTGTAAGTCAGCGAGACTTCCTTGAGGGTTGTAGCCTTTCGGGCCATTATATTTGAGCAGTGAGCTCTAGGTAGTGTGCCTATATGCATGTGCATTCCCCATTGTAATATTTAAATATACTACTGTAGAGTATCATCTTATTGTGGGTAGGTTCCGAGCGTGGTTTTTCCCTTAACCGGGTTTTCCAAGTCAGAATATTGGTGTTGTGTGTTGTGCTAATAATTTTCTTATCTTTTTTATTAACTTAGTTTATTAGATTTGTGCTTTGTGATTAGGTTTGGTATTCCGGTGAAGACTCATTCAGACCCCCCCCCCCCCCCCCTTCTCTCTGTCTTCCTTCTTGATTGCTGCTAACACAATTTTATTCTAGAGAATTGTAGTATCAAAGGACTGGTAATGCATTTATCTAGATGTCTGGAGATTGACTATAGTTGTTTTAGATAGTAAATTTGGTTGTCTTATAACTTATCCAAAACTTTGGAGGTGTATTATGTGGTCCATAGTTGAAGATGGCTAAAGGTGTCTATCCTGGTGAATACTCTCATAGAAGATATAGTTTTATGATCTATATTGTACAAATTGCTTCATTATTTCTTGTTGTTGTAGTATGATTTTGGTGGATGCAAATGCTTAATAATATCTTAATTTTAATGTTCTCAGTTGATCTACAATTGAAGTTGTGATGATATGAGTATTGACTTGTACAACTATAAAGTGAGAGTTTGCAACAATGCATTGCATTCCTCTGCTTACAGTTGTTTTCGTGGTGTGGATCAATGATTTAGCTATGTTATTTTTAGGTGATTCTATGGTGTTCATATGCAAGAGTCTTGGTGGTCCGCATCATGTTTTGGGTAAATTTGGTTGGTGTGCTTTAATGGTTCTATCCTTTGGAGCCGACCTATGCAATTTTGGTCGAAGTGGTAGCATGAGGAGTTGATCTTGGATAGATAAGAAGGTGTGCCAATGTGGTCTAGATTTTTTTTGGGACCAATTGTTTGTACCCTACATGTTACATCTAATTAGGCTAACCTAATTAATGTTTCTTTGTTTGTGAATGGTATATAAAGACGAAATTCATTTTGGAGGAAGACAAAAGTGAGTAATGTGTGATGTGAAGTTGTGTATGGTGTATCTTGGGAGTGAAACGGTTCACAAGTGCATTTGAGCATTAATAAATTTATCTTCAGATGTGTAATAAATGTCAACTATAGTCAACATTTCAAAGGATGCATTTCTCTGCATTGCCCTAAAGAAGTGATCTTCTACTGTCCCAAATCATTCTTCATTCAGATCTCTATACAAACTCTTTACCTGTTCAATTTTTGCTACTGCTTCTTCATCTGACACTTCATAAGGCAGTTCCAGTATCCACCCAACTTGTGGTTCCACTACAAATATATAATAGTTATCTCTGCTAACAGTGAAAGTGAATGTATCTATGTAATTGTTCACTATGTCTGATGAAACACATGTATCTTTGTTGCATAGAAGATTGAAATTCTTTAAACCAACCACAAAAATCTCTTTGATATTTCTTGTTGTCTATCATGCATTTTCTCACATAAGTACCCATTTGCATTCCTATTGGGGATGACGTCTCCCAAACAACATTGTCTTTACTAGGAAGTTGATCTTTAAGAACATGAAGGCTAAAAGAATTATCAAAGGCCCAAATTTGAACAAATATTTGTTCTTCATTGTCTTTTTTAGATTCTCCAATAATTCATTCAAAAGAAGTTTACATAAATCAAATGACTCATTACATACCATATTCCTGAAAGCTGTATAAATGGCTATCATAGCGGCCATACTTTCTCGGTTCTAGAAGTCAATTTTGTAAGCTAGGTATTTCGTTGCAAGCTTCAGCCCAATATCTTTGATATTTTCTATAGGCACTATTCTTCCATCACACATAGATCATGTTAGAGTAGTAACCATATCATTCTTGACTGATCTCTTCATCGAAACCTCTCCTCTTTGACAAAGACTGGTTAGGGTTTGAAGGACTTCCTTCGTGATCCGATAGGTTTTTTCAAGGTACATATCATCTCCATGAATTCAACTCAGGATTATTCTAATCCACTCAACTTCATCAGAAAAGTTAGGAAAGAATCTTCAAATATCCAATCCAGAGTCTCTAAGATTTTTTATAATCTTTCTTTAGGGTTACATCATCATCCTCAGTTACATTCTCCCATAAGTCATTGAATTAAAGATGACTTAGCTCTTCCCTCCCCACATGACTATAGGCACACACATCCTCAGTATATAAACAATGAGTTGGCACCCTTGAAAATTCTCCATCTTTATCAGTCAACATTGTGATGAGAGGATATGGCTTCAATGCAGGTCACGGTTTTAATGATGGGTCAACAACAACTGGAATTGGCATGTCACAAACAAAGGTTTTCTTAGCACAGCACACTGAGCTCTTCTTTGCACTGCAAATCTTCAAGCTTCATTTTCACAAGTGATCAAAATAATTTTAAGTAACTTCTCAATATTTTTTTTTTCAGAAGAGCAACATTAATGACAATCGTACTTTCCCAAAAACCACGTTCTCTTCCTTTTTTTTACCGGTTTTTCCAGTAATACCCAAAAACACACTAAAGCACTAAAAAAAATCTTCTAAGCTACTACACCAAATTTGAGGAGTTATAAGATTTTCTTTTAGCTCTCCCCTTAGTCCAACATACAAGCTTAATTTATGGAGGGAGTAGCACCATTAGCCGGTGTCAGTGCAGCCTTTGTATTCTACTAAGTCTTTTCATTAGATTTATTTACCCACATCTTCTTCATTTTTACTTCTCAAGGTTAATATCTACCTTCTTTGTCAATCTAGATGAAATATTGGATCTACTTCTACGGTCTCTTGCCAAATGTCCTACTTTGTTGCAACTATAATAGACCAGACTCCTATATTGATAACTTGCATATCTTATGGTATTTCCATATCTATTAGATGGTCTACATGTTGGATATTTTTGAGAAGCTTGTTGGAATAATGTGTTGTCATTGATATCAACATATTCTTTTGTGTATTCCAATGTTGTAGTCAAATTGGATAAGTTGGTTTAGCCTGTATGTTGTAGATGAGTTGATGGGTTGTAATGGGTTTTGAGATATGTATGTCTAGTTGATTCAGAAGAAGTTTTAGAGGTCCACATGTTGATTTGATCAAGTTATGAGGTCTGGTATTGAGGATGTTATTCAGTTGTTCATGTTATTCAGTATTTTGGTTCATGCTTCGCATTGCTCTAGAATTGTAATATCTTTAGTTGTGAATGTATGGGATGTATTATGGATGTTGATTTGTGTCCTCAGTTTGATTGGTTCATAATTTGGAAATCCATAAGTGAATCCTTCAGGTTGACAGTCAATTATGTTGGTGTTCTTGAGCTCCAATAGAGAGATGATGATGATTCTTGTAATCCGAGTTGTTTCGGATGTTGTGGTGCAATTCACATTGCTTGTGAATGTTTCTATATTATTTTCTATGCATATTGGTGGTCTGCATTTATTATTGTGTGCGTTGCTGAAGATTTTCTTTGTCCAATGATGTTCTTCATGTTATGCGACATTCTTGTTGTTGTAGCATGCTGCAGATGATCAGGGCATAATTGTTGGAGGTGTTTCATATTTGTGGTGGTTGTTTTGGCCCATACTATGCGTTAGCCGACATTGTTTTGGTCTGTATGTATTGCTGTAGTATTTGAGGTTATTATTTTGTTATTTGTGTTGAGGGTTTACCCGACCTTGTAATAGAGGTTGATGACTTATATAAATGAATGTAATAATCATTGAGAGGTATCATGCTATGTGTGAATAATTGTGTGAAGAAGTGTGTTGCAGAGAATATTTTGCAATGAGCTTAACCGGAACTGTACTCAGGCATATGGAAATGTTATTTTCATAGTTCATGTAATCTTGATTGTTGTTTGAATGCTTGTGTAGGTTAGTGAGCCTTCCCTAAACATTGTAGCCTTTCTGGGTTTCTTGTTTAAGCAATGATCTCTAGGAAGTGTGTCTGGATGCATGTGCATTCCCCATTGTAATATTTTATTTACTCCTAAAAGGGTATCATCTCATTGTGGGTAGGTTCCCACCATGTTTTTCCCTTAATCGTGTTTTACATGTCAATTGGTATATGCTGGTAAACAGATTTGTCTCTCATAATTTATTTAACTTTTATACTCTTAGCCCAAGAAATGAAAGACAAATTTCACCATATAGTTGGAAAATCATTGTATTGATTAACCTCTGAATTAAGGTACAGCTCCCTCAAATAGATATTCAATCAGCTCCAAATTACACACAATCAATATTATACTTTTCCCCAGAAAGTACAAAAAGGTAATTGCATTCACCGGTCAATACCAAATGAGCACAAGCATTGATCCATATATAATTCTTTGTTTAAAGCCGACAAACTTCACATGTACACTGAAACAAAATGAAAATCTTTAAAAATGAATTTCACTGATATTTTCTGCACATATAGAAAGCCATGACAAATTCTTTCTTGAAATAGATTCTCACATAAATCAAATTTCAAACACCAAACACATAGATTTGAAGCCAAAGATAAATTGTCATTCGATTTTCATTCATAAATGATCATAAACTTCCAACACATACATAAACTATTCAGCCAAAATTAAAAGAGATAGATTTTCAAAAACTTAGTGGACCCGCGTAAAGTCATTACAAAGCTTAGAAATAGGTCACCAGACCAATAGTTTAACCAAAGGTAAAATTAACTCTAAATGAGTTAATGAGAAACTGTCCTAACTATATAACAGAAAATGAAAGAAAGCTAGACATATTGGCATATGACTGCCAGCAGTACTACTCATGCGGTCGATTCAGTTTCAGTCGGATTGCCCAGATTGCTATTCTGGGGGCATACCATAACCACTTTTGTTACACTCCACTCCTGATGAACCCTTGAGAACTCCTGGATTACCGCTACATGTGGCAGGGTGATATGAATTACCCTTTGCTTCCAGAGTTCCTTCTTCCTTTTCACCAGCTGCACTTTATCTATATGAGTGTCCAAATGATCAAAACATATTGTAAGCATCGACTCCACTTTAGCAATCTTTGTAAAATCTTCCATGGCTAAGGACTTCTCCACCTTAATTTTTTTAATTCAACTGGTGAAAATATTGACCATTTCTATTGTATCTTCCAGGGTCTGGCCATCTTCTTTAAGCAACTGAACATCTACACAACGCAGATCCTTTTGCATCATTGTTCTTAGGGTTGTTAGATCCCCTCATAGACTAACAGATTCATTATGTCCTTGCTCAATGATCTGGTTATGCCACTCTATACTTTCTTTGCATATGAACATTATATTTTCATCTAATCCTAGCACTTGTCTTTTAGCAAGGAAATTCATTAAGCAATAGCGTTGAATATCACGCATTTGCCTTGAAATCACTGCCCATTTAGTCTTTTCTTTCTGCCATGCGATTAAGTCAGTGTCCAATTCTTTGGTAACATCATTGGCATCTTTGAAGATTTGAACTAAATATGATATATAATTAGTTCCTTGATCCACAATCGACGTAAGCCACTCAGAGAAAATCTCTACCATCATCTTGTTCCTTTGAACTTCACCCAAGAACTTCTAATTATTAGGAGATTTTAAATTAAAGGGAACAGAGCTTTGGGAAAATGGCAGCGGGCTATTCTGCAGAGCATAGATGTATTGGGCCATTTGCATTAAACTCCATTTCAAATCTGCTTTATCCTTTTCATCCTTCCAACTACGTGAGATAATCCTTTTGGTTGAAGTCTCTAAATGTTTCATATCAACCGCTCTAGTTCCTACCCCCAAATCAACTCATTCAATAGTATAATCAGCCTCTGAGGTGGTAGTAGCATCCTTATCGGATGTGGGCTTAGCAATATCTGTAGTCCAATGTTTTGTGCTCTCATCAAAACCAATCATGGTTTCCACTTTCATCCGCTTAGGCTTCATGGCCCTTCCTAGACACTTACTCACGGCATCTTCCATTGACACAGAGATAGGCACAACATTCCTCTTCTTGGTAATTGAATCACTCAACCATTTAGGAGCCACAGTCAGATCTTTGGATTGCATAGGCGGAGGTCCTCCTGAAGTCAACAGCATAGCATTATCTGTTTTAGACAAAACATCAAGTCCTTGTGAATCTTGGACATCAACATCAGCATCGGTTACAACTTTGTTAGCATCAGAAATCAAACATTGAACTTTGAACCTTGGAGAATAACAGCGACACAAAAAAATATACATGACCAATATTGAACTTTGAACCTTGAACCAAAAAGATTCAAGTTCAAGTTTCAACCAATGCTAAACACCGACAAATACTAAAGAAGACTTATAAAGCCGCGTGGGAAAATAAACTTTAACATGATGCTCATTGAACTTTGAACCTTGAACCAGAAAGGTTCAAGTTCAAGGTTCAAGTTCAACATAGTGAAACTTAAAGAAAACAACGAAGACTGAATTGCATAGAAAATTCAGGGCACACAACCAGACCAAAAGACCAGTTAGGGACATGACTCAATAAGGCGGTATTGAAATAGAGATTTATATGTACTGCCAATAGTATCAGAGCTAGATCCTCTAGAAGAAGCTTGACTATTGGGGAGATACAGGATGACAACCTTTTCTTTCAAGAAGGATAGTCTTAGATTTGATGGAATGAAGTAAACTCTCTAGAAAAGTCAAATGCAATGTCATTTGAGATGCATTGGAGAAAAGTACTGGAAGATTACTAATAATGTATATAATGTTCCTCGGAATGGTCCTACTACTCTAAATGAGATAAAAGAAGCAGAATGCAATATTAGAGCTAAGAAAGCATTGTTGAATGCCTTGGTAGATTTTGAGATGACTAATGTGATGGACTTAGAGACTACTCATGAAATCTGGATAAAACTAGAGACCTTGCATGAAGGTGATAGTCATGTGAATATTGCTAAGTTGCAAAGATTGAAGGGTAAATATGAGAACTTGAAGATGAGTGAAGATGAGAAAATTACTTCTTTTATGCAGAAGTGAATGAGCTTGTGTGTGGAATTAGATGTGTCAATGGAGTATTAGAAGAATATGATATTGTTGCTAAAGTATTGAGATCCTTGCCTCCTGCTTACAAACAAATTTGTCACTATTAATGAGATCTGGACTGTGAAAAATGTGACAGGAGACATGTTGATCGGTACATTTGCTGCTTTTGAGTTGAGTGAGTTTGGAGACTCTCTTCCTAAGACTGAATCTGCATTCAAAGCTACTATTTCCAGGAAGCAAAGATATGATCCAGAAGAACATTCTACAAGAGTATCTAGATATGAGATAGAGATGATAGAGATGGAAGATGAAGAAAGAGAGCTTGAGAAGCTTGAAGAACTTATTGCCAGAAGATTGACTAAAGGTGTCGGTAATTATGAAGGAAAGTTACCTCTGAAGAACACAAATAGACATTAAGAGGGGGGTAAATCAGTGTAGTTTAAAATTTGAACTATTTGTGTTGAGACTACAAATTAATCAAGAATACACACTCAAAACAACAAAAAACAACAACACCAAATTTACGAGGAAACCCCATTGTGCAAAAAACTCAGTGAGAATAGTTCTTGGAGTCTACTACTACAATCCAGCCTCAAAATAAATAATAGTTTACAATATTTAGGGCACCAACCCAAGGAGCACCAACCCCTGATTTTATGAGCACCTACTGAAAGGAGCACCTCCCCCTGCTTTGAGCACCCCCTCAGAGATTTATGGTGATTGATAAAGTTTACAATGCAAATGATAAAGCCTTGTTACAAATGAGTTTTGTAACACTTACAAAATTCTCATATCTTAAGAATGAATTTCTCTTCCTGGTGAATTTTTTCCTCCTTCCTCAGTCAGGTTATCTTCTTCTCTCTACTATAGCACTACTCTCCAGAATGCTCTGATCTTTCTCTATTTTTGTGGATGTCTTATTCTTCTTGCTACAACTTCACTTTCCAGAATACATTCTTCTTTTTTTGCTTTATTCCAACTTTTTTACTTCTGTAGATTTCTCCAATTCTCTCAGAAGAAGCACAACTTTCTACAACACACAACACATGGTCGACTAGGCAAGATATTTCTATTTCCAGCTATTTCTCAATCTCAATAGTCACACCTACCAATGTTGAATCACATTTACACTAGTCTTGCACCATCAACTCTGCATCGAGGAATGTTTTTCCTTTTAATATTATAATTAATTCATTTGCCTTTCTGGGATTCAGTCTGCAGTAGATTGGATTTCTTTCTTGGATCAACCACTTGCATTAAATGACTCTTCTCTACTTTTCTAAAATCTCTCCAGGTACTAAGTTTCTATTTTTAGCAACCCCAATCTATCTAATAGATTTGATTTTGTCTCTGTCAATTTCCTCGAGCCCATCAACCATCCACAACTTGGTCGTCGTTAATGCATTCTCCATCCTCTATTGACCTACCTAGACAAGATCGAGAACTACCATATTACTAAGATCCACTATCACCAACTTCTATACATTACATGTTCTCATTTACAATCAAGGGGCATATGTCTTCACTTCCTTCATGAGATTATATGGTCAAAGTTGGTTAGCATCCATGTAAACCTTTGTGCCTAAAGGTATGCACAGATGTCGTAAAAAATATTCTTAATCGACATCCAAGTCACTTGGTCAACCATGGTCAGTAGCCACATGGATAATTGTGCTTATCGGGCTACCACCGTGTTGAAAAAAAACTTCTAATGGTCATGATGACCTTAAACTCTGTTGTTATGGGATGGCAGGATGCACACCACTTTGTCTTTTAACTCACCCTACATCATCATTCATATACCCATTTTTTTCATGCGGGCTAGTGGTATGCATAATATTTCCGCCTTAACTTACCTCACGAGACCCTTTTTCCATCATTTTGCAGGCTATGGGATACCGGGATCCTTCACTCCCTTCATTGTCTTATCCCTCGCGACCATCGCCCATCCATCTTGAATGGTGCGGGATAGCAGGGACCATCCCTTACATCATCTCTTATTTCCCTGAGAGCTCATTTTACATCGGCTTCTCTTCGTCTAGGATAGCGGGATTCATCTCTCCCTTTACCTTTTTATCTCACATGACCAATTTTCTTTGGTCATCCA
The DNA here is from genome assembly GCF_030272615.1 of Cryptomeria japonica. NCBI lineage: Eukaryota > Viridiplantae > Streptophyta > Pinopsida > Cupressales > Cupressaceae > Cryptomeria > Cryptomeria japonica. Next base: position 184,776,903 of record NC_081408.1, read on the forward strand.
TGTTGCAGGATAGCAAGGGATGTAACCGCATTATCTTTTCTTAACCCCATGCGACCCTTGTTCTTTGGTCTTCACCAATGTAGGATAGCGAGAGACCTCTTTCATTTATCCTTTTGTGTTATCTTGCAAGCTAACCACTCTTTCATCCTTCACGGTACGGGATGGCACGATAGACCATTTTCCTCTGATTTTGTTATCCTACAGGGTCATTTGAAAACCTTCCAACTCGCCTCGGGGTAGTGGGATGCCTGCACATACATGATGGATCCCACATGGACACAACACAGCATAAGCGAACCACTGAGCCACTAACACATGGATTGATGGGGACCTCTTGAATCTGAGATGGCCTTTCCAATAAAACATCATGCCCTAATAATCGACCAAGGCTGTTTAGTCAATCTACCATACTAAGTCTGCAGTCCTTTTGGATCAAACCTGATGGGTCCAATGCACTATGTGGCATATATAGATCAGCACTAATGCTGACTTGCACTTTGTAACCCACCCACATTTCATCTGCAACCTACAACATTTGTGTAGTTATATAGCATAACTTGTGTGCTATGCACATCACTTGTTTTCGTGTTATTCATACTTGCTACTTGCTTCTCTGCAACCTCTAGACATCCCTGTAATATTGATTGACATCAATGACAATAATACCAACAATATCCCCCTTTGGTATTAATTTCAACACACTAGAAGTCTTTGCTTTGACCATTTTCTCCCCCTTTGACAACAATGGAAAAGGGTAAAATTGTGCATGTTTTCCTCTTGTGATTTTGTATAGCAATGAATGGAACTTCCAATTTTGATCATGACACATCTGCAATACATTATAAAGAGAAATACCACTACTGTTTACAAAAAATTGAAACTCCCCCTAAGACTATAAATGAGATTCAAGGCGGAAAGTGCTCCCCCTAAACCACAGACTACACTAAAAAACTTTTTAAGTGTTGCAGGTGGGTGGAAGAATACCCAATTTCTGTCTTAGATATTCAAAGTTGTCCTTAGGAAATGTCTTAGTGAAGATATCAACTATTTTCTCACATGTGGACACATATTCAACTTTCACCTCTTTCTCTACAACCTTTTCCATGAGAAAAGGATATTTTATTGTAATGTACTTTGTCCTAGAGTGCATGACAGGGTTCTTTGATATATTGATTGCACTTGAGTTGTCATACATTATAGGAATAAGGTCTAAAAACTGTACCTGAATGTCCTTAAGAGTTTGATTCATCCATAGGACTTGAGAACAACATGTAGCAGCTGTAATATACTCTACTTCAGTAGTTGATTGTGAAATGAACTCTTGTTTCTTGCTATGCTATGACACTAATCTGTTTCCAAGGAAGAAAGATCCACCACTGGTGATCTTCCTGTCATCTATACATCATGCCCGATCTGCATCAGTATAAGCTTGCAAAATGAAATCTCATTTCTTTGGATACCATAAGCCATAAGTGAGTGCCCCTGTTGATACTTGAATATCCTCCTAACAACATTGACATGTGATTTCTTAGGGGATTCTTGAAATCTTGCAACCATGCACATAGCTTGAACTATATCAGGCCTTGATGTTGTAAGATACAATAGTCCTCCAATCATGGATCTATACAACGTCTGATCCACACTAGGTGACTCATCATCTTTGCTTAATTTACATCCTATCACCATGGGGGTAATAACCAGTTTGTTTTCTTCCATCTAAAATTTCTTTAGCATGTCTTTAGCATACTTGGTTTGAGAAATGAATATGCCCTTATTCTATTGTTATATTTGCAAACCAAGAAAATATGATAACTCTCCAAGCGTGGACATTTCAAACTTTGACTACATCTGATCAGCAAAATTTTTGCATAGAACATCCTTGTTGCCTCTGAAGATAATATCATCTACATATACCACTACTATGATCATGTCATCTCCATCTACCTTGATATATAAATTGTTATCAGCATTTCCTTTTCTAAAACCTTGTTGATGGAGGTATTTATCCAACCTAGAATACCATGCTCTAGGTGCCTACTTTAGACCATATAATGCTTTCTTCAATCTCCAAACAAAGTTCTCATCTTCATGTAGCTAAAAGCCTTCAGGCTTCTCTATGTAGACTTCTTCTTCAAGATTGCCATTCAAGAATGCAGATTTGACATCCATTTGATAGACCTTATATCCTTTATAGGTTGCAAATGCCAAGAATATCCGTATAGCTTCTATCCTTGCAACTGGTGCAAATGTTTCTTCAAAATCTATGCTCTCTACTTGAGCATATCCCTTGCACACTAGTCTTGCCTTATTCCTTATTACCTTGCCTTCTTCATTCATTTTGTTCCTATACACCCATTTTATCCCAATGACATTTTTGTCAGCAGGTCTAGGAACCAATTCCCATGTTTTGTTCTTTTCAATTTGTTGCAACTCTTCTTCCATAGCCTTTAACCACTTCTCACTCTTGTTGGCCTCATCATATGTTATGGGTTCCATCTTAGTCATAAGGCAGAAATTTACTTTCTCAGTATTTCTTGCTCTCCTTCTTATTTGTACACCATCATTCTTGTTGCCAACAATTTGATCCTCTGGGTGATTCTTTTGTACATATCTATTTGGGGCTTTGTTAGGTGCTTCTTCTTCATGTTCACTCTCATATTGATCTTCATCTTCAATATATGGTTCTTCAATCTGAGTAATTGAGTTTTGCCTCCCTTTGTATATATACTCATCAATTCTCACATGTACACTTCCAACCACTTTCTTCAACCTTTTGTTAAAACAAATTTGTAGGCTTTTTTGTGAGTAGAGTAACCCAAAAAGTTACCTTCATCACTTCTTGATTCAAAGCTACCTAATCCATCTTCATCTCTTTTGATGAAGCATTTACTTCCAAACACTTTGAAATACTTGACTGAAGATCTCCTATCATACCATAGTTCATAAGGTGTCATATTGTTGTTCATCCTTAGTTGTACTTTGTTTAAGGTGTATACTGCAGTGTGGACTGCCTCTTTTACTAACACATTTCGGGTTGTTTTCTGATGAACTATCGTCATAATTCTGACATATTATTGTCGTAGATCCGATGAAACAATGAAAATTTTTTCATTGATAAAATTTCATCGGGTTATTTGACAAACAGACGTTTGATGGAATTCTGATGCCTTCTTTGTCAAAAGTTGATACATAATGTGGCAGTCTAATTCGTTGGAATTCCAACGAAGTAGCCAATCTTCTAATGAACCATGCATTGGGTTTTTCATCATATTTCTAACAAAAAAGGGCATTATGCTCCCATGAGAATGGTGCTCCTACAACGAAATTTTTTGTTGCAGGTACAACATTCCCATCGGATTATAGTGCCCTTTTTTATCAGAATTTTGACAAGAAATGCAAGGAAGCTCTGATGAGAATGGTGCACCTACAACAAAATTTTCCATCGCAGATACAACATTCCCATTGAAACATAGTGTCCTTTTTTGTCAGAAATCTGACAAAAAATGCAAGGAAGCTCTGACAAGAGTGTTGTGTTTGTGACGAAATATTTCATCACATATACAACACTCTTGTCGAAGCCTGTGTTGGGCATGTCAATCAGAATTCCGACGAACAAGCATATTTTTAAAAAAAAAAAAAAATTGCCATTAGGGAATATAGAGCATTGCAAATATGGAATATGATTTGATAAGCTTTCTCAAATATATTCTAACAATATACAAAATCAACAATCCCATATATTCTAACAATATACAAACACAACCAAGAGGGACTATTTGGGTAATGAAGACCTTGATAAAGCATGGATATGAGAGTGAGGAAAATGATAGATGTAACATGCAAAGACCTGATGAAGATAGGTAGCCATTATGCATTCTACTACAGTATAGTGACTAGTTATAGGTCAGAGATGACGTACAAGGTCATGAAGGGTTAAAGAATGCAGAGATTACAATCATAGCAACACACTAAGATTATAAAGATCTCAAGCCACAAAGTGACCTCTCACAGTCCATAAGCAAAGATGTTCATATACAAGGATTAGATCAGAAAAAACTGTAGCAAGTTAATGACAGAGAGTAGAAGCAGTTAACAACTTTACCCAAGTAAGGATTTGATCCAATGCCAAAAGGGCCAAAGGCAGTTACAATGATTTAGGGTTAAAGGGGTATAAGGTTTAGATGAATGAGAACATGATAGTATCATACCAGAAATATGAATAAACCTTTGATAGTCCCAAAGTTTGATAGACCTACAATACATAGTCAAAATAGTAATCATTTAAACAAAACAACAAGTCATAGTTATATAGACTATCAAGAGTATCGATCACAACAAAATGCAGCCATTGTCACAAAATGGCAAAGATCAAGCTACATTGATAGTTTAAAGCCTCAACATAGAACCAAGACAATTATGATAAATTCCAAGTCTTGATTAAGGTCAATGATGGTTTCACTTGTCCCACCATTGGTTCCATCACCCTCAAGTTAAAGTTGAATTTAATAGCTTAGATGTTCCTTTTACCATTATTTCTACCTTAGACCAATTTCATGTGAAGTCGGCTCAGTTTTTAAGGCACTACCCTATGTAGTCCATTAAAATGTTGAATCTCTCAGTTGAAGGACAAGTGTAAACTATATTTCATGGTGGGTTCTAGCCCTTGTTTAGACAACTATTTGGTGTATTTGGTGACTCCTAATTGCTAATCTTTGATCTCAGACTTAGACAACTATTTGGTGTATTTGGTAACTGCCCTTTTAAAAAGTTAAATGAATATTTGCATATATAATCAGCAATATGAATATAAACAACAAAATCTATTTTCTATAATCATAAAGATGAATATAAACAGCAAAATCTTAATCAAGGACCTTACCTTTGATGGTCTCCACTAAGTAACTTCTTGTGTTGTTATTCATGTTGGCTTTGTTGGACCCTACAATTAAGATTCAATACATGTTATTCAATAAGATTAACAATGGAGCATAATGAAATATTGAAAAGTGTGTTACCTTATTGAGCTTCTCTTTGTTTCAAGAATAGTTTAATATTCTCTACTTAACAGGGCCAACCACGTGAAGGTGGAAGATCATTTGCCCCTAACCCCCCCTAACATCACTCTAAATTCACCGTTAACATATAACATTCATTCATTCTTTCATCCACTAATAAAATATAACATTCATTCATTATCACATAACATTCATTAACACATAAAATTCATTAACATTCATTAACATGTAACATTCATCAACATTCATTAACACATATCATTCATTAACATTCATTAACACATAAAATTCATTCATTAACAAATAATACGCTTACCATCATTTATTATTTTTTATTTTTTTGAAGCTAAGTAAACACTAAGTGGAGCATCATTTTCTTCATCATTTTTCCCCTCTTCAATTGTTGTTCCCTTTTCTTGTGATCTTAATGTATGCTTAGTCTTGTACTCACGATGAGGACACCTAAGCAAAGGGGGCTCCGCTACAATAACAAAGAAATGGGTTAAATTCATAAGATTTTATTATTATTGTTACAAGTTGCTTGTGTAAATAATTATTCATCTTGGATATTGTTACACCTTACTTAAGTTTACTTAGGATAATGCATTTCATAGTAGTTTGGGTATGAGACACTTGGGTGTTTGTCCCACATTTGGATAGTGTGTGTAGGAGAATTTCCACCTTTTATGGTGCGATCTTGTTACTACTTTATCATATCCACTTATTGTGGAGTGATAATTCCACCTTCGGTGGGTGATCCACCTCATGTGGAATATTTTATTATTTCTCCTACCTACCACACCTATTTCCTACCTACCCTTGTTTATTATTGAGCCACATGTCATGTTTGTGTGCTCACATATCCATGTAGCCTTGCCTATATATGCAGGCTCATATTCATTGTATGTAAGATCTTTTGATCATCTATCTTTTAATGAGAATATAGTTTATTCTTGTCCTATATTTTGTCTCTATTTGTACATTTCATTGAGCTCTTGATCTTGGAAAAATCTCACATGGTATCAAAGCCATTAGAGCGTCATTGATTCATCTTTGAGAGGCATTATTGTGATTTCAAAAGGCAGATCTAAGGAGAAACATCTTTTGGAGGCATCCTAGACCAAATGAAACCTCACCATTGCATCCGAGTGGCCGTTTCCAAGAATTTTGAGTATAAATTCAGCCTATTTTGTTGAAAATCAAATTTCGGGCTTGGAGAAAATTTTTGCCCAATTTAAGCGATTTAAAGTTTTTGCAGGGCCCTCGTCATACCTCCCCATCGACCATGACTTCATCGTACCTCCCTATTGGTCGTGTACCATGCTGCTGCTACTGCCTATACTGTCATGCTCTCCCACCATCAGTGACCCTTGGTTCCACGCTGACCATTCCCATGGTCTCCCGGGCCCCGCCTCGGTCCCTACATCGTCACTATCGGTTGCAATGCATCATCGTCCATAGCAACTCCACCACCAGCCCAACCTCTGTGGCCTTGGCCTCACTGCCCACCTGCCAACATCGCCACTTCCCACCGGCCCCGCTCACTCGCCGGCTACCTTTCTGTCGGCCTTCTTCCTGCCAGACTGCAGCCTCTGCCATGTGTCCAAACCTTCCGACCACCACAACAGCATCAGTTGTCTAGTCAGCTAGACCCTCAATCGTACTTACCACATCAGTGCCCAATTGGTGCCCACTCATCAACACACGTCAATGCCACTGTACAAACACATCATATGTTGTACGCTATGTGTCACCTTTTGATTGTGCCATGTCAGCAGCCTGTACTGTACAAACACCCAATCAGCACGAAGGTGAAGTTTTTGCAATGATCATATGGCCATCAAATTTAACATAGTATTTTGCTGACATCATCATTTTTTGAAAATTTGGTAGGCCCCCTTCATTGAGCTTTTTGATTTTGTAGTTCAACTTCAAATGGCCATATCATGCTCAATTTTGCTCCTTTTTTGGGGCAATTGTTTTTGAAATGGGCTAGAATTTCATGTAATTTCTTGTGGAGGAATTATTTTCTGATTTTCATGGACAGATTTTTTGAATCTCAATTTTTGGTGACTGTACCTATCCAATTCTCATTTCTGCAACTTCCAAGACTCTGTTCGAGCTCATACGAACTCCTTTTCAGGTGCCATTTTTTTTAAAGTGTATAATTTTTTGTCTACTCTCATAATATGCTATCAGTTTGCAGCAATTTTGGGTAGAAATTTTACTTTCATCATCTAGTCTTTTTTGGCCAATTTGGCACTTGTATTGTATAGATCTATCTTGTTGGTCTTTTGCATTAAACTTCTTAGCTTCTTGGGGCAGTTGTAAAACAAACTCAAAAGTCCACCTTGCCATTGTTTGCAAGTGGCCTATTGTACATGCACTACATATAAAGTGCCAATATCATCATTTTTTTTTTTTTTTTTTTTGGGGGGGGGGTACTTTGATTGATTGAATTTGGGGAGGTGACTCTTGTGCTTTTGTGTTCCTTCCTTTTTGCTACTATGAGTTCTCCTAAGTTTTCTCTCTTAACTCTTCATAATTACGCTACTTGGAAAATTGATGCATGGAGTAAAGTTATGGAAAAAGGACTAACTCATTATATTGATGGAACTATTGTTGCTCCCACTAATCCTAAGGTTGATCCTATTGGTCACTTGAATTGTCTCACTAAAAATATCATGCCAATTTGTACCTTAAGAAAGTATGTATCAAAGGATCTCATTTTTCATATTGAGAAATGTACTCTAATCAAGGATGCTTGGCAAAAGTTTCAAGACTTGTATGGTCAGGTTGATGAGATTAGGGGATATCAAATTGATAGTGATCTCACCATGTTAGATCCCAAGAAATTTGATACTATACAAGATTATGTCACTAAGGCAAAAGAGTTGAGGGCACAACTCAAGGATTGTGGCATTGATAAGAAGGATACTCAATTGATCTTCAACTTGATGGGAAAGCTTCCACGAGAATATGCAGCATTTGTTTCTAGTTTCCAAACCCATAGGATGACAATGGGTTCAAGCTACACAATGCCTAAATTTGATGCATTCGTAGAAATGTTGGTGATGGAACAAACTAAGTTGATAAGCATGGGAATTCTTAAGACTTATAAGTCTCAAGTATTAGTGGAAAATAAAGGGAACAAAGGAAATCAAGGAAAGGACAACTCCAACATGAAGAAATGGCAATCAAAGCCTATGGACAAAGCATCACCTTCTCCACAACTAGGAGCTTCATCCTCTTCCAAGAGGGACAATTCACCAAAGAGGGAGAGACCTACTTGTGCCTATTGTAAAAAGTTTGGTCATGAGGAGCGTCGTTTCCATTCTAAGAAGATTGACGAGCTCACACACATCCTCCAAAAGCATAACATTAATCTGCCTAATGTCTACAAGAAGGATGATTCATCAACTTCCACTTCCACACATTCAAAAGGGAAAGGGAAAGCATTCATGGCTTCTACAAGTAGGAAGACTCACTCTTTTGGGAAAAGAAAAGGAAAAGCTCTTTGTGCTACTACAAGTCATGATTCAGGGAGATGGCTTCTAGATTCAGGGGCTTCTCATCATATGGCATATTTGTAGTCTACATTCTCTACATTTGAGCCTTGCGCCATGCCACGGATTTTGATGGGCAATTATGTGATTGGGAAAGGATCTATTTCCATTGAGGATAACTCCTTCAATGATGTGTTGTGTGCACCCCATTTGACAAACAATCTCCTTTTCATTTATCAAATCACACATGTCACAACTAAGACAATTGTGGAGTTCACACCTGAGTCAGTTTTCATTAGAGACATGGAGACTAGAGCTATCATTGTGACAGGGTTGGTTGATCATGCATGTCGATTATATTCCTTTTCAGATTTTTTTGACGATGATGATTTCACATATGATGATTCTACACATGATGTTCACACTTCTTGTGATGTTTCAAATTTTGAGGAGAATTTTGGGTACTTGAACATGGGGATTCTCACATATGACCCCATTCTTGAGCCTTGTGTTTCATCTCCTCCTATTGATACCACATCACCTATTGCACCTGATGATGTGGATAGTGTAACAGTTTTGCCTTCATGTGATTCAGTGCAGCAGGATATTTCATGTCTTCCAGCTTCAGTTTCATGTGATGAGTACTTGATAGACATTGCAGGTTTGTTTGTAGAATCCTACATTGCAGATTTGGGAGCCATTATTGATGATATTCATCTTCTCTTTGATGAAGATGATCCTTCTTCGATTGTTGCGAGGGTACACTCTGACCCTCTTGTTCATTCTCTACATGATCATTCTTTCGAGGTTGACATGATTGTCGATACTTATGTACAGCAGTTGGAGGAGGTCTCTTTATGTTTAGAGGAGACATGTGAATCTTTGGATATTTTCCTACATTCATCTCCACTAGATCTTGGAGTGCCTTTTTTAGCAGTGTGGAGCAATTTACCACCTTTGGAGGGGGTATCTTTCAGCATCAACATGGGGACACTTGAGCAGTTTTCAAAGATTCCTTTCATCATGAGTTTTTTTCCTACCTCTTCCCTTCATGATTGGGGAGACTTCATGGATACACCTTTGGTTTTGTTTCTTCCTAATGGGAGGAATGTTTTTTGGCATTCATGGAGCAGTTTCTTCATTCATCATCGAGCCTCCATCATTGGTTCAGATTCTACATTGAGGGGGGGCTTCCTAGCTTCTATTCTTCTCTCATATGGGGGGGACTTTTTCCTCACATGGGGTTTTGTTCCTCACATACTTCTATGATAGTTCTCTTGTATAGATTTCACCTCTCTTTTGAGGGAGGGTTTTTTCCCATTGGGTTTTTCTCTCTTTCCCCACTTTGTGAGAGATTTCATTGCATTTGTTTGCATGAATTTGCATTTGTACATGGGTACCTAACATGGCCTTGTAGCCGAGACCCATATTGCATTGCTTAGTTGCATTATAGACTTAAGTGCATTCCCATAAGTTGCACTTAAGGGGGGGTGTTGGTGTAAATAATTATTCATCTTGGATATTATTACACCTTACTTAAGTTTACGTAGGATAATGCATTTCATAGTAGTTTGGGTATGAGACACTTGGGTGTTTGTGCCACATTGGGATAGTGTGTGTAGGAGAATGTCCACCTTTTATGGTGTGATCTTGTTACTACTTTACCATATCCACTTATTGTGGAGTGATAATTCCAACTTCGGTGGGTGATCCACTTCATGTGGAATATTTTATTGTTTCTCCTACCTACCACACCTATTTCCTACCTACCCTTGTTTCTTATTGAGCCACATGTCATGTTTGTGTGCTCACATATCCATGTAGCCTTGCCTATATATGCAAGCTCATATTTTATGTATGTAATATCTTTTGATCATATATCTATTGATCAGAATACAGTTTATTCTTGTCCTATATTTTGTCTCTATTTGTACATTTCATTGAGCTCTTGATCTTGAAAAAATCTCACACAAGTATTTCATTAATTAAAAGAACATTACAGGGGTTCTCTTTACCTGATGGGACCACATCATCTTCCTGATCATTTTGTCTAGGCTCATCCTCAACATGTTGAGCACCCTCTAAATCCTCAGGAGTTGAAACACATACGAAAGGTTACATTAATCAATACACCAATTGCAATTAAATTCATTTAAAGGAATAACAGTGGTCATATTTACGTAATGGGGGCACATCACATTCCTGATGTTATCTACCATGAGCATGCTCCATTTGGGCACCATGCTCTACATGCTCTAAAATAAAAACAAAAGAGGTTACATTAATTACTACACCAATTTTAACTAAAGATGTTTAATTGTATTAATAATTACATAAAAAAATTATATAGAACATATATACCTCCTGTACCAAGATGCACACCACAACCTTCATCATGTGCAGGTTGTGTTTGGTGCAGGAGCATCTAAGACTTAGGCTCATATTTCTTCTACAAATTTTGGCTTGTACTGACCTTAGCCAAGTGAGGTTTCTAATAAGGACTCCAGAAGGGTCCAAAGTGTGTGTGTAGTGTTTGATTTGAGTCAAGTGTAGGCCTAGTTGAGTTGGTTTACTTCCTAGGTTTACACTTTGTGAGTAGGTGGTAGTTTGAGTAGGTAAATGGCCTTCTTGATGGTCAAAAGAGGAATAAATTGATGTGAGTATTAGAGAGGTTTAGAATAGTCTTAGGAATGTTTAAAAAGTCATGAGTAATGACTTGTAATAGGTTGCTTAAGTTGAAAAGACAAATGTGGAAAGTTGTAAAAGTTGTCATAACAACTTTGGTCCTAAAAGAGCTTAGCGGTGGAGTTAGGGTTAGCACTTTGACCTAGGATGCCTCCACACATGGGGAAGACTATTTAAACCTACTCTTGCATGGTTACCAAGTTTGGAAGTTTTATTTTGTATGAAAGACAATCTGAAACTACTCATTTTCAGACCGTTATCACTATTTGTGTCTTATTTTGCATGAAATGTGAACACAAATGGATTGAATCCATTGATCCAGTTTTGGATTGTAGTTCTTTGGTGTGTTCCAGTAATATTTCATTAATTTCATGCTTTTTAGGTAGTGTGTGTTAGTACTTTCATTGTTTTGTTTCCAAACAGCCAGTTTTGGCTTGTAAATAGCAAATTTATGCAAAATGGTTGCCCCATAGAATCCCTTTGTGCTACCATCACGGCCTATTGGGACATGGAAGGAAACCCTATGTGTAGTGTAAATATGTAGGGAGGAGTTATGGAAGTGGATTTCATCATAGTTTCCACCTTGTTCTAGGCGAGTCCAAGAGCAACTTGACTAGAGAAAACAAGGTGTAAATTGAATGCATACTGCAGGGGTGAACACCAAACTTTAGAAAAATAATTTGAGATGGTTCATGAGGTCCATACAAAGTAGCAGTAGAAAGGAGAAACCTTGACAAGTCATTTAGATGCCCATTTCACAAAGTTGGACAGTCACTGCCAGTTAAAGGCCTAGAAACCCTAGCAAACCCTCATTTTTGGGTTAGGGCACTGTACGAAAAGTTGGAAAGATAAAACCTACAAAATCTCTTGGGGATGGGTAAGTGATTGAAGAAAAATAAATCTTGTTATAGGGTCTTTTGGACCGATTCCCTCAAAACCCTTGAAAACCGGATTTAGGAGGCCTAATTAGGGCTCATCCTTGTAGCCCTATTTCTAAGCAAATTTATGAAATCGGTAAGGAAGATAGAGATTGAAAAACCACAAATGGACCAAATTGAATTAATTCCATGGTAAATTCCACCTCCACACCTCTTCAATGACTCACAATAGTATGGGGGTGAAAAGTGAGAAGTTGACAAGTTGTTGTCAATAGTGCAAGATTGACCAAATGGGAAACACATTGAAATGGTAGGGTTCCTAGTCAAACACTTGTTGCAAACACCTTGAGATTGGAAAAGAGAAAGTCCTAGAAGAGATTGGGAAGGAATTGGAGGTCTTGGAGCATAGCTAGAACTGGAGAGGCTAGTGGAATTGAGCAACACCAACTAGGTGAAGTGTGAGCAAGCTAAGTTAACCCTATCAAATTGGTATCAGAGCCTATAAGATTTGGGCTAGGAGAGTAGATGTCCTCAGTGGAATCTATAAGAGAAAACACCGTGGTGACCAATGTAGAGTTGGCAAAGAAAGTGGATGATCAGGAGGAAGAGAATAGACTCCTGAAGGAAAAGTTGATAGAATTAGAAGGTAAGCTTGGTGAGATTGAAACCAAGGCAGATGAAGTGTTGGTAAAGGTTGAAGGAGCAGAAGGGAAGGGTAAAGGGGTGTCATAAGTAGACAAAGTACCTGAACTTGATCCTTTTTTAGAACAAGAACCTTTCCTAAAGGCATTGAAAGCCTTAAGTGGTAAATCACTAGAAGGATTGTCATTGTTTACTGGTAAGATGGAAGCAGAAGTGGTTCTAGAATGGATAGAGGGAATAGAGAACCATTTTGAGTGTGAAGGCATAACTAAAGCTCAAAGAGTCAAAGTAGCCAAGTCTAGGATGAGAGGAGTTTCTCTCACATTGTGGAAATTTGTCTAGGATGAGAGGAAGAAAGTGGGTAAAACACCCATCTCTTCTTGGAAAGGGATGTTTGTCAATATCAAAGAAGTCTATCTCCCTATGACTATGAAGTGCAGATTCATAGGAAAAGACAAAACCTAAGACAAAAAGACCTTGATGTAAGTGGTTATATAGAGGAGTTTCACAAACTTAGTCTTATATCTCATGAGGTGGAAGAAGAAATCCTTAAGGTTTTTAGGTACCTAAATGGACTAACATGGAACATCCAAGAGGAAATCAATCTAATGAGCCCAAAGACAGTTCATCAAAGCTATCAAATTTCCCTTAAAGTGGAAGAAAACATGATTCAAGTAGTAATAGGGGCAAAGGTAGAGGAAAAGAAAATAGAGGCCATAGGGGAGGCTTTGGAGGAAGAAGTTTGGAGCAAAGAACACAAGGTGAGTCTAAACTCAATGAGCAGCAAGAAAGTGGCACTGGTAAAGGAGGATTCAATAGTGGAAGGGGGTCAAACACTAGTTTTAGAGGAAGGTCTAGTGGACAAGGTAGAGGTTCCTCATATTTTTCCTCAATGAAGTGTTACCATTGCAATCAACTTGGTCATCCAACATAGAGGTGTCGATAGAAGGGATCATCATCATAGAGTAGTGAAAGGAGAGTGAACTATCTTCAAGAAGAGACTTCAAGCAACAAGACTTCAGAGGTTGCCTTAGAATCAGAGGTAGGTGACAACCTAATGATAAGAAGAACTTTGATAAAAGAACCCGTCAGAGAAGAGCCTAGCCAAAGGAGATCATTATTTAGGGTCAAATGCAAGACTATGGACAAAGATTGCAAAGTGATCATTGACTCAGGGTCAACAGACATTATTGTGTTAGAAGAGGCAACAAGTAAGATTAAATTATAAAGGATACCTCACAACAATCCATATAGGGTCACCTGGTTGAACAAAGGCCAACTTGTCCTAGTCAATGAGCAAGCATGGGTGGATTTCACCATTGGGAGGTATAAGGACAAAGTGTTATGTGATGTCCTACCCATGGATGCATCCCATCTTCTATTAGGAAGACCATGGCAATTTGATAGACAAGCTATCCATGATGGAGCCAAGAATGCATGTTCATTCAAGAAAGATGGAGTCACATTCAAGATACAATCTATCCTTGAGGAAGGTGAAAAAAGAGTAGCAGGTCCTAATGTCCTTTTGGTGAGTGAAAAATAGTTCTTGAAGACACTTGAGGAAGGTGAAGGTATAGGGTTTGCATTAGTAATGAAACCTAAAGAGGAAGACAAAAAGGAGAAACCATATTTGCCAATAGAGGTTCCAGACCTATTGAAACAGTTCAAAGGAATAGTGAGTGATGGAAAACCAACCACCTTACCTCCTAAAAGAGCCATAAGCCATCAAATAGACTTTATACCCAGGGCATCCCTACCTAACAAGGTGGCTTACAAGATGACTCCCCAACAAAATGTAGAAATTGCTAAACAAATCCAAGAGCTTTTAGACCAAGGCCTAATTAGGAAAAGCATTAGCCCTTGTGTTGTACCTACCATTTTAGCCCCAAAGAAAGGTGGTACTTGGAGATTGTGCACTGACTCTATGTTTATAAATAGGATCACCATTAGATATAGGTTTCCAATTCCTATAATAGAAGACCTAATGGATTGTTTAGGGGAAGCCAAATACTTTACCAAGATTGACCTTAAAAGTGGATACCACCAAATTAGGATTAAGGAGGGTGATGAATGGAAAACAACATTCAAGACAATAGAGGGTCTTTATGAATGGCTTGTAATGCCATTTGGCTTATCTAATGCTCCAAGCACCTTCATGAGGCTCATGAATGAGGTGATGAAGGACTTCATAGGTAGATTTGTGGTGGTATATTTAGATGATATTCTCATTTTCAGTAAGGATAGGGCAGATCATGTTAATCATTTGTGCAGTGTGCTACAAAGATTGTATGAAGAGAAGCTAACCATGAACTTGGACAAGTGTGAATTTGTTAAGCAGGAGTTGGTTTACCTTGGGTTTTTGTTCTCACAAGGAAATCTCAAGATGGATCCTAGCAAGGTTGAAGCCATATTAAATTAGCCTACTCCTAAGTCAACAATAGAGGTGATAAGCTTCCATGGACTAGCTCAGTATTATAGGAAGCTCATTAGGCAATTCAGTGCTATATGTGCACCAATGTTGGACAATATTAGAGGTGGAATGAAGGCAAAGTTTCAGTGGAATGAAAAAGAAAATAAGGGTTTTGAAACCTTGAAAGAAAGGATAGCCACTCAACCGGTGTTAGTGTTGCCTAGTTTTGAGAAACTCTTCATGGTGGAATGTGATGCAAGCAATGTTGCAGTAGGTGTTGTCCTAAGTCAAGAAGAAAAACCAGTAGCTTTTCATAGTAATAAGATAAGTGATGCAAAGAGGAAATACTCCTCATATGACTTAGAATTATATTCTTTAGTGCAGACTTTCAGGAAGTGAAGACACTATCTCCTTCCTAAGGAATTTGTAGTCTACATAGACAATCGAGCTTTAAGCTTTCTAAACTCACAAGACAAACTCAGTCACAAACACATGAAGTGGGTAGAGTATATGAAAGCCTACACATTCACAATCAAGCATAAAAAGGTTCAATTAAATCGGGTTGTTGATGCATTGAGCACAAGACTCTTGACAGTCCAAGAAATTCAGTTAAGAAGCATAGGTGTTGACAGTTTTAGAGACCTATACCTAGATGATGAAGACTTCTCAAATGCCTACAAGGTATGCAAAGAGTATAAAAATCATTTTCATACCGAGTATTCATATTTTACCTTGCAAGATGGGTTATTGTTTAGAGGATGACAACTTTGTGTGCCTAGAGGGTCAATGAGAGAAAATCTCATACAAGAGAAGCATAATGGTAGTCTTAGTGGTCATTTTGGAGTCAACAAGACTCAAGAGTTAGTTCAAAGGTATTACTATTGGCCTAGGATGAATCAATATGTTAAGAAGTATGTCAAAACTTGTATTGTTTGTCAAAAGGCCAAGGGCACTTCTTCAAATGTCGATTTCTACCAACCTCTTCCCATACCAAATAGACCTTGGGAGTGCATTAGTATGGATTTTGTAGTAGGTTTACCAAGGACAAAGTAGGGATTTGACAACATTTATGTCATAGTGGATAGATTTAGTAAGATGGCCCACTTTGTACCTTGTAAGACTACTCATGATTCATGTCACAGAGCTCATTTGTTCTTCAAGGAAGTGATAAGGATACATGGTTTACCCATGAGCATTGTTTCAGATAGGGACTAGAAGTTCATGAGTCATTTTTGGAAGACACTTTGGCAAAAGCTTGGCACCAACCTATCTTTTGGATCAGCCTACCATCCACAAACAGATGGGAAGACCGAAGTGGTTAATAGAAGCTTAGGAAACTTGTTGAGGTGCCTTACCAATGAGTATGGTCAGACATGGGATCAAGTGTTATCACAAGTAGAATATGCTTACAATGACACTATAAATAGAACCAAAGGCAAGAGTCCTTTTGAGGTGGTCTATGGTCTTCACCCAAGGGGAATATTGGAGTTAAGGGATTTAGGAAATGCAGCAACAAGGAGTGGATATGTTGAATGTTTTTCTCAATCAATGAAAGAGGTACATGAATCAATCAAGAAAGCATTGATGGAGAACACAAGTAAAATCAATCAAAAGGTTTATGAGAGAAGGAAGAACCTACAATTCCAAGTAGGTGATCTTGTCATGGTGCACCTAAACAAAGCAAGGCTACAAAAAGGAGTACCTAATAAGTTGCAGATGAGAAGGTTGGGTCCATGTGCCATCTTAGCCAAGTATGGAGAAAATGCATACAAGGTGGACCTACCTAGTGAAATAGGACTGTCACCGGTTTTGAACATAGAAGACTTAGTTGCTTACAAAGGGCCAATTCAGGTTCAGATTGCAGTCACTCAGAGGTATCAGATGATGTAAATAACCTTCAATTATTAGCAAGACCAAGTCCAAAGGCTAAAAAGGTATTGAGTTCAAGGATCTCTAAGAAGACAAGACACCAAATTTATTGGGAGCACCTAATCAAGTGGCAGGGTATGGATGATGCTGAGGCTAAATGGGTTCTTGAGACAGAGTTCAAGAAGTTAGGCATTGATCAGAATTTGATCCCCAAAGAGGTGACTTAGTTTTCTTTTGTTTGGGATAATGGTGCAGGAGCACCTAGTACTTAGGCTCAGGAGCACCTAGTACTTAGGCTCATAGTCCTTCTACAAATTTTTTCTTGTACTGACCTTAGCCAATTCACATTACTAATAAGGACTCTAGGAGGGTCCAAAGTGTGTGTGTAGTGTTTGATTTGAGTCAAGCGTAGGCCTAGTTGAGTTGGTTTACTTCCTAGGTTTACACTTTGTGAGTAGGTGGTAGTTTGAGTAGGTAAATGGCCTTCTTGATGGTCAAAAGAGGCATAAATTGGTGTGAGCATTAGAGAGATTTAGAATAGTCTTAGGAATGTTTAAAAAGTCATGAGTAATGACTTGTAATAGGTTGCTTAAGTTGAAAAGACAAAATGTGGAAAGTTGTAAAAGTTGTCATGACAACTTTGGTCCTAAAAGAGCTTAGCAGTGGAGTTAGGGTTAGCACTTTGACCTAGGATGCCTCCACACATGGGTAATACTATTTTAACCTCCTCTTTCATGGTTACCAAGGTTGGAAGTTTGATTTTGTATGAAAGACAATCTCAAACTACTCATTTTCGGACTATTATCATTGTTTTTATCTTATTTTGCATGAAATATGAACACAAATGGATTGAATCCATTGATCCAATTTTGGTTTGTATTTATTTGGTGCGTTCCAAAACTATTTGGTTCATTTAATTCTTTTTAGGTAGTGTGTGTTAGTACTTTCATTGTTTTGTTTCCAAACAGCCAGTTTTGGCTTGTAAATAGCAAATTTATGCAAAATGGTTGCCCCATAAAATCCCTTCATGCTACCATCAAGGCCTCTTGGGAAATGGAAGGAAACCATATATATAGTGTAAATATGAAGGGAGGAGTTCTGGAAATGGATTTCATTATAGTTTCCACCTTGTTCTAAGCGAGTCTAGGAGCAACCTGACTAGAGAAAACAGGGTGTAAATTGAATGCATACTGTAGGGGTGAACACCAAACCTTAGACAAATAATTTGAGATGGTTCATGAGGTCAATATAGAGTTTTATTAGCAAGGATAAACCTTGAAAAGTCATTTAGATACCCATTTCACAAAGTTGGACAGTCAGTGTCGGTTAAAGGCCTAAAAACCCTAGCAAACCCTCATTTTTGGGTTAGGGCACTGTATGGAAAGTTGGAAAGCTAAAACCTACAAAATATCTTGGGTATGGGTGAGTGATTGAAGAAAAATAAATCTTGTTGCAGGGTCTTTTGGACTGATTCCCTCAAAACCCTTGAAAACCATATTTAGGAGGCCTAATTGGGGCTCATCCTTGTAGCCCTATTTCGAGGCAAATTTATGAAATCGGTAAGGAAGATAGAGATTGAAAAACCACAAATGGACCAAATTGAATTAATTCCATGGTAAATGCCACCTCCACACCTCTGCAATGACTCAAAAAGTATGGGGGGCAAAAAGTGAGAAGTTGACAAGTTGTTGTCAATAGTGCAAGATTGAGCAAATTGGAAACATATTGAAATGGTAGGGTTCCTAGTCAAACACTTATTGAAAACACATTGAGATTGGAAAAGAGAAAGTCCTAGAATAGATTGGGAAGTACTTGGAGGTCTTGGAGCATAGCTAGACCTGGAGAGGCTGGTGGAATTGAGCAACACCAACTAGGTGAAGTGTGAGCAAGCTAGGTTAACCCTATCAGTGTTCCACCCTTAGCAAGTTGCATTCCAATGCCATGTGCATTGTTATTATTTCTTGCTTATTTAAAACATATATATTCACTTTATGTTGGAAATTAACATTGAATAGATTATTGCTCAAGTATTCAATTTTAAATCATTTTCATTTAGCTTACTGACCTGTGTGACGGATGCATCAGAATCTTGTGTTTGCCCACTCGATTCTCTTAGACGTTCAGCCACGGCTCCA
The DNA here is from genome assembly GCF_030272615.1 of Cryptomeria japonica. Taxonomy (NCBI): domain Eukaryota; kingdom Viridiplantae; phylum Streptophyta; class Pinopsida; order Cupressales; family Cupressaceae; genus Cryptomeria; species Cryptomeria japonica. Next base: position 184,796,043 of record NC_081408.1, read on the forward strand.
TAGCCTTGATGTAAGGAAATTTTCATGTCATCTTCTGTGGGTGCTCTATTGAATTTAGAGCCCAGTATTTTTGCTTAATATCATGAATTTTGCTTCTATTGTTTGATTAAAAAAAATTGTTTGCAATTTATTATTTCGATGCAATATTTAATTTGTTGATACTTACAATTCGTGCGACAACTTTCATATAACCACTAGAGACAAGTTTGTGTTGCCCGTTATTTTCTAGTCTTGCCTTAGTTGCCTTTGATGTGTTGGGCAGCCTATGAAAATTTTTAAATATGTTAGATTATGTAAATATAAAGAGTAATTAGTACATAATTACATTGTTAATAGTATCACATACCTTCCTTCACCCGGTGGTGTATGTCCTTTTCTCTTTTCAACTTTTTCCTTTGCATCTGAAACCAGGTCCTTCCATTCCCTCTCTAGAATCATGGGGGGATGCTCATACTTTATGTTCTTCTCTACATGTGTCCTATATTGGTCCCTCACATACTTTAGATATGTGTTAGCTTTCTGAAGGACCTTGGTTTTGTTGAATGTGTCATTTCTGAACAACATAGCCAAATGGTTTATGAGTTCATCTTTTAATTATTTATTTTGTGCATTCCACCATGTATGTATGGTGGGCCCAAAGATCTCCAATGTAATATCATTTAGATGTTTATAAAAAACATCATTGCCTGCAAAAATATCATGGGATCATTAGTCCAAAATGAGTGATTAATAAGTAAATTACTATTGAAATATATATAATAATTACTTTAAAGTACCTGGAACCTTCTCTATCTTTATGGGAACAAGATCATCGGTCACCACAAATGTGATCAGCAACATTCCTATACTAGTAATACGGGAAGATCCAGGAAATGTTGCTAAAATATCACCACTAGTGACCTTTGTATCCCCAGGTGCATGTCCTGTTGCATAGGTCGGTGCAGTACTTGATGACTGTATGTTGCATGTTGCCGACATAGCAGTCGGTAATATAGGTGTCGTTGATGAGGTTGGATGAGGTGGTGAATGCACAGGAACATGGACAACACCTAAAGATTAATACATTAAATCTAAGAGCAATAACACATTAACAAAAGAACGGGAACATGTAAAAATATGAGCTGGTGTATGCACAGAACATGGTCATCAGCTGAACTACCTGGAGTACCCTGTTCATGGCCACCAGCTTCATGAGGATGCAAAAATTCCTGTAAAAACAATACGTACATATTTTAGTTCATGACATAAAAGAGTATAAAATATAAACCATGAATGAACTTATGTTATAATTAAAGATGTCATTACTGCTTGCTTGCAAGTTTTGTGCTCTCTCTATCAATTGTTTCACCCTCTCTTGTATCTCATAAGTTTGAGGGATTATGAATAACAATTTAAGATTTTCTTTATTAATTTTTTTTTGCATTTTTCTTATTATTTCAGCAGGGTTTGTGGAATATGCGATGCCATCATCGCATAATAGTGATTCCACCTTTGTATCAATGTTCTCAACTACTACAGGTGCCTTTCCCCAAAAATCCATCTGTGAGAAGAATATTAGTAACATTATCAAAATTAATCCAAAACCCTAAAGTAAAGAACATAATAATATAACATTTTGCTTGTATCTAATTTGTACAATTATAATGAGGTTTACCTGCTCGGTAGAAGTGCCCGGAGCTATATCCCTATTTGTGCTATGTGTCGGATCAATGTCGCGTTGTGAAAAAAATTAAATATAAAAAAACATTACCGAAATGAAACCAATAGACTTACCAAAAAAACTTAATAATAAAATGGTATATTGGAGTCATTAATTGGAGGTTGGTTTAAATGGTATATATAAGTATGCACCACCCCCATGATAGTAACTTTGTTTGTATCTATGTGATTCAAATTGTAATCGATTAGCAGCTCTTTCCTTTCACTTATTTATTTTATCACATATACAAATACACGGTTTCCCTCGCGTGCCTCAAATATACAATTGGGTTGTCTATAAGTTGACCCAGGTCGTGTACTGTTTATAAAACCTACAATATTCCCCATTGCTTTTGGCCTTCCATCAATGTACATAGCCACTCTTTTACTTTGATCATTATCTTTTAGTTGTATATAATTTATTGATAGTGCATACCTATGCATACTTCATGTATATCTAACCAGCTGCATCCAATTTTTGTAATTGTAACAGGGTCTGACATACTCCATCAATTCAAAAACTTTGTTGTAATAGACCTTTATGTCGTCCATTGAAAATAGGCCCAAACTATGTAATGGCAATGGTGTTATACGATATATCCTCCCATTAACACAAAAATCAGTGTTTATTGGAGGAAGTTCCTTGGGTACCCATTGTTTCTGTAGATGTTTGTACCTCAAGCAAACCTTGATGTCGCCCATGCTCTCGTCATCATAAGAACATGACCCCCCTTGAGCAAGAAACAATTCCATTTGTTTATGGAATTTTCTTATAATATTTTGACCTCTACTTGATCTCACTCTTTTAGACCTACTACATGTCTCTCTTTCCTCTTCTCTTCCTAAATTTCCCTCGCTCGAGGAAGACACATTTGACAAATACCTATTTGGTGGTACCTGCACCCATCAAATGAGAGAGATACTTGGGAGAGGGTCAATTTTTATTGTGAGACGAAAAGTCAATGATAGAATCGCTGACTGAGGTGAAGTAAGCAGTGAGTTGGCTATGCCAAGTCATACTTTGGATGGACCCATTTGCCACACGGAAGGTCAGTGTCAGATTGACCGACAATGACCATATGATTCTCCAAGATGGATAGGATTTATGGCAAAGTTTCAAACAATTTTTGTAAGGGTGTTGTAAAGGCGTGGTATGTTATCTACATGGGAAAGTTAGAATGGAAAAAGTGTAAGATTGTCAACTTGGAGAAAATAGCAACAAGGTAGGACAATTGGATGCCGACTCATTTCAGAAGGCTAGTTTTTTGAAGGTTTTTATTTAGTCAAAATTGATTTGACAAGCAAGGACAACAGTTTCAAAGGCATAAGAGAATTTGGATAACCTCTGAGTTTGAAATGAAAGATCACGGATTTCTTGGTAAAATCAGAGGTTACTTCTTGTTAGGGATTCTCACGGAGGGATAATGTCAAAAAAGCCTTCTTTGAGAAGATCTAAAAGATGATAATCCGGTGTTCTACAAGAATTTTGAAGCAAACTTGCACAGTCCCTAGACGAGAAGATCAAAAAAAAATCATTCATGTAAGGTCAATCTTGATAGAAAAGAAGTTGATTGATTTTCCTTGTGCAAAAGTTGGAAGTTGACGGTGTCCTGGGTCTGACATGCATGATTTCCTTAGTTCACAGCTGGCATGGTGAATAGATAGAATCAAGAATTTAGCAAGATTGTTTTTGCATGAACAGACACTGCTAAGTGAAGTGATTTTGGTTATAAATACAATAAGGTGGTAGTTCAATTGGTAGAAGAGAAAAGAAGCCTCTTTTCCATCTGAAGAGCGGTTTTTCATCACTGAAGAAGATGATGTTTGAGCATTATTGTGTATGGAGTCATTGTGTGCTTGTTGATACTGGATTGATGTTATTTCTCTTGTGTGAGTTTTCTTATTGTCAGAGGGGCTGTGAAAGCCATTTCTTATCAAAAAACCCCACTCATGATACATCCTTCGGTTCTACTCTGCCACTAGCTGGCAAGGGGTTTGAGGAAGGAGCTCATAGGGGAATGAAAGAAGGATTTGTTTTAGTGGGGAGCGATAACCAGTCATCTCTACAATGACATGGAAGTTGCAACCCCTCTCCAAAATATCATGTTTCCCTATAAGCTTCTCCTTCCACTTTCTCTGATCCTGGGCATAAAGGTTAGAGATCTTCCTCTAGTTTGGGGGTGATTTTACTTCTTGCCAGGATCTAGTTTCCCTTCCGGGAAGGGAAATGTTGTGTAGGACAGAATGAAGTATCTCACAGTCTGATTAAAGACATTAGGATGATAATGGCACAGCTCAAGCACTTTTTTTTCTACCAATGTTCAGTTACAAATTGTGATTCTATTTTATCACGGGTGCCAGCGTGTGGGTAGTTTGAAGGAATATTTTGTAACAGAATTGAGTATGGCTTTCTTGGCTTGTTCATTCTAGATGACATGTGTCTTTTGGCCTCAAGCTTTTTTCTCCCTTATTTTCTATAAAAGGGAAATCAAGGCCATTAGAAAGGGTTCCAAAATCTCTGAATAGGGTCTCTTGTGTAGATCCAATGTGCAGGATTAGGTTCCAGTTTTGAGAAGTCATGAGTAAATAGTAGAGAATTGTAATGTCATTTTGCAGAGAAAAATAGAAGATAGTCATCAGTTTCAAATTTCAAATGGGTTCTTTTGTAAATGATATGTATTCTGTTATTTGATAGAAAATAGCTTTTGAATTTAATACAGATATAATTTCATAATCCTTAATCTCCTGTGTATGATTTTATCTTCTTTTGAGTTAATGGAATCAAGGGTTTCATTTTCTTGCTACATTGTTATGATGTATGTAATTTTTCATTTCATGCTTTAATCCAAGGGGTTAATTAAAATGCTTGAATGATATTACAGAGGGATAAAGCTTGTAGTAGGGTTTGATAAGTAGTTTGAGTCAGAAATTGCAAATAAAATGCTACTATAAGGTGGTATTGCTTAAGATTTAATCAGCTATTAGATAATTTTTTGTCAAGTTTCAGTGATATTTCAGAAACTCGAAGCCCAATGGAGTAAGGCACTGGTATATGCTAGCAGATGTCATTAGGTTATCGATTTCTTGTTTGTTTCACTTATGGTTTGTCATAAAATATTAAAATCAAGACATATTTCCAAGTTTTTATGTATGTTTGAGGTGTCCTACTATATCATGCTCCAGATAAAGTCGAGGATCACTAAATAATTCTCCATTCTTGAGAATTCTCACTATTGTTGAGCCTGTATAGGATATTATCTGGAATGAGCTATACCATGTGGATGTCAAGGTGGTTTAGGTGAGAAAAAAAATGAAAGTTTTGACAAAATATAGTTGCTAAAACCTAGTTTATTATTAAACCACTCCAAGATGGGTGTAAAGAGAAAGCAAGAAAATAATAAATGGTTTCTATAGGGTGTAATTGTTTATACCTATCAATCCATGAGAAGAATCATCACCTTGCCTTTATGTATATTGTCCAGGATCCTAGTCAAAGGGGTTTAGGTTCCTGCATATGTAATTCATTTATCTTATGTTGGCTTACATCTTATATGAAGGTCAATCAAATGGTTCACTACCTTGCATAGACAAGGCAACGAACTGTTTGAAAAAATATCTCAAAGAAATGTGTTCTCATGGTGATGGAATACCATCACAATCCATAGTAGTTTGACTGTCATGGCATTCCATCACCATTATTGCATTCCATCACCATCATGGCATTCCATCACCATCATTGCAACTAATCGAGTCTACATTGGTTTTGTTTGTTTCAACACTTGACCCTTGCTTTGTATAAATCTTATAGGCCTATATATACCTTTGCCTAGCATCATCTATAGCTACTATATTGCTAGAGGACTCAAAAAATGTGTAGAGAAGGGTTTGAACTATATACTGATAGAAGGTCATGCATAGATACTTATCAATGGTATTAAGAATCGTGCCATACCAAATCAGAAAATATAGAGGATTCTGAGGGACATTATGAATGTTCTAAATAAAGTTCCCGACTACGAGGTCAGGCATGTTTTCGGGGAGATGAACATGGCTACAGATTACATGGAAAACATGGGAAAAAATTTTAGAACAAAGGATGACCAAGTTTTCGAGGCAATCCCGAGTGAAGATTTGGAACAAATTCTAGTGGACGACTATGAAGCCTTGTGGAGGCAGAAAAAAGAAGGCATTGGATAGGTGCGACTAAGGGAGGGTACTGATTTGGATTCCAAACCAAAAATTTGGATCTGGAGTGACAGAGGTGATCATGATAGATGAAAATAAGGCTTTGATTACTATGAATGAAGGGAAATTAGAAGAAGGTGGAAAAATATTAGGACACTTCCAATCCAAAGATGGATTTGGTTTTCAAGGGATATCAGATTTCTTTCTCTTTTAGACAGAGCCTGATGTTTGATTAGGACAAGAAATCATAAGCCTAAGGTTAAATAGGAAGGTAGATCAAGCAATGAATGTAGGAGGAGAAATGAGGGAAAATGGTCCATCACTTTGGATTGAGTTTCCTATGTGCGAAGGAGACATTTCAGCAGCAATGCAAGAGACTTTTTGACTATGATGAGATCACTTGGGATGCATTATGGCATTTGGCCAGGGCTATTTTGGGCGGGGATAGGCACTGGTGTGATGGTTTTGTCTATGAGGCGATTCTGTGCCCAATGGTCGACATCCTTGATTCCAAGGAAGCATGCATACAAATGATCCAAACATTCAAATAACATCCTTCAAAGCCTTCATAAATAATACAAACCCTTGCAATACCAAGAATAAGTCCCTAAAAAACCCTAGAAGATCATTGAAAAGGGAAACAAATAATTCTGATTATGTTTGAAATGCACATAAGATGAAGCTAAGTGATTTCTCACCTATAAACTAATTTCCTCCACCTATGAATCTCCTCTCCTACGTGCAAATGAACTCTTCATTCACCACCATCTGCGAATATGATTCTCTCCTGCTTAGCGGGAATGAAGTTTTTTGAAGTATTTTGCTTTTCCTTGTGGGATTGAAGTTTTTCTAAGTCTTTTTCTTTATAGAGTAATTTGAAATTCAAATTGACCTATGGGATATTATAATTATATGTAAAAATTAAAATTGATCACCTAAGTGCCGACCCCAAGTGACTCAGTCACGTGGGATAATATTTACAAAGAAAGCGCCCCTTGTCCCTTATCCCGTTGGGTGTTATTTGATAGAAAATAGCTTTTGAAGTTAATACAGATATAATTTCATAATCCTTACTCTCATGTGTATGATTTTATCTTCTTTTGAGTTAATGGAATCAAGGGTTTCATTTTCTTGTTGCATTGTTATGATGTATGTAATTTTTCATTTCATGCTTTAATCCAAGGGGTTAATTAAAATGCTTGAATGATATTACAGAGGGATAAAGCTTTTAATAGGGTTTGATAAGTAGTTTGAGTCAGAAATTGCAAATAAAATGCTATTGTAAGGTGGTATTGCTTTAGATTTAATCAGCTATTAGATAATTTTTTGTCAAGTTTCAGTGATATTTCAGAAACTTGGAGCCCAATGGAGTAAGGCACTGGTATATGCTAGCAGATGTCATTAGGTTATCAATTTCTTGTTTGTTTCACTTATGGTTTGTCATATAAAATTAAAATCAAGACATATTTCCAAGTTTTTATGTATGTTTGAGGTGTCCTACTATATCATGCTCCAGATAAAGTTGAGGATCACTAAATAATTCTCCATTCTTGAGCATTCTCACTATTGTTGAGCCTGTATAGGATATTATCTGGAATGAGCTATACCATGTGGATGTCAAGGTGGTTTAGGTGAGAAAAAAAATCAAATTTTTGACAAAATATAGTTGCTAAAACCTGGTTTATTATTAAACCACTCCAAGATGGGTGTAAAGAGAAAGCAAGCAAATAATAAATGGTTTCTATAGGGTGTATTGGTTTATACCTATCAATCCATGAGAATAATCATCACCTTGCCTTTATGTAAATTGTCTAGGATCCTAGTCAAAGGGGTTCAGGTTCCTGCATATGTAATTCATTTATCTTATGTTCACTTACATCTTATATGAAGGTCAATCAAATGGTTCACTACCTTGCATAGACAAGGCAGCAAACTATTTGAAAAAATATCTCAAAGAAATGTGCTCTCATGGTGATGGAATGCCATCACAATCCATAGTAGTTTGACTGTCATGGCATTCCATCACCATTATTGCATTCCATCACCATCATAGCAACTAATCATGTCACGCGGGATAATATTTACAAAGAAAGCACCCCTTGTCCCTTATCCCATTGGGTGTTATTTGATAGAAAATAGCTTTTGAATTTAATACAGATATAATTTCATAATCCTTACTCTCCTATGTATGATTTTATCTTCTTTTGAGCTAATAGCATTACAGGGCAGCATGGGACAAGTCAACAAAGAAGGATGCTATGCTTTTCTTATCCCGTGCATTCCTACGGGGATAACAAAAGAGTCATGGGATAAGAAAATAACTAAGAAAAAGGTAAAAGGGCTTATCAAAGGTGCACCATGGGATAAGAGTGTTAAAGGAAAGAAGAGGAAGTCTTATCCTATGATGTGTTCCTCTTGTTCAGACATGGTCGTGGGATAAGAGTTATACGATGGAAATAAGGGAAAGCTTATCCCACATGTTCCCATGGGGATAAAAGGAGTACTGTGGGATAAGACAAAGCTAGTTCAAAAGCTTATCCTGCAGATAGTAGGAACATAAAGGAAAAGGGCTTGCAGGCGGAAGGATAGGAGCAATGCGAGATAAGGCTTCCAAGGTAAAACACATAAAATATTATCCTGCAAGGATAGAAGAAGGGGTAAATGACATAGTGAGATAAATAAAACAAGAGAAATCTACAATAGAGGATTATCCTGCGGAGATAGCTGATATGGCCGAAGGAGCTTCACAGAATATAAATTTCTACATTGACAAAGGGGACTTAAGTATTGCTAAAAAACCCTGGGTCTTAAGTCCTTTATTTCCTAGGAAGGCCCCACGCACGACCACTTAACCCATGAAGTATTCCACGTGTTCTAAATGATCACTTAAGTGCTGACCCCGAGTAACTCGGTCGCACGGGATAAGATTTCAAAAGGAAGTGCCCCTTGTTCCTTATCCCGCAAGTGGTTTCAATGTAAGTTTCAACCCCCCAGGATAAGAAGAAAGAAAGAATTACAAAGGAGTCTTTATCCCGTGACAACTACAAAGAGAGCAAGGAGCAACGCGGGATAAGGAGCGGTCGAAGAAAACAAGCAGTAAAAGCTTATCCCATAATGAAACAGGAACACTGTGAAATGGTCGCGGGATAAGGGTTGACTTAAATATAAAGGGAGTCTTATCCCATGGGATTTCCATGCCACTAGAATAGCATTACAAGGCAATGTAGGATAAGTCAACAATGAAGGATGCAATTCTTTTCTTATCTCATGCGTCCCGTGGGGATATGAAAAGAGTCCTGGGATAACAAAATACTTAAGCAAAAGGTAAAAGGGCTTATCCCACAGGGCAGAAAAGATCCAGAACAATGGTGAAATTCAAAGGTGCATCGCGGGATAATAATTATGAAGAGGAAATAAGAGAGAGCCTTATCCCACACGTCCTTGTGGGGATAAGAAAAGGCTAGTTCAAAAGCTTATTGCGTGGATGATAAAAACACAAAGAAAGGGGCTTGCAGGAGAAAGGTGAAAGGAAGGGTTAAGATCAACATGGGATAAGATCTCCAAAGAAAGAAAATAGAACCTTATCCCAAGAAGATAGAAGGAATGGCTAGTGACACCACGGGATAAGTAAAACAAAGGAAAATTATAATAGAAGCTTATCCCGTAGAGAAAGTTAAGATGGTCGAGGAGGCTCCATGGAGTATTAAATTCTAATATGACATGAGGAACTTTAAAAGAATGCCACGTCATTATCAGGGAAGGCCAACTGGAAATCATGATCGTCAATTGTTAGATCAACAGATGAAATTCAAAATTGGTGCCAATGATTACCTCTGTCCAACATGAATGAATTGATAACGTTGCAATAAATTAAAATTTTAGTGGCATTATTTCTTACCTTGCATCCAGAGAGATTTCCGAGCAGCACAGAGTGAGAAAAAAGGCGAATTTTAGCATTCCAGTGTGCTTCCCAGCATTTTTAGTTGAAGACAAAACCAGTAAGTTCTTTTTTGCCGCTTGTGTTCATTATTAGACTGTTACAGTAATATCTTGATTTGCCTTCATATGTGCCCTAGAAGTCAGTAGATTTTACTCTTGTGTTTTCTTTCCAAGTTTTTAATCAGTCCAAATTGTTAAGATGGCATCCCCTGCCGAGCAATCTGCTACCCGTGTTGCCAAGAAATCCCACGTAACTAAGGCAAGCTCCTCAATTCTCATCACTGAGGCTACACCTCTAGACACGGTTCCCCTTGTGCAAGAAATTAAAGGTGCCCCTTTTGTGCAACCAAGCCCTAGAACTGCCCCGCAAGTATTAGAGGACGCCGAAGCTAGCTCCCCTCTGAAAGAGAAGGCCACAAAGAGAAAAATAAATACCATCCCCTGTACATGATGCGCTTGCTCTAGTTAATCCATCTGCCAAGGAAGCCTCAATTCCTCAAAAGCCAATCCCATGAGGAGAAAACCCTCAGGAGCTAGCCAAGGAGGTTGCTCAAACAAAAGAAAAGACCCCCAAGCCTACAAAGTGCTCTAGGAAGTCATCCAAAGGGGAGTCGCCATATTAGATGGAGCAGCCATCAACACAACCTACTACTCCTCTTGCTCTTGCCACAACCCGTGAAGAGTTACAACAAGAGGTTGAACATAGTTGGAAGAAATCAGATGAAGGGCAACCAAACAGACTAGGAGCCTATCCCAACACCTACTGGAATTATTTTAGGGATCCACAATGCAGAATTATCTAAGGACTGTCTTCAATGACAAAGAGGCAGGGTGTAGGGTTTCCTTCACCAAGGAAAGGAGTTGGGACATTTTTCATTCATTCTATGGGAAAAGAGATAAGACCATCCCAGTGTGCAACCCCTAGACACTGAACCTTAGTAAATTGGTGGTGCCCAATGTTTTTGTAGAGCCAATGCTCATAAGGGAGCAAGGAAAGGCATATGATGTTCCAAGTCAGATGGTTAGGACTATTGAAGGATATGTCCTACTAGACATCTCTCCCGGGGTTATCATTCAATGTTTTGATTTAGATAAGTCTGCCCTCACAATTATAAATAGGGATAATTTGAAGAGGGACTATGAGAGAAAAAAAAAAAAAAAAGGACAGGTACAGGAAGGATCTTGTTCCTCATTTCATGAGGAAAATTTACAAAGATTCATGGAATTATGTCCTGACATTTGAAAGGGAGCCCTTCAAGCTTCACTTTTTTGAGCCCTATTTTGTTAAAACCTATTATGCACTAGGGCAGGTCCTTGGAGTTGATTGTAGGCTCACCAAATTGCCCATTGATTTTATGATGATGGCCATCAACATTCAGCACCCCTCAATAAATGAATTGTATGATTTTGCAAGTTCTATTCATGAGAAGATTCATGAGGGATTGGTGAGAGCTGAAAATAAGGATGAAAAATTGGTATTCTTGCACTATTCTTTGGTGTGCCACTTAATTCTTTATCAAAACAGAGCATATTGGGGCCCAAAGTTGAGAATAAAGACAAATGTTTCCTACACAGGTCTCCCTTGGCTGGTGCAAAGTTGGACCTAGGTTTGGGACAAGCAATCTAAGTTTGGTGATTATTGTGTATTCTTTGACCATTTTGTGATGAACATTTTGACAAGACTTGGGGTAGTAGTGTCGAGGCTACCTAAAGAGATAATCAAAATATTGAGAATAAGGAGTTGTAGGGATAATGGACATGTCTACCCTGAGGGTGCATTCACCCACAATTTTGGGGATTTCTTCTTTTATAGAAATTATACAATAATAAGAATTTCTGGATGTGAGTAGGAGCCCCATGTATTGCCTATTGTTTTCTCTTCAAGGTTACCATTCCTCGAATTCATCTAGCAAATGATGTGGATGGAGAGGGAGAAAATCAAATTTGATAGAAAGGGAAAATTTGTCCCTAGGAAAACAGTTTTCAATGAATTAAGTGTAGGTTATGAAACCTTGGAGAAGGTACAAGATTTTTTGGTGAAGAATTACAGGGTGAGGGTTTCCCTAGCCAGACATTTTGACCTTGAAGGATGTATAAAAGACATTAGAGTAAATAGATTGAAGGAAAAGGGGTATTTTCATTCTTTTGTAGAAAGACAAGATATGATTAGGAATGCTCTTCCACGTGAGGCAGAGCAAAGGAGGAAGAAGTGGGACCTCATGAATAAATTTGAAAGGGAAAGGAAATAAGAGGATCCCAATTTTATAGGTTCCTTCCTGCACTTCAAGGATGATTTTTCTAGAATGGCTTTCATGTTAAAAAAAGCAGATGATATAATAAAGGAGGAGTTGCATAAAAGAGAGGCCAAGGAAAAGGGAGTGGATTACAAAGGAAATCCAATTGATCCAGCTCCCAAGGCTCAGACTAAGGAAGCACATATAGAGTCCTCCAAAGGGGGTGTATAGAAGGATGATGTTAGTTAAGATGAAAGGGGGGGGGTGAATCATAAAAACAAACAATACAATATATTCACCAGATTCAACCTCGGTAGCCTTTACTGATATGCAACTATGACTGTAAATCATTCGATACTCATAAAAAGATACACTTAAAACATCATAACACATTTAACACCAGATTTAATGTGGAAACCCAAATAGGGAAAAACCACTGTGGGATTTCGGACCCACTAAGAAATATACCCTTCTAAAGTATGCTCGGTTAAAAGCCAATCCAATTACAGATTACAAAAACACATTGCTAGATGTGACTCAGTTAAGGGATTTCCCTCAGACTTGTTAGAGTCTTGCACTTTATTAGAAGTGACCTTGTCAAAGGATTTCAAACACTCATTTAGAATGTTACCTTGCTAGAGGGTTTACAAATAAGACTGTTAGGTCCACTTGGTTAAGAGATTTCCTGTCACTTACAAAATAAATAACAGTAATAAAATATATCTGCAACTTCACATCTGAAATGCTAAAGCAGATTCTATATGCTCAAAACAATCTTTTCATAAGACTTATCTTGCTTCTTACTGGGCTCCTCAATCTGTTCTTCAATCAAATCTTAAATAATCTGTGCTCAGTGACCACTACTGTAGTGTCACTATTCCTCTATTTTTCCTGCATATATTGTTCATCAATAGTTTCTTATTTATGAACAATACCTAACTGCTTAATCTCCTTGATCACATTTCCCATGATCAATCTTAGCCATTAGGTCTTCAAACATGACTAGGTTCATTGTATCCTTTGATCTGAAAATGTTTTACCTTGCCTTGGAACTTGTGCTAGGTTATGACCATTCAATCTGCGTTGTAGATCTATCTCTTGTATTTTCGATGTTGTAGATCCTCAACAAACTTCTTGCACAACATACCAATCATCTGATCAACTCTAGCTCATTGGTATTCTACATTTAATAATGTATTTATCCATCCAATGCATTTTGTTATTACTCTGTTGTTACTCAGTAAATACTGAACTTCACTCGATAGATATTCTGCCCTCTTTAACCGATAGTGATAAGCTTAGGGTTTACCGACTAGCATCTTGCTCGATAACATAGAATAGTATCAAGCCTTAACTAATTCTATAGCTTGAAATCTTTTCTCCTTCTTGTTCAGTCTTTGAATACTCATATATAGGATATCAAAACAATCAAAAAAAATAATCTCATCACTGTCTAACTTGGTAATAGTTTCCCATTGAATAACTTATTGTTCCCCTTTTATTTTAACATTCATTATGTGTCTCTTACCGACATATTTATACTTATCAAAAAATACTCATTAAGATATGGCAACATTATACTGAATCAGAAAATCAATTGCTTGACATCAATGACAAAATAATGTTATTAAGATAGTAATCATCCTTTCTCAATTATATCAACAATCTCCAACAACCTTCTCAATATCCTCATACCAACAAACTTACTGAGATGCTAACAATCTCCCTTTGTGAAAATGCTAACAATCTCCCCCTTTGGCATTGATGGCAAAACCAACTTTAATGGCAATACCAACATGATTTATTTCAATTGATTTGGATTCAGATTGTTGTTTAAACTTCTCTAAGATTTTCTGGAATTCTCCCCCAGTCATTAGTCTTCTCCCAGCTTCTTCTGTTAATTCCTTACAAATTAGTCTTCTGCCCCTTTGACAACAATGCCAAAAAGAAAAACTAATTCATGATTTCTTCCTTTGTGAAGTAATTTCCTTATAGTCTCATTCACGGTCAGAGCATCTTTTTCTTCAATCACTTTTTCTTGTACAACTTTAGGCAACCTCCTAAAGTGTGTAAAACAACATCAACTCATAAATAGTTATCCTTTAGATTCAAAGAATTGATGTTTTCACCGAACTCTGTCAATGAGTACTAGATAGGGGTAGGACCCCTAATTGACTTCTGAGATACTCAAAAGTGTCCCTTGGCAATGGCTTTGTGAAAATATCTACTATTTGTTCCTTTGAACTAATATATTCCAACACAACTTTCTTCTCTTGAACTTCTTCTCTGAGATAATGATACTTTATAGAGATATGCTTTGTCTTAGAGTGCATTACCGAATTCTTTGAAATGTTAATAGCACTAGTATTATCACAGAATATAGTTACTGGCTTGGTAACTTTCTCATTCATACCTTCCAACAGTTGTTTGATCCATGCTATATTGGTACAATTCAATGCTACAGCAACATATTCAGCTTCAACTATAGACTGTGAAATGCATCCTTGTTTCTTTCTAAGCCAACTTACTAGTCTATCTCCCAAAAGGAAAGCTCCACTGCTTGTGCTTTTCCTATCATCAATGTTTCCTACCCAATCAATATTAGTATATACTTTTAAGTCAAAAACATTTCTCTTTTGATATACTAAGCCATAATCTTCAGTGCCTCTCAGGTATCTGAAAATTCTCTTGATTGTTGTCAAATGAGTTTCTTTGGGATCTGCAGAAAATCTTGCAACTATACCCACTGCATGTGCTATATCTGGCTTGCTGTGAACCACATATTGCAACTTTCCAATCATATATTAGTAAAGTGTCTCATCAACAGATGCAGATTCATCACTCTTTGATAGTTTACAATTGGTAGTCATAGGAGTACTTACAGGTTTAGAATCCTCCATTCCAAATTTCTTCAAGATTTCCTTTATATACTTGGATTGAGTAATGAAAATCTCATTTTTCATTTGTAGTATATGTAAACCTATAAAATACTTTATTTCACTGATTAATGACATCTCAAATTCTTTGCACATTTGATTTCCAAAGTTCTTGCATAAGGAGTCATTTCCACAAAAAATAATATCATCAACAAATATGGCTGAAAAAAGTATACCATTGTTTTCATCATTTTTCATATAAATGTTGTTGTTTTCACTTGTCCTTATAAATCCAATATTGATCAAATAAGAGTGCAGTCTTTCATATCATGCTCTAGGTGCTTGCTTTAAACCATATAATGCTTTGTTCAACTTACATACCTAATCTTTATTCTTGTCTTCAATAAATCCTTCAGGCTGTTCAATATAAACTTCTTCTAGTATACCATTCAAAAATGCAGATTTAACATCCATTTGATATACCTTGAAATTTTTGTAAGCAGCATATGCCAACAATGATCTCACTCCTTCAAGTCTTTCCACAAGTACAAAAGTCTCACCATAATTAATTCCTTCTTCTTCAGCATATCCTTTGCAAACTAGTCTTGCTTTATTCTGAATGACCTCTCCTTTTTCATTTAGCTTGTTTCTGAAAATCCACTTTGTATCGATTACATTTTTCTCTTTTGGTCTTGGGATGAGTATCCATGTTTCATTCTTCTTTATTTGTTCAATTTCTTCAATCATAGCATTTATCCAATCTTCATTACTAAATGCCTCTTTTACTATCCTCGGTTCAAATTCAGATATCAGACATGTGTTTTGTCTCAGTTTGTTCCTTGTCATCACTAGATCATCCTTATCTCCTATAATTTGACTTGATGCATGATTTCTTCTGACATACTTGGCTAATATAGGCTCGGTATGCTCTGTTTGATCTTCTTCATTACTCGGTAACTGAGTATTTTCTTCATTTCTCGATTGAACATAAACAAATTCTTCATAATTTTCTGGTTCTTTGGAATTCCCTTCATCATTTCTTTCTACAAATTCATCAATTTTCACATTTGCACTTTCCACTATTTTGTTAGATGATTTGATCAAACATTTAAATGCTTTACTTCTAGAAGAATAGCCAAGAAATGTTCCTTCCTCGCTTTTCTGATCAAACTTTCCATTTCTGTCATCTTTGTAAACATAGCATCTACTTCCAAATATTTTAAAATAAGTTACATTAGGTTTCTTATCATACCAGATTTCATATGGTGTCTTCAAAGTTCCTTTCTTCAATTATACTCGATTCAGGGTGTAAATTGCAGTGTTGATTGCTTCTCTCCAAAATGTTTGAGGTACCCTTGTTTCTATCATCAGGGTTCTGGCACAATCTACAATTGATATGTTTCTTCTTTCAGCTATCCCATTTTGCTGAGGTGTTCTTGGTGTAGACACTTGTCTCTTTATACCATGATCATTGCAAAATAGGTTAAATTCATCAGAGATGAATTCTCCTCCTCTATCAGATCTTAGACATTTCAACTGTATTCCTGTTTCTTTTTCAGCTCTAGCCTTATACCATTTGAACATTTGAAAGGCTTCTGATTTTTCTTTTAAAGACATAACTGACATCATTCTTGAGTAATCATCCACAAATAATATGAAGTATTTATCTCCATAATAACTTTGTACTTTCATAGGACCACAAAGATTGGTGTGCACTAGATCTAAAATTCCTTTAGAAGTGTAGGACTTACTTGTAAAGCTTGACTTTGTCATCTCACCCATCTGGCATCCTTGACATATTGCATTCTCAGGTTTTTCCAGGCTCGGTAGACCTCTTACTCGGTGCTTCTTACTTATTTTGATCAGGTTATCAAAATTTGCATGACAAAACCTTTTATGCCATAACCAGGTATCTTCTAGTTTAGCATATAGACAATTGTTCCGAGTTGATTCAAGATGAAATGTATTACCCTTTGTTTGTGTCTTGGTAGCAGCTAGCTTTCCATGTTTGTCATGAACTTTGACACTTCCCTTCTGGAATTCTATTCGATATCCTATATTGTTTAGTTGTGCTACACTCAACAAATTGTATTTCAAACCTTCAACCCAGTATACATCATCACATTTAGCATTGTCAAGAAGTGTTATAGATCATTTACCATTCACCGGACATGGTGCATCATTACCAAATCTTACATATCCTCCATCATAGTCTTCTAATTTAACAAACTTGTGTTTATCACATGTCATGTGATGTGAGCATCCACTATCTATGATCCAAGAATCATTTTTATTTATGTGAGATATTAGAGCTTTTTCTTCATACCTTTCTTCATCTGATCCATCTTTGATAGCCACATAAACAACTTCCTTTGTATCAGTCCCATTAGATTTATCATCATTGGATTCCTCATCAGCTACTAGGCATGTCTTTCTATCTTTCCTTCTGAAGTCTCGGTGTCCTCTGTATTGGTTGTCTTTCTTTTTGTCATCTCGGTATTCTCTCTTTTCACTAGATTCTTTGTCAGGATAGTTAGAAGCCATATGTCCTATTCTATCACAGTTAAAACATTTTAAAGGTAACTTTCCTTTATACTTACCTTTGCCTCTCGGTAACCTTCTAGCTAATAATGCTTCAAACTCTTCTTGCTTTCTGATTTCTTCATATAGTTTGTGTACCTCTTCCATGTTTTTGCAAAATCTTTCACTTGCTCCACTATGATTTCCTTCAGTATACTTATACATTCTATCATTGTAATCATCATATTCACCAATATGAAAAGAATTGAATGCAGATTCAACTTTATTTACTGAGGACCCACTGTTATCAAAATTACATAACTAAAATGCATGTAGCTTACCGATAGTATCATCCAAAGAGACTAGCATGTTTGGCATAGACCTTAATTCATTGATTGTAGAGACTCGAAGGGCATAAGCAGGTAGAAGTTTTCTAAGAAACTTACTTGTTACATCCTTTTCTTCAATAGTTCCTCCTGCTCCTTTGATTTGATTGACAGTTTCCTTTAACCTTGAACTGTATTGGGTTATGTTCTCACCTTCATTCATTCTCATGGATTCAAGTTTACCTCTTAGACTGTCTACTTTTTCTCTCTAAACATGTTCATCACCACCATACACAGATATAAGCTTGGTCCACATCGCTTTGGCATCATTCTAGCCTTCTAGATCATTAAACTCTGAGTCGGTTAATGCTAATGTTATTTATATCATAGCTTGAATATGTTCTTTCTTTTCCTTTATCTCTTCCATTGTCATTGGGTAGGTGCCAGGTGCTATGTAATCATTCTCCAGATAATATGTTGCATATTCTCCAATTCCTGATAAGTGTAGCTTCATCCTTTTCTGCCATGTGGAGAAACTTGACTTGTTCAGCTTTGGTGCATCCCTTTTATACATCTTCGGATCTTGCCTCAAGTACATTTAAACTTTTCTTCTGGAGTCCAAAGCTCTGATACCAATTGTTAGTTAAGATGAGAGGTGGGGGTGAATCATAAAAACTCACAATACAATATATTCACTAGATTCAACCTCGTTAGCCTTTACTGATATGCAACTATGACTGTAAATCATTCAATACTCATAAACAGATACACTTAAAACATCATAACATATTTAACACCATATTTAATGTGGAAACCTTAATAGGGAAAAACCACTGTGTGATTTCAGACCCACTAAGAAATATACCCTTCTAGAGTATGCTCAGTTAAAAGCCAATCTAGTTACAAATTACAAAAACACATTGATAGATGTGACCCAGTTAAGGGATTTCCCTCAGACTTGTTAGAGTCTTGCACTTTGTTAGAAGTGACCTTGTCAAAGGATTTCAAACACTCATTTAGAATGTTACCTTTCTAGAGGGTTTACAAATAAGACTGTTAAGTCCACTTGGCTAAGAGATTTTCTGTCACTTACAAAATAAATAACAGTAATAAAATATATCTGCAATGTCACATCTGAAATGCTAAAGTAGATTCTATGTGCTCAAAACAATCTTGTCATAAGACTTATCTTGCTTCTTGCTGGGCTTCTCAATCTGTTCTTCAATTAGATCTTCAATCTTTTGTGCTCGGGGATCACTACTGTAGTGTCACTGCTCTTCTATTTTGCCCCCATATATTGTTCATCAATAGTTTCTTATTTATGAACAATACCTAACCACTTAATCTCCTTCATCACATTTCCCATGATCAATCTTAGCCATCAAATCTTCAAACATTTCTAGTTTCATTGTATCCTTTGATCTGAAAATGTTTTACCTCGCCTTGAAACTTGTGCTAGGTTATGACCGTTCAATTTGCGCTATAGATCTATCTCTTGTATTTTCGATGTCGTAGATCCTCAATAAACTTCTTGCACGACATACCAATCATCTGATCAACTCCAGCTCATTGGTATTCTACATTTAATAATGTATTTATCCATCCAATGCATTCTATTATTACTTGGTTGTTACTCGATAAATACTGAACTTCACTCGGTAGATATTCTGCCTTCTTTAACCGATAGTGATAACCTTAGGGTTTACTAACTAGCATCTTGCTCGATAACATAGAATAGTATCAAGCCTTAACTAATTCTATAGCTTGAAATATTTTCTCCTTCTTGTTCAGTCTTTGAATACTCATATATAGGATATCAAAACAATCAAAACAACATAATCTCATCACTGTCTAACTCGGTAATAGTTGCCCATTGAATAACTTATTATTCCCGTTTTATTTTCATATTCATTCTGTGTCTCTTACCGACATATTTATACTTATCAAAACATACTCATTAAGATGTGGCAACATCATACTAAATTAGAAAATCAATTGCTTGACATCAATGACAAAATAATGTTATTAAGATAGTAATCAGCCTTTCTCAATTATATCAACAATCTCCAACAACCTTCTCAATATCCTCATACCAACAAACTTACTGAGATGCTAACAATCTCCCTTTGTGAAAATGCTAATAGATGAGGGGGTAACAGCAGAGCAGGTTAGGAAGATTGAAAGAAGAAAGGCTAAAATATATGACTTTATGGATATCCAAGAGGGTTTTGATACTTCAGTGTCGACCTTCTCCTCCAAGGGAAACATTCCAAGATGATGCAAATGCCAAAGTTTTCAATGATCTAGACATGTCTCTCATCCCAAGCACAATCCCTATAGAAGAAGTAGATGATGAGAGGATTATTGCTTCAGAGAACTTTATGGCAGATGACATTTTTGTTAATACCCCCGAGTTTAGATCATTTTGGCTAAGGGAGAAATTGAAGAATATGTCTAATGAAGAAATCAGCAATTTTGACAGGAACAATTTTCATTGCACTCCTCAAGAGGTCAGAGAAATGGTATTTTAAAGTTGAGTGCTCCTTGTCCCGGGGTGGAATTTTGAGAGAATTTTCCTATTAGATCAGATCATGCAGTAGAAGGACCCCAATTTTGTTAGAGATTTTGGAGATCACGGCTCTAGTGTAAATATAAGTTCAAAAGCTTTTTCTTTATGGCCAAAGGCCCCTAGCAATAAAAATTCCATGGTTTTGCAAGGGGTGCAACACAAAATAGGGGATGTTGTTCTAAGGACCTTACAGGACACTACTACTTCAGAGGTTGTAGAAATTTCCAAGCATGCAGTCCAATTTGCTTAGCTGGCAGTAGAGGACTTAGAGCAAAAGCATATAATGCTAAAGGATATGCATGTTGTTTTCAATACCAAGTATGATGAATTATTTGTTGAGAACCTTGCATTGAAAGAGAAAATAAAGAATATGGTAGCTGACTCTTCTAGAGGAATTAGACCCAAGGAGCTTGAGAAGATAAACAAAGAAATGCAAAGGGTCAAAGATGAATTTGTAAGCAATTATTTTAAAATTAGGAAAGATTCAATTCCAAGAATTTTAAATAAAATCATTGAGAAATTGGATGAAGTCCACACTTCATATTCTTTGACATCTAATCTCCTAAGTCAACTTGATGAATTCATTGCATTTTTTCAACCAATCAGAGCTATGTGGCTGCCAAAGGGTCAAACCTTGAAGGAGGTTATGTTAGCAGTGAAAAATGTGGCTCAGCCACCTTAGATTGTAGGGGTGACTTGGAAAAATTATAATTTTTTGAATAAAGAGTTACCCAACATAGAGGAGGAAAGGAAAGTATTGATGGGAATGATTGATTCTTTCCACGGACTCAAAAAGTGGCATGTTCCTACAATTTTCATAGATGACGAGCAAATTAAGAGCTTACAAAAATGGAAACAGGGTTTCCGGGAAGCAATAAATGTCATCTTGACATCCTTGGAAGGTGATCCAAACCAAGGAGATACATTTCTTAATATTGTTAATAAAAATATGGAAGTAGAGAAAATGTATCATAGCTTTGCTCTAGGAGTAGCAGTTGTGCTTGCCCACAAAAAAAAGGAAGCTATGAATAAATTGCATAGCCTGAAGGGTTTTTCTTGGCCATCTGATGAGATTAAGGTGCTACATAAAAATTACTGCTCCTTGGAAGAAGATCAGACTGAAGAGGGGGGACTAGTCACAGTCTTTCCATTTTTGCTACTCCTAAAAGTTTTGTGCAGGATGTTCATTTTGGGAAAATGATTAGAACACTCAGCTGGCAAGGAGCAGTCTCCAAGACACCTACCACCACATGCTAGATTGAATTTTTTGATCCCGACAGAAGCAGATATGAAGTACCGATGTGAGAACATCTTTTGTAGACCCATAGCTTGAGCTTTTAGGATGATGCCTTTTTCAGCTGCCATCATTCAATGCAGGTTGCACATAGAGGTCAAGGTCTTAGGATTTAGATCTTTTTTGTAATACAATAAGATTTTGACATGTCTTCTTTGGTCTAAGGCTTGTTTTTCTCTCTTGTGTTATAAAAGGGAATTCAGGGCCAAGAAGAAGGATTCCAGACTCTTGATTTGTATGCATTAGAGAAATATTAATATTACAGCAAAGAGTCTTCTAGTAGTTTTGGTGAATCACTATAATATTTTCATGAATGTATCAATTTTATATTGAAAATCAATTAAGAGAACACTCATTTCTAGCGTGAGAACATCATTTATAGACCCACATCTCGAGCTTCCAGGATGATGCCTTTTCAGCCGCCATCATTCAATGCAGGTTGCACACAGAGGTCAAGGTCTTAGGCTTTAGGTTTTTATTGTAATGCAATTAGATTTTGACATTTGTCTTCTTTGTCCTAAGGCTTGTTTTTCTTCCTTGTGTTATAAAAGGGAATTCAGGGCCAAGAAAAAGGATTCCAGACTCTTGATTTGTATGCATTAGAGAAACCTTAATATAACAGCAAAGAGTCTTCTAGCAGTTTTGGTGACTCACTGTAATATTTTCATCAATGTATCAATTTATATTGAAAATCAATAAAGAGAACATTCATTTCTGGCTCATATCTTTTGTGCTATGTTGTATGAATTGTTGTGTTAATGACATATGCAATTTGTCTTCTCCAAGGGGGGATGTGTATTTTTGGATGGGTTTCATTTCAAGCTAAATGAACTAAATAGTATCAGGTGCATCATACATCATAATAGGATTCATTGTTTTATTGCATAACAAACCATTAAAATGATTCATCCATTAAATTTTCCATCAATATCTCAGTAGGGAACACAACATGATGCAAATATTTGTAATGTAAAAGTATAAATGACTTGGCATGTAAAGATACATGTAAACATAATCACAAAGTACAAGTCCTCCTAGTACATAATTGCAAACAAGTCCCACATAATCACAAAATTTAGATTTCACCAAAAAACATCAAGAAATCAATATCAAATAGATAATATACTAATCGCATACATCATACATTTAAATCATGTCATTGATCTTGTTCTAAATCCAACTCTTTGTCGATATCTTCTGATCTAGAATCAAAATTGTAAGGATTATTGGTCATATCATCATCATCATCATCATCATCATCATCATCATCATCATCATCATCATCATCATCATCATCATCATCATCATCATCATCATCATTGATATCATCATCATCATCTTTATGAACATTAAATCGTACATCATCGTGATGTTGTTCCTCTTCTTCGACATATTCATCGGGCACATTATCAACTAACTATTGATCATGATCATCATGTACATCATCTTCTAGTTCTTTTGTATCTTCTTCTTCCATGACATTATACTTTACCGGCCTTCCTCTAGGATCGTGTCTAACAACAAATTAACAACCCGATTTATGTACAACCTCTTAGTAAAGTACCTACTCGCATTGGCTTAGAAGAACATAGGACTCATTTCCAACTCGCTCAAATGACCTTGTATTGACCATTGTAAATCCATTATCATATCCAATAATAGTTCTATCAGGATCATTTTCATTCAATCATAGCATGTACCATTGGACGATGAAAAGAACTAATTTGAAGGACCCAAAGTCACACTCAAGTATATCATCCAAAATCCCATAGTATCAATTTTCTGAGACTTGAGATTGTCTCTTCTAGATGAAACATTAGTCACCTGAAATACTGCAGTTATCCCAGAATCACAAGTTTTCTTCATGTCATCCAACTTTTTGATGAGAAATCTATGACCATTGCACCACATAGCCTTGTGGTGTTTTACCTACAATATGTCAAACATGTAAAAATTATTGCATCACCAGTTGATAAACATATTTATTCTTGGTCGAATGAATGCAAAAAACAACATATATATATACATCATTACAATTGAAAAAAATTAAATAATATGGGTGATTAATATATTTATACATACCTGTTTATCTCTTAAACCATATGCCAAATCAATTTCCCTTGGTGTAACATTGGAATCTCCATTAAGATGAGCTTCTTTAACCAATCAAGCAACACCTTCACATGTTAATGCGTGACCAAATTGTTGACATCATTCAATCAATACCATCATCCAATCAAGATTGTTTGCGACATACAAATGTAGTGTATCCCACTCTTGAGCAACTATAGAAAAAATAACTAGAAATTTACAACTAATGTATATTGAAGATTAAGAATAAATTAACTACAATATATATAAAAAACAAATGTAAAATGTATTCAGATTAATGTCCATGAACATCCAATAATTACCTCTCACTTTCCTCAATCTACCTTTACCCATCAGGTACTCCCCTTCAAATTTGTTAATGGAGTTGGGATCCCAAATGTGATCTACATGGATCTTTGTCGCAAACTTAGGAAGATATTCAGTAATGTATACCATAGTCTAGTATACCATATATCCCTCCACCATAGAACCCTCAAGATGTGATCTTTGTCAAACCAAATCCTTCAAAAATTTCAAGTGCCTCTCAACCATCCACATTGACCTTGTGTGTACAGGTCCACGCAATTCAATCTCCTCAACTTGGTGTATGAGGTAGTGTTCTTGTGCATTGAAAATTTTTGAAGGTAGACACTTTTGAATTTCACACATTAGACGAGGAATTTGTGTCTTCCAATATTTTATATCTTCTTTATGGATTTATTTAGATGGAAACCATCTACAAGTGATTCAAGATGCAAATATATTAATGATAATTAACAAAATAATATATAATATATTACATAACAAGTAAAATAAATGGAAAATATAATACCTATACAACAAATTGAGCAAATAACATGACTTACCTCATATATTTTTAAAGATCATATATAACTTGCTTGACATTATTGTCGAAGTTTTCTGGGAGAGATAGTGGTAGAACATACTGCAACAATTATAAAATGATCCTTTCATTGTTTTTCCAAAACTAGTACTAAACATAATACAATGAAAAGTACATTCAATATACAAATATTTAGAAAATATACAACAACATGAATTACCTTAATGAAGGTATGTCAATCATGCATTTTCATCCTTGACCCAAATTCACTTTTCTTTGTTATGAGATTGTTTATGTTCGCAGCAAATCCTATGGGAAAACGAATTTTTCATATGGCCTCTTTTATAGAATTGCTTTGTTGCTTTGTTAATAAACAAGGAAGGGAACTTATATTAATTTGGTCTCCATCTCTATTTAATTGAATGACATTTTTCATTGCATGATTGGATTCCCAAATGTCACTACAAATTTTGATAATTTTTTCTTTGCCATGCCTTCCATCCAATATTTTCCATAACATTTTTGTTATATTCTTTCCAATATGTAGAGTATCAAACAAATGCACAATTTGTAGTTTCTCATAGTAGGGCAGCCTACTAAATTGTCTAGTATAACTTTTTAGTCCCTTTCGAAGGTGCTAATTAATGCCTTGATGACCTTCATGAAGCATATAAGTTTAAAAAGTTAACAACAGCAATCATCGTCAGTTACAGCATGAGTAAACAAAACACAATATAAAAATATAAATTCCAAACATTTCATATGTGATAGATAAACAATTATATTCCAACTTCCATAGGCGAGGTATCATTCTACGTGATTTTGATGTAGTCTCTGCTTTCTCATTGAAAAGATGTTTTTCAGTAGTTTGATAGTTATAATTTTTGTGGAGGAAGTTCCTATACTCATCAAACACCTGCTTTACTAAACTTGTTGAATGACGAGATTTCATCTTTGAACCACAAACTGGAGATGCAAATTTTCCCTTTGTTTGAAGACCTGCAAGATCATGTATAATTGGATTAAATATGTTAATTTTTATAATTATATATATTGAATGGATTTTTTTTTAAATCCTTGATTTATACTTTAAAAAATTAAACATTATTAAAGTGTCCAAGTTGAACATTATAACATACCACAAAAATTTGCTAACCCTGGGGCATCATGAATTGTCCATACAAGAATTGCATGGAAATGAAATTGTCTTTGTCCTATTGGTCTAGAGACATCATACATAGTGACACCATTCCATAACTCCAGCAACTTGTCCATAAGAGGCTCGATTATACATTCATATCTTTAACTTGGTCCTTACCTAGTTGAATGAACAAAAACATAACATAATTATTATAACCATTTTACTACAATATATATAATTTAATGTACATGACTATAAAATGAAAAAAATACCTGGAACAATCATTGCCAACATTATGTGCTCCCTCTTTATTGACATCCATGGAGGAATGTTATTGTTGATAACAAAAATAGGCCACACTGAGTAAATAGATCTCAGCTCTCCAAATGGATTGACACCATCCACTACCAATGAAAGCCTGAGATTACAAGGTTCTTCTTTAAAGTGTGGCCATTTTTCCTCTATGTCCATAAATGCAGAACCATCTGCAGGCATTTGAAGAATATCATCTTGACTTCTATTGTGTGCATGGTAATCCATAAATTGCACCAAGCTTCCGCACCTAAATAATTATTGCAAACGTGGAATAATGGGAATATAACGAATAACCTTGTGAGGCACCTTTTTTGTTAGTTGATCTGTTTGATATCTACTAATATGACATTCAGGGAATTTTGTTGTAAATTCATGTTGTTTATGATATATAATATGATCATTGGGACATGCATCTATTTCTTGATACTCCATTCCAATATCTTTCATAATGGCAGATAATTCTCGATATGAGTGAGATAGAATATTTGATGGTGGTAATAAAAAATCACCTATCCATCTAGAACAAAAATAATAATTTGTTAATATAAAGAATATTAATGTTACATATTTCACCTTTTATTTACTAGTGATGAAATAACAACAAAAATAGATGAAAAAAGATGACATATATGACATACCTTAACATACGTGAGATTGTTATGTTGGATAAACCATTCATAACCTTCAAGTTCACCAACAACAATACAACAAAGAGAAGAGTTGTTTGGGAGCCTTCGTAAAGGGGCTCGTATGCCTTCTCAAGTATAGGTAAATCATGAACAACATCAAAGTCATCTTGATCATCATGATCAGCTACACCAGTACTAAATGTGTCATGGATCAATGTATTTGTACCATCATCTTCAACTGTGTTTTCTAGCGCATGATCATCTTCTTCCATAGGATCATTATCTTCAGCTTCGATATTTACCCCTCCATGTTCCTCCACTTGGAAAACCACATTCTTCGAGTCGTGGTAGTCCATATCATGTGCCCTAGGGTGCCCCACCTATATAAAAATGATCAAGATAAATAAATCATGATCATGATCTTATTAACAAGTGACTTTTTATGTATATAAATTGTTAAAACGATATAAACATTTACAAATGCAATCAATATAAACACATATAATAAACAACTTACCAATGGACGATAATCATGCCCCCCTTCAATGTGACCATGCTGCCTACAATGTCTCTCACCTATTGTGATAAAAAGTCTTCTAGTTTTTAAGCTCTTACAATTTTTGTAGGGACAATAACATTTCCCATCACCTTTTCTTTTCAAGCTAGACCACAATCTAACAATTGTCTCCTTATTTTGTTCTTTGCTGATATTATCTGACATGATTTTTCTTCACAGGCAAAAAAATAGGGCTATGGAAAATTTGGTCTATTGCCTTCACAAAGCAAGTAAATCGATGTCGCAAGTAGGGAAAACACTATTCATGAGTGCTTTTTTTTTCACTTTTATGTTTGTCACCAGAACTCTGATGAACGTCGGGCAAGATTCTGATGACAACTGGGTTCATCAAAATTCTGACGAAAGTCAGGCAATATTTTTTAAAAAAAACAAATTTGACACAAATTGCCTTGTAAGATCCGATAAAACAAAAGAAATCCCATAGTTCATTGGAAATGTTCGTCGGAAAATGCACCCAAATGAGTTAGTGTTTCCAATAAACATCTGGCAAATTTGCATCATTTAACATCATCCTTGCCATCACTTTGACTGTTCTATTCTTCCTTTCCACAACACCATTTTGTTGTGGTGTACTAGGGGATAAATATTATCTTTTGATTCCATGTCTCTCATAGTAATCTTCAAATTCATTAGATGTGAATTCTCCTCCACGGTCTGATCTCAGACATTTCAGTTTGTAGCCACTTTCCTTTTCTATCATCTTCTTGAAGACCTTGAATCTCTCAAATTCTTGTGACTTGTCTTGCAAGAAGGTGACCCATGTCATCTTTGAAAATTCATCTATAAACAACATGAAGTATCTTTGTCCATTTAATTCCCTTGTCCTTGTAGGCCCACACAAATCAGTATGAACAAGGTCTAGTGGCCTTGTAGTTGAGTATTCTTTAGTCTTGAAACTTACTTTAGTTTGCTTCCCTCTTTGACACTCATCACAAAAGGTGCTCACAAGTTTGATAATCTGTGGTATGTGCCTTACATATCCTTTCTTTCTTACTTTGACCAAATTGTAAAATTTAATGTGTCCTAACCTTCTATGCCATAGCCAGATCTCATCAACTTGTCCCATCATACATTGAGACTCAAATCATTCCTTAAGATTATATACATTGCCATATGTCATTTTTCCTTCAGTAACAACATGACCACTACTCTCTTTTTCGATTTCACAACCCTTGGAATCAAATATAAACTTATATCCTTTGTCACACATTAGACTTACACTCAGAAAATTATGCTTCAGACCTTCCATATAATATACATCATGTGCTTTCAGCTTGCCATCAATGTGTAGTGTGCCTCTGCCCTTGATTTTGATTGAGGAATTATCTCCAAACCTTACTGAGCCACCATTCTAGTCTTCAAGATTACTAAATTTCTTCTTATTACTAGTCATGTGATTGGAACATCCACTGTCAACTACCCAAAAGTTTTTCCTTTCAGCATGTAGGGCAGTTTGAATAATCAAAATTGACTCGGTCTTATCTTTATCCTTTTCTTCCCAAACTTGTTTAGTTTCTTTCTTCTTTTTTGTTGTCCCATTATGTTCTGATTTTGCATTAGGTTCAGATGTTGACACTGTCTTCTTTTCCTTAGTTGTCCTAATCTTACAATGTTTTGCAATGTGGCCCAAGTTTTGACAATGGTAGCATTTTACATCTACATTGAATGATGAATTTGAAAATCTATTGTAGGACTGAGATACATTTCTCCTACATTCATAGTTTCTATGACCATACCCATTACGATGATAACAAATAACATTCATATTCCTAAGAGCAGCAAATTCATTTCTACTTTCAAAACTAGGAGGAGACCTACACATAAGCTTACAATCAGCAATTTTATAACCATAAGTATTACATTTATAGAAGTAAGCATGGAATTGAGGTACATACCACTCATTGTTGAATTTGTTTCTCATTTTCCTCCTTGGAACATCATAGTTTGGTCTTCTTGAGCTATTCCCTTTAGTATCCTTGACTCTAGTGAATCCTCCATCATTTATCTGGGCAATTCCTTTAAGATCAGTATGCTGGTTCTTTGACTGGTTCTTTGTAGCATTAGTATATGTCTTCTTCTCATTTGTCTTGCTAACAGTGAATATTTGTTTGACTTCACTTTCACTTGAAGAGGTGAAATGTATTTCCTTCCCTGATGAATCTTTATTGTTAGAATATTGTCCATTTTCAAATCCAACACCATTGATGTCCTTGTTGTTCTTCTTCTTACTTAACAATTTGTCTAAAGCTTCAGTGTTGCCACATACTTAATTCTCATGTTGAGTTCATCCTTATTCTTTTCCAATTCCTTTCTTAGATTTACAAGGTCTTATTCCAATTTTTAACACTCCTTATCCTTTCTTTCTAAGTCTGATTTTGTTACTTCATAAATCCTCTTTTCTTCTTCCAACTGAATCTTCAAATCAGAAATTGTTCTCTTTGATTCCTCAAGAGATTTGTTTAGCAGGTTTCATTCTTCAGTAACAACATTCTTGTATCTTTTATATTCATTTCTTACCTTTCTAAATTCTTCTAGTACACTCACAAGCTCACCTTCAAGGTCTACTACAGCGTCAATTTTCTCTTCTTCATCATCAACAAATAACTCTTCTTGTGCTATAAAGAGATTGAATTCTCTTTCACCATCATCGCAATAGCCTTCAGAGACATTTTCTTCATCAGAGGCATCATCTTCAAATGTGTAAAGACTGTTTTTCTTCTAAAAATTTTTTCCTTTGGCATATAAGAATTCTTCATCTTTTCTTTGTCAAGAGCCTTCATGTTTTTCTTTTCATCTTCATCCTTTTATCCATAAGGGCACTTAGAAGCAAAGTGTCCAATCTTGCCATAGTTGAAACATTTGAAAGGCAATTTACCTTTGTACTTTCACGAACCTCTTTTGAGCTTCCTTACAAATTTTGCTACAATAGCATTAAAGTCATTTTTATCCTCATTTGTAGCTTGTTCTTTTCCTTTCTCTATGGTATTGAAAGTAGCCTCTCTCTTTGACATTTATCCTCCTATTGTTCTCATTTCATAAGTTGATAAGGAGCCAGACAATTCATCCATAGAGAATGTCTTTAAGTCTTTAGCTTCCTCAATAGAAGAGACCTTTGTGTCATAATTTGAGGTTAATGATCTCAAAACTTTCTTGACAGTAACTTCATCTTTAACATCCTCTCCAAGTCCTCTTATAGCACTCATAGTCTCATCCACTCTTTGTAGATTATCAACTATCTTCTCTTCTTCTTTCACTTTTAGATTTTCATATTGAGCTCTTAGATTTTGCAGTTTGGCTTCTTTCACTTTGGTATCTCCTTCATATACACTTTGAAGATTGTCCCAAGTTTCTTTTGTTGATGTGCAATGCATGACTTTGATAAACTTTGTATCTGACAGACCACTTAAGATTTCTTTATTAGCTTTGGCATTGTTCTCATATTCCCTTTTAGCATCAGGGTTGGTAGGAGGAACTTGAGGAAGAGTATATCCATTTTTTACTGACATCCAGACATCAAACCCAAGGGAAGACAAATATTTCTCCATTCTTCTACTCCAGAAGGCATAGTTGGTGTCATCAAACATAGGTGCTTTAGAAGATGAGGATTCATTCCTAGCCATTGTGTTCACTAACCAGAATGTACCCAAGCTAGAGAAATATTTTCCTATAGGGGAACATATGCTCTGATACCAATTGAAGAACATAAATGGACATTGAGAGGGGGTGAATATGTGTATTTTAAAATTTTAACTATATGTGTGTTGAGACTGCAAATTAATGAAGAATAGACACACACACAAATAAAAAACACAACACAACAATAGATTTACAAGGAAAATCCAATGTGGGAAAAACCTCGGTGAGAATAACTATTGGATTCTACTGCTCCAATCAGCCTCACAGTAAATAATAGTTTACAATGTTTAGGGCACCAACCCTTTAACTTTAGGGCACCAACCCCTAGTTTTCTAAGAACCTACTCAAAAGAGCACCTTCCCCTTCTCTGAGCACCCACTCATAGATTTATAGTGATTGATCAATTTTACAATGCAAATGATAAAGCCTTGTTACAAATGAGCTCTGTAATACTTACAAAATTCTCATATCTTGAGAATGACTTTCTCTCCCTACTGAAGTTTTTCCTCCTTCCTCTCTCAGGTTATCTTCTTCTCTTTTCTACAATGTTACTCTCTAGAATGCTCTATTATTTCTCTATTTATGTGGATGCCTTCTTCTTCCTGCTACAACTTCACTTTGCATAATACTTTTTTTTTCTCTGTTCCAACTTTTTCGCTTCTTTAGATTTCTCTTATTCTTGCCACAATAGTACAACTTTCTACAACACACAACACACAGTTGACTAGGTGAGATGTTTCTATTTCCACCTTTGTGTCAGTCTCAACGGTTACACCTACCAATGTTGAATCACATTTACAGTCCTACACCATCAGCTCTGCATCAAGGAATGTTTTTCCCTTTAATATTATAATTAATTCATTTGCCTTTCTGGGATTTAGTCTGTAGTAAATTAGATTTCTTTCTTGGATCAACCACCTTCATTAAATGACTCTTCTCCATTTTTGTAAAAGTTCTCTATAATTAGTTACTATTTTTAGCAACCCCAATCTGTCTAACAAATTTGATTTTGCTTCTATCAATTTCCTCAAGCCCATCAACCATCTACAACTCGGTCGTTAATTAATTCTTTGTCCTCTATCGACCTACCTAGACAAGATTGACAACTACCATACTAACATCCATCATCACCGACTTCTGCACATTACATGTTCTCATTTATAATTAGGGAGCCATATATCTTCACTTCCTTCATGAGATTATATGGTCAAAGTTAGTTAGGATCCACATAAACCTTTATTGCTATAGGTATGCACAGATGTCATAAAAAATCTTCTTAATCGACATCCAAGTCACTTGGTCAACCATGGTCAACAACCACATGGACAATCGTGCTTATCAGGCTGCCACCATGTCGACAAAAACACTTCTAATGGTCATGATGATCTTAAAATCTATCATTGTGGGATGGCGGGATGCACGCCACTTTTCCTTTTAACTTGCCTCGCATCATTGTTCATATACCCATTTTTTTCATGCAAGCTGACGAGATGCATCATCTTTCTGCCTTAACCCGCAAGATCATTTTTCCATCCTTCTGCAGGCTGCAAGATAGTGAGATCCTTCACTCCCCCATTGTCTTATCCCTCATGACCATCACTTATCCATCTTGAATGGTGCAAGATAGCGGGGGCCATCCCTTACATCATCTCTTGTTTTCCCGTGAGCTCATTTTACTTTGTCTTCTCTTCATGCGAGATAGTGGGAGACATCTCTCCCTTTACCTTTGTATCTCATATGACCAATTTTATTTGGTCATCCATGTTGTGGGATAGTGAGGGATACAACTGCATTATCTCTTCTTAACCCCACGCGACCCTTTTTATTTTGTCTTCACTGATGCAGGATAGCGGGAGACCTCTTTCGTGTAGCCTTTTGTTTTATCCCATGAGGTAACCACTCTTTCATCCTTCACAGTGCGGGATGTCAGGATATACCATTTTCCTCCGATTTTGTTATCTCATAGGGTCATTTGGAAACCTTCCAACTCGCCGTAAGGTAGCGAAATGCTTGAACATACATGATGGGTCCCACATGGACACAACACAGCATAAGTGAACCACTGAACCACTAACACATCGACAAATGGGGACCTCTCGAATCTGAGATGCCTTTTTCCAATAAAATAGGATGCCCTAATAAGAGACTGAGGTTGTTTAGTCAAACCGCCATACTAAGTTTGTAGTCCTTTTGAATCAAACCTGATGGGTCCAACACACTATGTGGCATATATAGATCAGCACCAATGCTGACTTGCACTTTGTAACCCACCCACATTTCGTCTGCAACCTACAAAATTTTTGTAGTTGTATAACATAACTTGCATGTTTTGCACATCACTTATTTTCATGTTATGCACACTTTCTACCTACTTCTTTGCAACCTCATGGCATCCCTGTAACACTGATTGACATCAATGACAATTATTCCAACAACCTCTTAAATGTTTCTCATGTAATAAGATAGGACATTTTGCATCAAGCTACTTTTGATGAAGCTTCGCTTCAATAAAGGTACTACTGATAGTAATTTTTATTTCAAGATTAATCAAAATAACATTTTGATTGTTGAAGTTTTTGTTGATGACGTTATCTTTGGAGGAAATAACTGTCTATGTAAGAAATTTGCTAAAGAGATGCAGAATGAATTTCAGATGTCTATGATTGGTGAAATGAAATTCTTTCTGGGATTGCAAATTACTCAGTTGGATAAAGGTATTTTCATGTCTCTAAGTATGTAAAGGAATTGTTGAAGAAATTTGGTTTTGAGGACTCTAAATTAGTTGGTACACCTATGGTGACTAGATGTAATTTGACATAGGATGATGATTTTCAAAAGCTAATAAGACCAAATATAGATCTATGATTGGTGGATTATTGTATTTGACTCAGACTAGACCTAATATAATGAATGGTGTGTGTCATGTTGCTAGATTTCAAGCTGATCCTAAGGAATCTCATGTTACTACTATAAAAAGGATATTCAGATATTTGAAAGGGACAATTGATTTTGTTTTGTGGTATCCCAAGAATGATGACTTTACTTTGAGTGATTTTAAAGATTCTCATTGGGTAGGTGATGTTGATGACCAGAAGAGTACTATTGGTGGTGCATTATTTTTGGGTAAGAAGTTGGTTTCTTGGGTAAGTAAGAAGTAGAATGCTATTTATTTATCTATTGTAGAGGTTGAATATATTGTTTCTACTAGAATTGTACTCAGGTAATTTGGATGAAGCTAACGTCGAAGGATATAGGAGTTATTTATGATGACCCTATTGCTATATACTGTGATAATTCAAGTGCTATCAATATTTCAAAGAATCTGGTGTTACATTTCAAAACAAAGAATATATCAATCAAGTTTAATTTCTTGAGAGAGAAAGTGAATGAGAAAGAAGTCAGATTGGAGTATGTATCTACAAAGGAACAGATTGCGGACATCTTTACGAAGCCTTTGCCTCAAGATACTTTTGAGTATCTCAAAAAGAAGTTAAGGGTAATTGCCCCTCTTGATGAGAACTAAGATTCGTGGATTTGCATCAGGCTAGTGAACTTCATAGAGACATTTTGTTCTCCAAATTGATGAGTGAGGATTCTACTAAGTGGGAGTAGTTAGTGTTGGTGTTCAGTGGTTCAGATGTGCACATTTGTGAAGCTAATTCAAAGGGGAGGGAATCCTCATTCCTGGGAATTTTTAATTGATGTCAAAGGGGGAAAGAAGCATGTGAAAAACTATGTGGGAGAAAAGAATTTTGTGATTTATGATTTGAGTTGTTTGTCTAAGGGGGAGATTATCCTTGTGACTTTGAGGGAGATTGCTGAGAGTTGATTTATTTCTTTGCATTGACTATTTTTCACATTCATATGTTAACATCAATGCCAAAGGGGGATATTATTGGAAATTGTTGAGAAGTTTGCTAGAATGATGTGTTGTCATTGATGTCAACATATTCTTCTGTGTATTCTAGTGTTGTAGTCAGGTTGGATGAGTTGGTTTAGATGGTATGTTGCAGATGAGTCGATGCGATTTAATAGGTTTTGAGATATGTATGTCTAGTTGATTAGACAGAAGTTTCAAAGGTCTTCATATTTATTTGATCGAGTTATGAGGTCCAATATTGAGGATGTTATTCAGTTGTTCATGTTATCCGATATTCTATTTCATGCTTCATATTTCTTTGAAAGTGTAATATCTTTAGTTGTAGATGCATGGGATATATTATGTACATTTATGTGTGTCCTCAGTTTGATTGGTTCATGATTTGGAAATCTACAAGTGAATCCTTCAGGTTGACAGTCAATTATGTTGGTGTTCTTGAGCTCTGATAGAGAGATGATGATGATTCTTGTAATCCAAGTTGTTGCAGTTCTTGTGGTGCAATTCACATTTCTTGTGAATGTTTCTAGATCATGTTCTATGCGTATTGGTGGTCTGCATTGATTATTGTGTGAATTATTGAAGATTTTCTTTGTTCGGTGATGTTCTTCATGTTATACGACATTCTTGTTGTTGCAACGTGTTGCGGTTTATCAAAGCATAATTGTTGGAGGTGTTTCATATTTGTGGTGGTTGTTTTGGTCTAGACTATTTCTTATCCAACATTGTTTTGGTCCGCATGTATTGTTGTAGCATGTAGCATTATTATTTTTTTATTTGTGTTGAGGGTTTAGCTGACCTTGTAATATAGGTTGATGCCTTGTAATATAGGTTGATGGCTTGTATAAATGAATGTAATAATCATTGTGAGGTATCATGTTATGTGTGAATATTGTATCAATTATTCTGTAGCAGGGAAGTTGTGCGAAAGTGTGTGAAGAAGTGTGTTGCAGAGAAGATTTGATAGTGAGCTTAACCAGAACTGTAATTAGGCATATGGAGATGCTATTTTCACAGTTCATGTAATCCAGATTGTTTTCTAAATGGTTTTATAAGTCAGTGAGACTTCCTGTAAGGTAGTGAGCCTTCCCTAAAGGTTGTAGCCTTTCTAGGTTTCTTGTTTGAGCAATGAGCTCTAGGCAGTGTGCCTGAATGCATGTGCATTCCCCATTGTAATATTTCATTTACTCCTAACAGGGTATCATCTCATTGTGGGTAGGTTCCCACTGTCTTTTTTCCCTTAATTTATTTTTTCCATGTTAAAAATCTTGGTGTCATGTGTGTTATTGATGTGGTGTTGCTTCATGCTTTAAACTATTAATTATTAGATTTGATTTGCGGTTTAAGTTGCAGTAATTTTTTGTGCAAACTGATTCACCCCCCTACCCCCCTCTTAGTTTGTTGCATTGTTTCCAGCACTACACTC
Organism: Cryptomeria japonica; assembly: GCF_030272615.1. Classification (NCBI taxonomy): domain Eukaryota; kingdom Viridiplantae; phylum Streptophyta; class Pinopsida; order Cupressales; family Cupressaceae; genus Cryptomeria; species Cryptomeria japonica. The sequence continues at coordinate 184,832,220 of NC_081408.1, forward strand.
AAATACTTTATGTCCATATCTATTGTGAGAGTAACATATTCCACTAAATGATTGTCTAACATTTGTATTCTTGTATCCATTCCAAGTCATTCTAGTTCTACACACATTTGCTTTATGCCCAATCTTGTTGCATGAATAACATCTTATCACATTCTAATGACTCCTTACTTGACTTATGCACTCTCTATCTCGATGTCCATATCTATTGCAAGTGAAACTTAGCCTTAAAAGTGTACCTGTTAGAAACCGGAGGATACTTTTGGAAATTCGGATGCAAAGGATCATTGATATTCTCTTTCCATTTAGAGCATTCTTCTTCTTCATATCCCAAGCCTTCTTTGTCTTTGCTTTGTTTTTTATCTTTAAGCACAACATCAAGAACTTTGCTTCCTCCTTTCAGCCTTAGCCCTTTTTCAATTTGTTCCTTTGCTTCCTTCAACTCCCTTCTCATCTTATGCATCTCTTTCTCAAGATTAGTACAATCCTCTATTTTATTATTTAGCTTTCTCAAGATTATTACAATCCTCTTTGTTTTCAGTTTTCTTCAGCTTAAATCTTCTTTCATCTAGATCTACAAGAGCGGATCTTAATTCTCCTTCCATGTCAACTACCCCTTCACTTTTATAGTCGCTATGTTCCATGTAATCCATATCATTCAACTCTTCTTCAAACATAGTCTTCAATACTCCATATCTACCTCAAGTGGTTAAGATTACTCAAGAGGAACTCTCACTGATACCAATTATTGAACAGACACAAAATGCTAAGAGGGGGGTGAATAAACATAAATTAAAATTCCAAACTGTATTTAACTTATATTGACCACTTGATCTCAGATTCAGATACAAAGAGTTTAAATAAGAACATAAATCATTCACACAAGAACACCAGAATTTTATGCGTGCAAAACCCGAATTTGAAAAACCATGGCGGGAGTTAACCCACAAGATAATCCGCTAAATAGAAAATAGTTACAAAAAGTCTAGATCTCACGCTCTAGACTTTCACACCAAGGCCAACTTCGCATGGGGGAAAATACAACAAGAGACTTTCAAACTTGAAGCTAACTACACTCAAGAAAAGATATAGAATTACAATATCAAAGAAAATTGTATGAACAAAAACATCTCTGTATGCAGATTATAGTTACTGTTTAAAGCACAAACTCTACTCTCGCTGAAATATTTGGACCACCAGACCTTTCAGATCACTACAACTATATTTACTTTTACTTATGCACTACAATGCCTCTATAGAGACTTCCTTGCATCAAGTCACACTCATATTCATATTCACATTTTCATCATATCTATATCGCACACACACACATATATTATTTTCAACAAATTATCATATATACCAAGCTAGAACAATTATCTTCACAAATTTTTTCATTAGAAGATCATAATTTCTATACATGCTTCTAACCTAATATACAACCAAACCCAAAAAAGCTCCGAACCAAAATAAAATAGCTAGATCAATGGCTGGTACATGAAAAGTCTTCCGGTAAAATCTGATGATGTAATCAAAACATAAAACACTTCCAGATCAACACACAAACATTTTGGACACAACTTCCGGACCCAAAATACTACTTCACCCAAAACACTTCTTTTGCTAAACTTCCATATTATAGACTAGTTCTGGAACAAAGGGGTTGGCATCAATACAAGACAACTTTAGGTATATATGCAACAATAAATAGTTAGTTCTAGGAGCCTAAAATTAAAATCCTAGATAGGTCAAACTAAATCATGAAAATGGTGTTTGCGCCAAAAGTTAGTACTTTTAAATTTAAAATACATAATTGAAAATATATATCAATTACAATGTTCAATAGGACATCCACAATAAAATTTCTATAGTTCACTGATATATGAATGTTAATAATCTTTATATTTTCCACGAGAGGGAAATAAATAGTTAGTCCTAGGAGCCTAAAATTAAAATCCTAGATTGGTCAAACTAAATCAAAAAAATGGTGCTTGAGCCAAAAGTTACAACTTTTAAAACATAAGTTAATAAAAATAGATAAGCACTAGCTTAAAAAATAAATCTATGAGGTATTCCAATCCCCAAAAGAGTGATTTATATATGTATTGTGTGAGAGAAAATGAATGACTCTACTACATGACTATTAATTGTGATTTTTTGGTCATTATTCAAAATATTCTTAACTTAGAGGGGCATATTCCTTTCTGTCATCCAATAGTTCCATTGATTAAACTAGAGACCCATGTTAGCCAAAGCATTTGCCAATGTATTCCCTTCTCTATATGTATGTTCAATCTTCCACTATGGTATGGAGGTTAGAAGATGTTTGTTGTCTTTAATGAGATTCCTTATTTTTCAAGGTGGTGAAATGAATAATTTGGGAGGTCAATCGTAGTGGAATAGAATCCACTTCTATAGTTACTTTATAAAAGTCATGTGTAATGAAGATTTATCCCCTAGCACACATCTTGAGCCTCAACTTCATTGTTGGTCCTAACTCCAATGTCATGTCCAAACTTTTGGGCACAAACGGAATAAAATTTTTTTTTTTTAAACTTAACCTAATAAAACTAAATTTGCTAAATAACGCATTAACAAGTCTTGTCTTGACTAAGTTTGGTTTCTTTTCAACTAATGGTAATCTATATATTAGATCAAGTAAGCGAGATGATCTAAGTTAAATGCAGAATATTAATTCTCCAAAGAATTATTATTATCTCATCCAATAATTAGATAATAATAATTTCGTTTAAACAAAAGTCTCTAAATAAATTTGCAAGTGATTTCATTAATCTCAAATAGCCTATTAATTGCCTAGGAATTAAATTTATTAGCCCTAGCACTTAGATTTATAAAACTCCTATATTTTAATTTAAGATTAGATATAATGTTTATTAAATTTCAATTATAGCGCCAAATAAATCTGTAAAGAAAAATAACCCTATCACATAAATCTTGAAGGGCCTATAGTTAGGAGAATAAGGTTATTGCCCTTATAGCCAAAAAAACTTACAAGACTTTAAAATTCCCTAAAATATTAAACTCTAATTAATTAGAATTTTAAAACATCATATTTAAATATTTATAAAATCGTTTGTAAAATATGAATGTTTTAATGAGCTATTCGAATTAAAGTTGGATTTATACCTTCCTATATATATATGTTTTAATTAATCACATTTTTATTTTTTTTAATGATCTCACATATATCTTTTATTTTTTATGGACACATGAATATTTGTATATGAGGGTATTTGTTTTCTAAACAAACTTTATTATAAAAAGATGCCCATATACCCCAACTAAAATATTTTAAAATTGCCACACCCTCTACCTATTTTCCTTGCATCTTTTATTTTGCCCTAACCCTAATTTCGGGTTAGGGCTTAACAAGGATTTTCTTTTTTTCTTTTTTTTGTGAAGTGTGTGTGGTCTGAGAATGTGTTTTGTGCAGGGCAAGGGCGGCTCATTTTCCTTGGGGCCGCGAGGTTAGAGGCAGACATGAAATATTTATAGGGGCCTGAGGGAATATGGGGGGGCGCGAGGGTACACAGGGCCACCAGCAGCGACATCCCTACAGGACGTGGCCCGCAGTGGCGGCCAAGGTTGCCCCTGCGGGTTGCGGCGCCGCAGGTGCCCTTGTGAGCCCCGCCCCACAGTGGCGCCTCGGTGCCTCTATGGGTCGTGACCCACAGGGGGCCCCAAGCCGCCCAAGCCTTCCGCGGGGAACTTCGGCCAACAGGCTTGGGGAAGCCGAGGGTTAAAGCATAGTCCCCCCCCCCCCCTCGTTTGGTTATAATTTTTATTTTTTTGTTTTTTTGTTTTTATTTTTATTTTTTTAAATAAGATATATATATATTTTTTAATATCAGGCTACATTTAAAACATAACAAAAAAAATCAGAGAACTAACGTAGAGTAAATGCCTCTTTATTTCCTGCTCAATATAGTTTTCTTTATTCTTTTTTTTTTTCTTAAATATATATATATGTATACACACACACACACACACACACACACACATATATATATATGCTTATATATACATATTTATACCTATACACTCCTGAGCATTCTATTTTATATATATATATATATATATATATATTTTTTTTTACTCTTTATAACATGCAGAAAGTAATAATTTATTTGCAACATGATAATAAGGGAAATGTCTTCATTTTCTATTATGTTAATATTTAGGCTTCCAATTCTGTTACATGTGAAATATTAAACCCAAACTAATCATTTCCCCTACTAATTAATTCTGCTAATTAAATCTGTAAATATTAAATTTATAAAAAAAAAAATTCCTTCTTTCTTTTAAAAGATACTTAATAGCAAGTTTTCTAAACAAATAGATTTAAAATAATGCATTGTATCTTTCTTTTGACAACTAGTTGCTAACATTAGAGGTAGGGTATAAAATCTAGATTTTTTTTTCTTTGCAGTAATTAAAATGACAAAATGTAATAACACAGATATATTTTCTGCTAGTAAATGAAATGACAAAATGTAGTAAATTCTAACAGAAACTACTTTAGCCTAGGAAACATTGAAAATCAATTTAGAGGTAGGCATATTAACCCTATTGAACCATTTATTGAACTTGAATCTATCTCAAATAGACCTAAATACTTGCTTTTCCTATTTCCAAAATTTCAATTTGCATGAAGTAATAAAATAAACTTTTATATTCCAATATAACAAGAATGCATCAAAACATCATTTTAGTAACTATAGGGACTTAATAAAGGAATATACATTTCAGTTTGCAAAAGTAACTTAATAGAATAAAGCACTTCTAAATAGCATATTTAGAATAGGATGTAGTTAACATTACAAATGGGTATGTAACCCAACTAGTCTCTCCTTTTTGAGTGAGGACTTGAATATAAAATGGATACATTCTCTTCTTTTTTTTTTCTTGAAAAATAAATACAACATTTATCTCTCCTTCACATAGCTACAACTTAAATACATCATCTCTTTTCCTAATATTTTTTGCAACTCAAGTAAAAACCGGCAACTTCTATCTTTCTTTTTCCTTCCCATCCCAAGCAACCTGCAAATAAAACATAAGGCTTGACCATGGAGTGCTCACCTCCCAGCCTAGGCTTACTAGAAGCCACCCTCGAGCTTGGAGAACCAAGCACTAGATGAGTTACATATATACAACCACAACAAGCAAGGGATAAACACACAACAAACAATTTTCCCAACCAAGGCTACACTTCACCACAACTTGTGATGATTTTCCATGGGTGGAAGTGGACCAAATACCATTGGGAAGACTGAAAGCATGGAACATCTCAAGCCACCTCATGGCAACCAAATACAACACAAATACATCCCCACATCCTTATGTCCCCCCAAAGGCATATAAGCCATATCATCTCTCCTTATGACCCCCAAATGCATAAACAAGGCTATGCAGCAAGGGTCACAAAAGAACACCCTTGAGATCACTCTCCATAAAGGAGAGCCTCTCACCCAAGGCTGTTAAACTTCTTCCACCCCAAGACCATCCTACTCTCCCAAGAGTAGAAGGCCTTGGACACTCCCAATACAAGAAAAAGCATAAAAAGAACAAAGGGGAAAAATCACATTTTCTTTCACAAAGTAAAATACATATAAACAACTCTTTCATACAAGCATTTCTTCAACATGCATATACAACATAAACAAAAAGAGAGTAAGAACCAACCTTAATCTGCCCAAAGGTTTTGATAGATCTAGTTGGGGATGAGTAGCCCAAATCCACACAATCTCTTCACCAACACTTGGCCAAAATTCTATCCTACAACTATTCTTCAAAATTGCATAATCTCCAACAATGGAGAGTGGGTGATTAACTCACTAAGTCCCTAATCCTTGCATAAGAAGGCCTCTCTCACTCTTCCCAACCCCTTGGATAGAGTGAGAGTTCCCATTGGTTGGTCTTCCCAACCTCTTACATGTTGCTAAAACTGGAAAGAGAAAAGGTAAGAGAGGATGGGGAAGAGAGTCTGAGACCAAAAAGGAAGGTTGTCTTTCCTAGGAGGAACCTTCTAGGTTGAATTTTCGCTCACCTTGGAAAAACCACTTTTTGAGGTGACTAAACAGTCACATGGGAGTAGTCACATGTTTAAAAATACCCCTAACCCATAGGTATACCCTTTGGACCTTTGGAAAATCCCTAAAACTAACCCTAGGAGTCCATTTGACCCCTTAGAAACCCAACTGAAGTTAACCTACGGGTCAAACCTAAGTTGACCACTCACAAGACTCCCTACCCAAGGCAAATTTGGGACCACACTCAAATGTTTGGAATGGGCTTTGGTAGAAACAAACTCCCTCCAAGAGACAAGTCAAAATCCATGACACTAATCAGCACGTGTCAAGTGACACAATAAAATACATTATAAAAATTACACATGGAATTTGTCTCTTGTTGGATTTACACAAATTAATAAAATCAATTTAACACACATGCTTCATTTACTTTCACAAATAAAATACGATACAAATGGGGTGTTGTCTCTCCAAATAGACAACCCCTGGCTTTACAAACATACATAGGTCTAGATTTGGTTCTCCATAATATCTCCATGGTCACATGGATAATTTTCCTGTGCATCTCAATTTACACATTAGTAATTCCAAATAACCACATATATATTATTAAACACGTGAATTTGAATACACATCAAACACTCATACAATTGACAGTAATAAATCAATATCTCATATATCCCAATTGATCCACATAAGCAATTATCATAATCCTCAAAATTTGATCCATTCATATTATAAGCATCCTATTTCTATCATCATAATGAAGTCTTGCAAATCCAATAATGACATACATCATCTCAAAGTAATTCTATTCTAGCATCATATAAAGTTTCATATCCATAATGCATAAGAATGAAGCACCAATATACATCAATGTTATCCAAATCATGGAATCATATAAGTTCTAAATCCATAATGCATAAAAAATAAAGCATCCATAATAGTCTCAATATGAAAATAACAGAAATGCTAGGATGAGTCGGGGTAGGGCCTCACACCCTCCCCCTCTAGGCATGAACTTCCTCCTGGAGTTCATCAAAAAGGTGGGGGTACTATGATCTCATACGTGTTGCATCCTCCCTTGAAGTTGTAACCTCATCATAGCAATCCCACTGGACCCTAACTTGGTCCAGCTCTCGACCTTGAAGGGCCAACGTCCAGCGTGCCAAAATGCGAATGGGCTCCAAAGCTAGCTGCCCGTCCGACTCCAACTGCAAGGCATCCCAATCTAGAATATAAGACTCATCATATATATATTTCCTCAAAACTGAAATATGAAACACATCGTGGATGCGCGACAGGCTAGGTGGCAATTCTAAATGATAGGAAACTAGTCCTATCCTCTCAAGGATCTCAAATGGTCCTACAAATCGAGGTGCAAGATTAGAACCCTTTCAATAATGGATTGGACTCTTATGCGGTTGCACTCTCAAGAAGACTCTGTCTCCAACCAAGTAGCTGTGATCTATCCTCTTCGCATCTGCATACTTCTTCTGTCTATCCTATGCCTCTCTAAGACGCTGCCTAATCAAATCCACCTATTGTTCCATATCCCAAACTATCTCAGGACCAATAGCACCTCTGTCCTCTATGCGGTCCCAACTCAACGGTGTCCTACAAGGCCTGCCATATAATGCCTGATAGGGTGGCATCCCCAAGGATGTGTGGTGCCTATTGTTATAGGCAAACTCCACTAAGGGAAGGTACTCTTCCCATCTAGTCTGGTGATCCATGACATACATGTGAAGCATATCCTCTAACACCTAATTAACCCTCTCTGTCTGACCATCCGTTTCCAGATGATATGTTGTACTGAAATTGAGCTTGGTACCCATAGCTGCCTGTAATGCCTTCCAAAAGGAATAAGTGAAGAGGGAATCCTTGTCAAAAATAATCTTGCATGGAATGCCATGAAGTCTGACAATGTCTCGCAAGAACACCTGTGCTACTGCTGGTGCTATGAAGGTAGTCTAAACTAGTGAAAAGTGGGCCACTTTGGTCAACTTGTCAACCGTCACCAAGATGGCATCATGGCGACGAGATGACATAGGGAGGCGAATAATGAAATCCATGGATATAGTATCCCACTTCCACTTTGGTATAGCATGAGATTGGAGCAACCCACCTAGATGGCGGTGCTCCGTCTTGACTCTTTGACACTCGAGGCATCGGGCTACTAACTCAGCAATAAGCTGCCGCATTCCTAGCCAATGATATAACTACCTCAAGTCTACATGCATCTTCTTAACTCTGGGATGTGCTGCATAAGGTTCTCTATGAGCCTCCGTGATAATGAACTCCCGCAATCCCCCGAAAGAAGGTACATAGATGCGCCCTCTATGGCGTAATAATCCATCAGACTCTTAGGAATAATCCACATATTTCCCTTCTAAAGTTTCCTGAGATCGTATAGCCTGGCAAACCTCTAAGTACCATCCATCCTCTGGCAACTGTTGCATTATCCGATCTCTCAAGTCTATGCCCATAGATATGGTGTATGCCTCATGACGTCTCCTATTCAAAGCATTTGCAACTACGTTTTCTTTCCCTTTGATGTAGTGAACATCAAAATCATACTCGCACAAGAATTCCATCCATCTCCTCTGATGTGCATTAAGATTCGGCTGAGTGGATATGTACTGAAGGCTCTGATGGTCTGAATGTAGCTCAAAATGATGACCCAAAAGGAAATGTCTCCACCTCACAAATGCATGCACTACTGCTGCAAGCTCAAGGCCATGAGTAGGTTAATTAAGCTCGTGAGTCTTAAGTTTCCTAGACTCAAAAGCTATAGCTCTACCATCCTGCATAAGGACTACTCCTAAACCCTCTAGGGAAGCATCTATGCAAACCATGAAGTCAACTAAGTGATTTGGCACAACAAGGATAGGTGCACTAGTAAGTGCCTTCTTAAGTTCCTGAAAGGCCTTCTTGCACTTCTCCGTCCACTCAAATTTCTTCCCCTTATGCTGAAGAGAAGTAATAGGATGTGTGACTCTAGAGAATCCCTCAACAAAACATCGATAATAACCTGCTAAGCCCATGAAGCTCCTGACCTTTGTCACACTAGTTGGCACTGGCCAATCCATAATGGCTCTGATCTTTGATGGGTCAACTGAGATCCCATCACTAGATATAACATGGCCAAGGTACTTGACCTCTATTCTAAAGAAAGCACACTTCGACAAACTGCCATACAACTAATTATCCCTCAAATACTACAAAACCTGTCTCAGGTGCTCCTCATGCTCCTTCTCATTCCATGAATATATCAAAATGTCATCAAGAAACACAATCACAAAACGGTCAAGGAATGTGCGGAAAACTCCATTCATGAGACTCATGAAAATAGTTGGGGCATTCGTAAGACCGAATGGAACCAAGGTGAACTCGTAGTGGCCATATCTAGTGCGAAATGCGGTCTTGTGGATATCGCTATCCACTATCCTCAACTAATGGTACCCTGACTTCAGATCAATTTTGGAAAATACTTTGGCACCCTGAAGTTGGTTGAATAAATCATCGATCTTGGGCAAAGGATATCGGTTCTTGATGGTTACTTTGTTCAACTGATGGTAATCCATGCATAATCGGAGATATTTGTCCTTCTTCTTCACAAAGATGACTGGTGCACCTCAAGGAGATACACTAGGATGAATGTGGCCCTTCTCTAGGAGTTCCTCAAGCTGTATCTTGAGCTCATTAAGCTCATTTGTGGTCATCCTATATGGTGCTCTCAAAATTGGCTCAGCTCTAGGTACAAGGTCTATATGGAAATCAATCTCTCTAAAGGACAGCATATCAGGTAACTCTGAAGGAAATATGTCTGAAAATCCTTTAAGGATAGGATGGTCATCAATAGATGGTTCATTTTCATCTTCTTCTTCTCTATCACTAATGGTGATGGCAAATAATTGGCATCCCTTTCGCATGCTCCGCTTAAGCTGCATTGCAGAGATCATACGAAGAGACATGGGTCTCTGAATTCTAGTGATTACTATGGAAGAACCATGATCATCCTCACACTCGATTCTTTTCAGGAGACAATCCATCTTGGCTCTGTGGGCATAAAGCCAATCCATGCCAAGTATGATTCCATATGATCTGAGTGGTGTAACTCTAAGGTCTACTAAGGTGGTGGTATTTCCAATCTAAAGCTGACATCCCCTAACCTCTGTTTCCACTAACACTCTAGCCCCTGAAGCTAATTCCACTTCCCAACTGACCTCTTGTCTAATTACCACTAGCTCGCAACACTCCACAACCAATGGAGATATAAAGGAGTCAGTAGCTCCTGAATCAAATAATATAGATACACTGCTACCTCTAATCATACCTACAACCTCAATAACTATGGCCTGATGCTCTGCCTAGAGGTTGTCAACCGCTATGAAGACCCTATGGGACTTGCCCATATCCCCAACTATCGACTTTGATGCTGCCATCCTCTGACTGCTTGCCATCTGACCCTGAGGACACTCTCTTGCCATGTGTCCCATGGCTCCACATGTGAAGCAAGCGCCACGTGCCTAAAACTGCATGTCCTATGGTTTGGAGAAAGACTGTCCCCCTATTCTGCTAGAACCACTGTAACCACCCCTGGAGGACTGCTGAGTCCTCACCGAAGGTGTGTATGAAATCTGAGATTGCTGATCTCGCCTCTAACCCTGAGATGGCCACTGCTTGGGCTTTACGCCCTACTAACTCTGTGGAGGCCTCTGCCTCTGGTTCTATTGTGACTACTGCGGAGGAGGGGGTTTGGAGAACCCCAATGTGTGTCTATTGTTACCCTTCCAATGGGGTTTCTGAAATCTGTAAGTCTGGGGTATAGGGTTTTGGTTCTGAGACCAATCTCTCGTGTCTTGAGGTTTGACCTGAATCTCCTCTGCTATCAAGGCCTTCTCCATGGCAACCCAAAGGCTCCCTGAAGTGGTCATCCTCCCCGGTCCTGCTATGCCGACATTCAACCCTCTGATACATTAGTTGATGAGAAGCTTCTCGTCTTTCAGGTAGTCCACGTATGGTAAGAGCTCAAAGAACTTGTTCTCATATTGGGTCACTAAAAGACCCTTTTGTTGGAGGTCATGGAACTCATCCACCCTACACTGTTTGTAATGCTCTAATAAGTACCTCTCCCTGAATCTCTCTGTGAAAATTTCCCATGTGAGAGTATCTACCACTAAGACACACTTATATTCCTCCTATCTCCACCATGTGGAGGTCATTCCTCACAATAGGTGGACTGTTGCATGTGCCTTTAGATTGCTCTCGTAGGAGCGTAATGCAAAGCACCTATCTAGGCTCAGAAGCCAAGCCTCAGCTTCTACCCCATCGGTAGATCCCCCAAAAGATGGTGGCTGGAGGCGCATAACCTCTCTGATTAGATCCCCTGGATCCCAATGTGCCCTCTCATAATACACTGGTGCTACTACTGGAGGTGGTGCTGGTAGGTGAACGGACTCGGGCTCAAGCCCAACCTGACTCTCTACGGGATTAGGAGGTGGACTCCTACTCCATTCCCATTCTACTGATCTATGGCTCCCTAAGTACTGGTTTTCAACATGATGATCCACTGCTGGAAGCCTATCCTGGACTATGCCAATCAGGTTCTGTAGAGCTAACAATATGTCTCGGTTCGGGTCAACTAGCCGTTTGGGAGGAGCCTTTAGGTTCCCTTCCGGAACCAATTCCTCCCTATCGACCTCTTCGTGTGCCATGCATTCACGCCTAGGGCCTCTACCATGTTTGCGAGCTTGTCGCGTAGTTGGAGGCATCCTTAAGAGAAAATAAAATAAAATGAAATAAATAAATAATTTTTTTCGGAGAAAGATTTAATTTATTTTAAATTAACTATAATAAATAAAAAAATAAATAATTTAAGCGAAACGTAATGGAGAAAGGTTCCTAGTGTTGGAAACCTTGCTCTGATATCAAAATGTCATGCCCAAACTTTTGGGCATAAACGGAATAATTTTTTTTTTTTTAAACTTAACCTAATAAAACTAAATTTGCTAAATAACGCATTAACAAGTCTTGTCTTAACTAAGTTTGGTTTCTTTTCAACTAATAGTAATCTATACATTAGATCAAGTAAGCAAGATGATCTAAGTTAAATGCGGAATATTAATTCTCCAAAGAATTATTGTTATCTCATCCAATAATTAGATAATAATAATTTCGTTTAAACAAAAGTCTCTAAATAAATTTGCAAGCGATTTCATTAATCTCAAATAGCCTATTAATTGCCTAGGAATTAAATTTATTAGCCCTAGCACTGAGATTTATAAAACTCCTATATTTTAATTTAAGATTAGATATAATGTGTATTAAATTTCAATTATAGTGCCAAATAAATCTGTAAAGAAAAATAACCCTATCATATAAATCTTGAAGGGACTATAGTTAGGAGACTAAGGTTATTGCCCTTATAGCCAAAAAAACTTACAAGACTTTAAAATTCCCTAAAATATTAAACTCTAATTAATTAGAATTTTAAAACATCATATTTAAATATTTATAAAATCGTTTGTAAAATATGAATGTTTTAATGAGCTATTCGAATTAAAGTTGGATTTATACCTTCCTATATATATATATATGTTTTAATTAATCACATTTTTATTTTTTTTAATGATCTCACATATATCTTTTATTTTTTATGGACACATGAATATTTGTATATGAGGGTATTTGTTTTCTAAACAAACTTTATTATAAAAAGATGCCCATATACCCCAACTAAAATATTTTAAAATTGCCACACCCTCTACCTATTTTCCTTGCATCTTTTATTTTGCCCTAACCCTAATTTCGGGTTAGGGCTTAACAAGGATTTTCTTTTTTTCTTTTTTTTGTGAAGTGTGTGTGGTCTGAGAATGTGTTTTGTGCAGGGCAAGGGCGGCTCATTTTCCTTGGGGCCGCGAGGTTAGAGGCAGACATGAAATATTTATAGGGGCCTGAGGGAATATGGGGGGGCGCGAGGGTACACAGGGCCATCAACAGCGACATCTCTGCAGGACATGGCCCACAGTGGCGGCCAAGGCCGCCCCTGCGGGTCGCGGCCCGCTACAACGCCGCAGGCGCCCTTGTGAGCCCTGCCCCACAGTGGCGCCTCGGCACCTCTATGGGTTGTGACCCACAGGGGGCATCGAGCCGCCCAAGCCTTCTGCAGGGAACTTCGGCCCATGGGCTTGGGGAAGCCGAGGGTTAAAGCACAGTCCCCCCTCCGTTTGGTGATAAAATTTTTTTGTTTTTGTTTTATTTTATTTTATTTTTAAATAGGATATATATATATATATATATATATATATATATATTAATATCAGGCTGCATTTAAAATATAACAGAAAATATCAAAGAACTAACGTAGAGTAAATGCCTCTTTATTTCCTGCTCAATATAGTCTTCTTTATTCTTTTTTTTTTTTTTTAAATATATATATATATATGCGTATATATACATATTTTTACCTATACACTCCTGAGCATTATGTTTATTTATTTTTATATATTTTCTTTTTTTTTCTTTACTCTTTATAACATGCAAAAAGTAATAATTTATTTGCAACATGATAATAAGGGCAATGTCTTCATTTTCTGTTATGTTAATATTTAGGCTTCCAATTTTGTTACATGTGAAATATTAAACCCAAACTAATCATTTCCCCTACTAATTAATCCTACTAATTAAATCTGTAAAAAAAAAAAATTCTTCTTTCTTTTAAAAGATACTGTTATGCCTAGCATATCTGTTTCCCCATTTGGTCTCCTTGAGTAGAAATATGGCCCCCTCCTTTTTTCTTTCTTTCTGGTATTACCTCAGAACTTCGAAGTCCCGAGGTCTTTTTTTGTTTTACCTTGGAACTCCGGAATCTCGGAGTCCCGAGGTTCTTTGTCGTTTCCACCTCGGAACTTTGGAGTCCCGGAGTCCCGAGGTCTTGGGTCTTTTGACCTCGGAGTCCCGGAGTCCCGAGGTCCTCTTTGTCTTTTGACCTTGGAACTCTGAAGTCTTGGAGTCCCGAGATCATTTTTTTCTCTTTTTCGTTTGGCCTCGGAACCCCAGCTCCCCGAAGTCTCGAGGTCATGTTTATGGTTCTCGTACGGATGGGTTTTCGGGAGGCTATATATATGAGTTAATGAACTTTTAAGTTCATTTGTGCAATCAAACTTCTCCTCCCTAGCTCCAAGTCACGAACCTTCGGTCTTCCGAGAATCTCTCTCTCGGGGTTTGTTGGTTTTTCGATTCACCGGGTTGGTGAATCTTCCCTCCTTGCGTGTTTTTCTTGTTTGCTTGTCCTTTTGTTTTTGTTTTCGTTGTTATTTTCCTTTCTTGTTTTGTTTTTGGGCATACCCTAGTTTCTAACTCAGAACCCCAGGTCCTCGGAGTTCTGAGTTTCATCTTCATTTCCACCTTGGAACCCTGGGTCTCCAGAGTTCTGAGTTTCATAGCTTTTCCACCTCGGAACCCCGAGTCCCAGAGTTCCGAGTTTCATCTTCATTTCCACCTCGAAACCCCGAGTCTCTGGAGTTCTGAGTTTCATAGCTTTTCCACCTCGAAACCCTGGGTCCCCGGAGTTCAAGGTTTCATAGCTTTCTACCTCAAAACCCCGGGTCCTCGGAGTTCCGGGTTTTCACTTCCATGCCACCCCGGACCCCCGGATCCCCAGAGTTTCGGGTTACCTTCCTGCATTCCTACCCCGAGACCCTGGGACCCCGAAGTAGATTAATATTTATGTTTAGCATTGTGGACTAAGACTTGGGTTTTGCCTGCAAGTTCTAGGGGTTAGATGGACGCATCCGCTAACAAGAGGGGAAAGGAAATTGATAGACTGCTAGCCACCATGAAGTACCAATATCAAGGATAGGTTCATGTATCGAAGCTGGATGATCAAATTAGATGGGTCACAGACACTGAGGTGGGACACATAGAGATTGGGGATATTGCAACCCAATTGGATAAACCTAGCCTAGATGCTCTCCACCGAAGAATTAAGAGGCCAGGTCTTGTAGAAGCTATTGTATTCCCACAGTCCCTACAAGCACCAGAGTTTATAATGACCATCGCCCCATTCTACAATCCAGACACCAGGAAGTGCATGGATGCAAATGGAAAAACTGTTATCGACTTATCTCCAGATATGCTGGGATTCATCTTTGGCATCCCAAATAGGGAAGAAGAAGCATTCTTACTAACTGAAGAAGAGGCCTTGAAGGCATGGAACAATAAGGTATCCACCAACAAAAGACACATGAATACCAACTGGCTGGAAGAGGAGAGGAAAATAGGGCTCAAGGCTACAGAGATCCTAAGGGCTGACTTCAAAGAGCCTCAGAGAGACTTGATTATCATGCTCAGTAGGGCCTTCGGCAAGCTAGACTGCAAACACTTCCATCCCTGGATGTTCTTATTTATGACCACCATTCTGATAGGGAAACAATACTTTGACTAGCCACAGATCCTCTCTGACAACATCTGTAGGCAAATGAAAGAAGTGCAGCAAACACAGAAATTATTCTTCACACCATATGTCATCTGGGTAGCTGCCAAAGCTGGAAAATTTCCAGGCCTACAAGTGGATGGGCAATTAGGGGAGAAAGAGGGATAGAAGAAGATATGGGAATATTATTCCCAGCTTACTCTAACAAATGCAAAGACACACTTTAAGAGGGTTAACGATGCCTTTATCTTCCCTATAATTATTAAGTTGACTGGAGATGCAAGATACTAGATTAGCCCTGAGGCTATGGCTATCATATGGGAGTGGGCGTGTTGGTTCATCCAGAACCCACGTTCTACCTAAATCAGAGTTAGTGGATTCATAGGGAATCCAATGTTGTCGCCTCGTTACTGCAATGATAGGGTGATCCTATTGGAATATGTGAGACAACTTGTAGGCCTCCAATCACTCTTATCATCGAAGCATAAGATAGGAATTGATCTCTCGGTGTCCATTGGGTATTTCGCCTACTCTAAAATACAAGTGGCAAAATCGGCCGAGCAAGAGCTTTAGGATTTGAACCTGAAAGAATATAATCATACTAGGGAGTTTTATGATCCCTATGGGAAGCTTAAGCAAGCTATGCCTAAGGCATATGAGGGGCATAGACCTAGCTTGGAAGACTTCTGGGCCAATTTGCAGGACAACTTTGAAGTCAGAGAGAAGAATTATAACAGGTTGTCCGTACCGTAGATTAGAGACTTTGGCATCGAGACCAACCTCCCTAAAGACCTAAGGGATGATGGAGAGTTACTCAATCCAATTTACAAAGAATGAAGGATAGACAAGAGGCCCCTCTCCCCAGTAAAATGTTCTGCAAGCAAGGAGACAGATATGGAAAAGATTTCCTAGGTGATCATCAACAAGACTAAGCAATGGTTGAGCCAGAGGGTAAGGCCAAGCGTATCAAGGGTGAAACAGAAGGAATCCACATTAGGGGTACCTTAGTCAAGAGGCCACAAGGAGTACACCAAAAAGACAAGGTCAGTCTCAAGGCAGAATACCTCCACTAACCCAAGTGAGGAAAAGGAGCCACAAGAGAGTACTAAAGACTCGCTAAAGAAATTTCAGGAAAAGATGAGGGAGTCCGAATTGCTGAAAAAGGCTGCAGACTTAGGGGTGACTGATGGGCTAGGCGCGGTTCCACTTGCTAAAGTTCTCTCACCAAGAACTGCTATAGGCCACACCGAAGAAGAAGGTGCCCAGGGACAAGAAGAGAACTTCGATGCCACCAAGGAGGTGCCTGCTCAGCCACCCTCCACAGGTACAATAGGTCCTTCAGACACCGCTGCTCCCACACCATCAGTTGTTAATGTATCTATAGGGCACCCCAGAGTGCAAGGTTTTACACCTACTACCGAGAAAGTGAATATTAGAAATGTCAAGTCTGACTTTGACCAAGAGGAAGAGGACCTCAACCAACAACAGCTTCTGGGTAGTGCGCAAGAAGGAGGTGAAGTAGAAGATATCTTGAATGAAAGGTTGATCCTGTTTCCTCAAGACCAAGAGGATTTGCTTAAGGATATAAAAGCTGGCAAAACAGAGATGGACCTAGGGAATGAGGAAATAGCATTGAATGAAGAAGTTAGTGGTAAGCTAGGAGAGTTACACAAACAACAAACTCTCCAAGCTAACTTAGCCCACCAAATCTCATCATTCCAGGTTCCTGGCCAAATGGGAGCTGAAGCAGAAGAGCAGCTAGAGGAGCAAGCAGAGGTGCACGTTATAACTATTGAGATTGTGTCACTTTAAGGTGACAAAACTAAAGATATACCAGAATGGTTAGAGTTTACCTTTGGAAAGAAAAAGAGAAAAGAAGAGCTTCCAAAGATCACTCTACAACAAGCAATCACTGAGGAACCGCCAAAGATTAAGAAGTTAAAGACGGTTCACCACCTATCAAAAACTAGTTCCGGTGAAGTGATTGCAGATGTGGTGGTTCCATCACAAGCCGAAGAACAAGCTTCTCCCAAGTACCAAGTATCACATGTAAACCTAGGTAAGAAAACCAAGTGGGGAGAGTTGGATACCTTGGAGCTAGCCATGAGTGTTGTCAGAGTGCATGTAGAAAAAGAGTATAGTTCAAATGTAGAACTTAAAGTGTAGCTTGGACAATATAAACATCTCCTGGTAGAAATGTGCAAGCCTTTGGACTCTTGTAAGACAGATGACCTGCCTTCAACCTCATCCTTTCTAGAAGGAGATGTAAAGGCGCTAATGGAAGTGAGATGAGTAGCTGTGGCCACCAAATCTTAGGCTCCAACAAATGTAGCTAAGATTAGATTATTTTTATAGAACACAATGGAAATATACTGTAAGGCGGTACAGGCAGGAGGAGCCTTGGCAACCTGATCCACACAATGGGAGCGGAAAGAGAACACCTTTAATAAGCAACTCTGAATCTTGAAAAGGATACTACACTTAGGAGAAGAGTTGATAATACAAGAGGACCTCTTAGGAGGGGATAGTTGTGAGAATCTACAATCCTATGTGTACATTCTGGAGTTGAAAGTAGAGATGTGTCAGTAGTATGCCAAGGAGATTGCTGATATTCGGGATCCTCTCCTCAAAGAGATTTTGTCATATGAAAATTTTGTAACAAATGTATTGGGGCCTTTTGGTATCAGAATAGTTGATACTAGAATAATGGACCAGCAGCAAGTTTTGAATCAATGGGATGCATATGAAGCACAAAACCTAGGACCTGCTGCCCAGTTCGATGTCGCCCTAATGGATAGATACACACATTTGATTACTCAGTGTCAAGAGGTGGCGGACATCGTGAAGGAGTTAGAGGAATAGGGAACACATGCAGATGAGGCTTTGAAGAAATACAAATTTAGAATTAAGCATGTGGCCAATCCACCAGCCCAAGCAGTTGAATGTATAATTGAAAATTATAAGGCTTTTACCAAGAAATAAAGGATATTGTCAGAATTGCTAAAGATAGCAAAGCTTTTTTTCTTAACTGCTCCTCTCACTCAAGTCCCAATTTTGAAAAAAATTTTGCATGATTACGAACACATGGCTCACCCAGCATGGTCTTTGTAATGCTCATGCAGTGTTAGTTTTGGTAGTTTTTAGGTGGAGTGTCCAAGCAAAAACTTGCAAGTTAACTGCGACTCCTTTTTCTTAGTTCTTAATTTAGGGTAGAGTTATTTCCTAAATAATAGGGTGAAAGAACTTCTATAAATTGAGAAGTTGAATTCATTTGTAAGGGTCCACGAATTGATGATTTGAGGTCCAATTAGAGATTTTAGAGTATTTTTCAAATTGTTAAGAAGTTTGACTTATTTCTATTATACATTCATGGAGATTAATATGGAAAGTAGCTCGTAGATTGCCTGATCTACTTTATATTCTACCAAATTGTTTTGTGTAATCTGGTAACGTCTATTATTTAGGGTTAGCAACATGGTTTAATCTTTTTGTCTATCATTTTATGAATCATATTTTGCACGACAGTGGTGTATGAGAATTATTGCAATAGGCCATATTGTTGATGATTTTTATGTCTATAGGCTTGTAAAATTGATGATTTTGCAGGTTTGCTGGAGGTTCATTGTTGAATGCTAACTTGGATAATATTTGATAATTGTTGGGATTGCAGGGAATTAATTGGATAATTCATTAGGTTATCATTATATTGGTCCTTATTGTTACTTTCTTGTTTCCCTTACACTTCATATTTTATTTCCCTAGAGAGTCTTAAATTGCAAAAATACAAACAAAAAAAAAGAAGTACAATTGCTCATAAACTAGTGGGATTTAGTTTTAACTAGCAGGCACCTTTATAGGTAGAACTACATCGGCCATTGAGCTATCGATCACCGTGAAGACCCAACTACAGAGACCTTGGGGTAGTGAGTTCTTTCAAAACCGTTACTTTTCAGGAGAGGTGGTGAGTGTCTGCATAAAGTACCTGACTGTTGGTGAGTGTGTCAAAACACGTGTCAATAGAAATTGGTGCTAGAAGGAGGGCCCAGAGTAAACCCCCGTAGGTAAATTGCATTTAGTATTTCCAGGTAATTGAGGTACTAAGCTGGATCGTATATCATCTTTTTCTCCTGAGAGATTCCACCGAGTCTTGAGGAGTGGTTCTTCACCGTCTGACTTAGTTGAGTTAGGACCTACCACTAGGAGGAAGAAGGACAAAGCTAAGAAACAACCCTCAACATCCTCACCAGTACAGTCATCCATACCCAACGTAAGAAACCAAATAATCCCTAGTCCTCAGCCTATTGCTGCACCTTTCGTAAATCAATGTTCACCATTGTTAGCTTCGATGGCTTACTTCAACCAAGACACTACACCGCTAGGAACCATACCAGGGGGTATACATGACCTACCTAGAAACCCTGACAAATTTTGCAGCAAATTTTACTATCTAGGTGGATGAATAGCTGATGAACATATTGAAGCTTTCAAAGATGCGGTTGTTTGTAATCATATTGAACATCAGGACGTAGTATGTAGACTCTTCCCATATTCACTTGGGGAGACTGAATACAATTGGTACTTAAACTTACTTGCAAACTCCATCACAAGTTGGGATCTTTTGGAGAAGGCCTTCATTGATCAATTTCGAGTGTATGTAGACCCTGGGTCTTTATACCATTAGTTTGCTTCTCTTAAGAAATTGCCAAATGAGCCATTAACGACCTTTAATACTAACTTCCAAAGGGCATTCAAGAGGCTTCAAGCCCCTTACTAGGTAGCACCTAACGTAGCCATCGACTCATATCTGAGAGCTATTGACCCTTGGACTGCTATGTTCATTAAAAAGAGTGTTCCTCAAGATCAAAGGGATACCTTAGCGAAGGTCTTCACATTAGAAATTAGCATGAACCAAGAGTTGAATCAAACCCCAGGAGGGATTGGGTATAACTTACCCACAGGAGTGAATCAAGGAAATTACAATCAACTCCAAGGTATACCCTCGTCTCTACCTGTAGGTGCCCCAACAATGAACCTCATGCCAATTTATGCACCCCAACCACAAGCAAGTCAATAGTTCGCAGCTCAAGCATCGACTTGGCAAAATGGTACCAATAGCATTCCCACTCAGACGCAGTACGCTGGTCAGCCGCAAACTGGAAATCAACAATTTGACAATATGCATCCAACAAACCAAGTTCCAACTACAACATCCGAGAATCAAGGATCCCATATAGCTGCTAAAGTAGAGGCTTTAAAGAAAATGATCTCACAGGTTACTTTAGACTTGAGCCAGCTAAAGATGAATCCTCCAGGAGGATATAATCAATCCCAACCCTACAACAATCAATAAAACTATAATAACCAAAACCAAAACCAAAGGTACAATAATAAACCTTATAATAGGCAATGGAATACGGGTCCGAATAACGGTGGGGTGAACCATGACCACCTGGATGCATAGGATAATCCAAATCATGCACAAAGTGTTAACCTTGCTGATATGAATCTACTAACAAATTGGTGCAGGTTGCATGACATGGCTTCCCATTCTGAGGTTAATTGTGCACAGTTTGAGAAAATCATAAGAATTGCTCAAGCTGATTCTCAGCCCAAAGATTGTTCCAATGATAAACCCGATAAGGTTAATACTACCATGTTGTTTGATACTTTCTTGTGTAAAGAGTTCCAAGCTGAAGCTGATGGTGAACCATGCATATACAATGCTCAAGCCTTTCAGACCAAGAACAACTATAATCTTAGAAGTCAAGCCAAGGCTTCATTAACAGAGCCACCTCCCCCGACAGGTGGGTTTGTACCTCCAGACGCTAATGCGAGCAACAATCCTTGTCCACCTCAAGCTTTCTAAGGAACACGCCCTAAACAAGTTCAGGGGCAAGATTATGTTTTGAAAGCATCATTTGATGTTACTAAAGAGATGGAAAGGACTGTCACTACTATGTCCTTAATGGAAGTATTGAGATATTGTCCCGAACAGAAGAAGGCTCTCCTTAGGAAGTTGGAGATGTTAGAGTCATAGAGTAATGAGGTTAAGATGGCGGATTTTAATGAAGTTAATGCTAATGTTAGTAATGATGCAATAGAAAATCCACCATTTTTACTAAGTTTGAAGATATGTGGGAAGAATATACATAACTATTTGGTGGACTCATGAGCTTTAGGAAACGTAATGCCTTACTCTATATGCCAACAACTTGGACTTCAACCAGTACGGGTGAATAGTAAGGTAGTACAATTAGAAAAAATAGAGGTTAGTGTCATCGGAGAATTGAAAGATGTATACATACAGTTGGGTGTTGATCCTCGAATATCTCGCTATATTGACATTCAAGTGGTAGATATTCTAGAAGTGTATGGGATGCTCTTCAGTAGAGATTGGTCCAAGACATTGGGAGGATATTTCTCAACTTGTTTTACCTACTTATGGCTTCCTTGGAAGGGGGTGAGCAACCAGATTCGAATTGATAGTGAGCCTAAATTGAAGAAATTGGTTACCGACTATGGTGCTCTCAATGAAGTGGTGTTTGCTGAGGTAAGCCCAGGGGTTTACAGAGTCAATGAGATTCTTACTTTCTCTGCACTGACTCCTCCCCAATTATCTCAAACAGACAAGACCACATATGGAAGATAGGTCAAAGAGTTTACTATAGCAATACAACAAGGAATTTGCCTATTGGGAGATGCTATGAAAATACAAGATTTATTGCTTCTAAAATGGTGTTGGATACATCATGAAGAGCACTCGGAACTCTCATGTATCCCATGTCAGAATGAGATTACAAAATTAGTGAGTCTAGTTCCATGTGAAGAAGATAAGCACACTATTAATATGGGGGAAGTTCAAGGTCTAACTTGCAAAGGAATAGAGCCCCAGATAATGGGCCCTATAGTTAAGGTTCCCTTACCTAAAGAATGCAAACAAGAGATTCTTGCAGTTGAGATTGTCATAGATGAGAAGGGAGGTATCCCTCCTAAGAAAGAGCAAGAACAAACACTATCTCGGCTCCAACCTCAATCAGAACCAGTTGTTCCTAAAGCTACCGAAGTGTTTATACAACCAAAAGTTGAACAAACTTAGCTATCACAAGACCTCGAGATTAAAGAGCAATGATTCCCCTCGGAAGATAGCCTAATCATTGACCCAAAGGTGAAAAATACGAAGAAACCAAAAGATGAAATATGGTTTTTTAAGTTTGATGGGTCAAGATCCAAACAAGGTAGCGGAGCAGGAGTAGAGTTAACCAACCCAAAAGGCAAAACTCTTTTAGCTTCTTACCGACTTCAATTCCCTTGTACCAATAACGTAATAGAGTACGAAGCTTTAATTAGAGGATTACTTTTTGCTCATAAGAAAGGAGCAAAGTGTTTAAAAGTGCAAGGAGATTCAGAGTTGGTGGTTAAACAAGTGTGAAGCCAGTACGCGTGCCATGACAAGAGGTTAGTGGCATATCGGAATAGAGTGTGGGATATAATTGAAGATTTTGAAGCTTTTGACATTCAATTGGTACCTAGGAAAGTAAACGGGATACCCAATGCGCTGGCTATAGCTGCTAGTACATTAGAACCAGTAAGCCAATCCCCTTTAAAGAAGTTTTTGGTGGAATTAATCTCTGCACCTACGATGCCTGATAATATCAAAAATTTCCAAGTTTTCTTGGATGACGCCCACATCTTATCCTTTCTCGCCAATTCGGGGGCTTTTGAAGATCAAATAATTTATGAGGAAGATAAATCTGATGATTTCAATAACGAAGGTAATATGGATATTTTGAATTTGCCAGCCAATGTTATTCCTAAAGGGATGGTCACCTTGGAGAGACTTTTAGATTCGGATCCGAGAGTAAAAGAGAGATTAACAACCAACTCGGATGCTGGAAAATACGAGCCTCATAATATTGGTCCTGAAGGGCAAGAAAAAATTGTTTATATTGGGAAGATTTGCACTCAAAGAGAAAAGCTGATACAAATCTTGAAAGAATTCATCGATGTAATAGCATGGGGGTATGAAGATTTAAAGACATTTGATACAACGATTATCACCCATGTGATTCCCCTAAAGCCAAACATAAAACCCTTCAGGCAAAAACAATGTCCGGTCAATGCAGTGATAGAACATTTGATCTTCAAGGAAGTGCAAAAGTTACTTTCCGCTAAGATAAATTTTCCAGTACGACATTCTACTTGGGTTGCTAATCTAGTACCGGTACGGAAAAAGAATGGAGACATACGCCTTTGCGTAGATTTTCATAATCTTAACAAAGCTTCTGAAAAAGATAATTACCCACTCCCTTCTTTGGATGAAGTGTTACAAATTGTGAATGGTTCACAAATGATGTCTTTTTTAGATAGTTATTCAAGATATAGCCAGGTCTTGGTAAATTATGAAGATTGTATGAAGATGACATTTACAACAAAGTGGGGAATGTATGCGTATAAAAGAATGCCATTTGGATTAATTAATGCTGGGGCAACCTTCCAGTGAGCAATGGACACAGCATTCAAAGAACTGATTGGAAAATGCATTATTATTTATATGGATGATTTGACGATATTTTCTAAAATTAGGGAAGATCACCCATACCATCTCATAAAGGTGTTAGAAAGGTGTAGGAGATATGGGATTTCCCTTAATCCCAAGAAATGTCTGTTTGGAGTGGTTGAAGGAAAGTTACTGGGCCACATAATTTCTGAGAGGGGGATCTCTATAGACCCAAATCAGGTAGAAGCATTATTAAAAATACAAATGCCTGGTAGTAAAAAAGAGATGAGATCTTTCTTCGAAAAGATCAATTTTGTGAGAAAATTCATTACTGGATTTGTAGAAATAGTCAAGCCTTTGAATGAAATGATGAAGAAGGATGCTAAGGTCAAGTGGACAACTGAAGCAAAAGAGGCTTTCGCCCAGATCAAGAAATCCATCACTGAAGCCCCTATACTAACTAGCCTAGATTATACATTGCCATTCTACATATATTCTTTTGCTTCACTACACTCAGGAGCAGCTGTTTTGACGCAGAGGCAAGCAGGAGATGAAAAGCCTATTGCATTTATGAGTTCTCCCTTTAAGAGTGATGAGGTTAGATACTCTACTCTTGAAAAACAAGCCTTTGCATTGGTAAGAGCAATCAAGAAGTTTAGACATTACATCCTGAGGAGTAAAATTTATGCGATTGTCCCTGACCAAGCAGTAAAGTCACTACTCATGCAGTCTGAACTTGGAGAACGATGAGGGAAATGGATGGCGATATTGCAAGAGTTTGATTTAGAGATGCATCCAATGAAATTGGTCCGAGGCCAAGGATTGTCTCAGGCCATGGCGACTGACATCCCTCAAATCTAGTGCCAATAGTATACATTGGAGTCATTCACTCAGGACCCCTGGTACACCGATTTAGTGTTTATATTGTTGAATAATAGATGTCCTGAGGGGTTGACAGCCATGCAAAGATGAGCATTAAGGCTCAAAAGTGCCAATTATATGATCAAAGATTCGACACTTTATAGGAAGAATTATGAAGGGATCTACCTTCGGTGTTTGGATCATCAAGAAGCTCGTATAATGATTAAGGAATTTCATGGCAAGTATGGCACAAGTCATGGGTTAGCAGATGCTACTGCACATCAAATCTTGAAGGCTGGGTATTATTGGCCTAGCATATTTAAGGATATGCATGAACATGTTCGTCATTGTCATACGTTCCAAACTGCGGCCTCCCGAGAAAGAAATCCTACCATGCCTCTCCAACCAGTGTTCAAGGTAAGGCCTTTTGCTCAATGGGAGTTGGATTTTGTAGGTGTTATTAACCCTAACTCATCTGTAGGACATAAGTTTATTCTTACAGCAACAGATTATTGTACCCGGTGGACAGAAGTCATTGCATGCCGAAATGCTACTGTCGAGGTAGTCCTGAAATTTATTGAAGAACACATCGTCGCCAGGTTTGGTATGTCGTTTTCTCTGGTATGTGACAATGGCCCTGCTTTTACTTCCACATAGTTGATGCAATGGTCATATGAATATAAAGTGATTTTAAAATTTTCATCCAATTATTACCCACAAGGTAATGGGGTAGCTAAATCCACAAACAAGAACATCCTAGATGTCATCAAGAAGTTGCTTGAGAAGAACCCTAGAGATTGGCATAATCAATTGAGATACGCCTTATGGGCTGATCAAACCAGAGTAAAAGCCACCTTAGGAACTTCCCCATATTATCTTGTTTATGGCCAGACCCCTATTTTCTCAATTAACTTGCAAATACAAGTCCTCCAATTAATGAAAGAGCTTGACATTGAGGATCAGGTAGAGGTTTGCCTCTTAAATTTATTAAGACTTGATGAAAAAAGGATTAATAAGCTACAAAAATTTGCCAAGCACCAAGCCATTGTTAAGCGATAGTTTGATAAAAGGGCCAAGGTGAAAGCTTTTCGGATCTCTGACCTAGTCCTATTGTGGGACAAGGCCAAAGAAAAGAAAGGTGATCATCACAAATTTGAAAGATTGTGGCTAGGTCCTTACCAAATAGCCGAAATCTTAGGCGAAAACACTTTTAGATTGAGCTCATTGACGGGAGAACTGGTACCACTGCAGATTAATGGCTAGTTCCTTAAGCACTACTTTGATTAAATCCTCAATCGGGCTAGACCTGTTGTATATAGTAGTTAGTTGTGTCTCTGTTTGGTTGTGTTTCATTGGGCCGTGTTGTGTGTTCTTCCTTTTGTTTGTGTTTTCTTTGCTTTTTTCTCTTTTGTTTGTTGAGTCGGGGGTTATGGTTTTGTCTTAAAGATCTTGAGAGGAAGTAGGTATCCTTTGTATAACATCTTGCCAAATTCTGAGAGACTTCGACTCTCTGCTATTTATAATTTCATTATCATTTGGTTGAGTTTGAAACCTTTGTCTGTACTCGTTCAAATTGGTATATAATCATTCCAATATGACACGAGTTTTCGACTTTCAATTTGGAAAGGGCTAGCTTGATAAACTCAGCACTAACTTCACATTAAGATACATCAGAAAAATTTTGTGAGATAGCAGATAAACTGGTATCAAGTGAAAAATCCAAAGTCAAGGCGTTTCACGTTATCCACCGTGGCTCCCAACCCAGTTATTGAACTTCAATGTTTGAAAGTTGCTTAAGAGATTATTGAAGAAAGAAGTCATTCTCTATATCCTAATATTCTACATGATCCTAAAAAAAAAAAGAGAGAGAGAAAGAAATGATCCTCTTAAAACAACTCAAATGGGTGTTTCAAGTAACCTCCACCGGGGCTATGGATGCTTGGCTGGCAGTGGAGCACTACTTGACGGGAGCCAGAGGTATCTCTGTCGGGGCTATAGATGCTTAACTGGTATCAGAGCTATGCCCAGGATAACCTTGCATGAAACACGGTTAATGACTTTACTTATGTAGCTTGCGCCTAGTTTCCTCTGATTATTTACATTATTGAAATAGTGGGGTAACAAATCATACACACACACTTAAGGGTTGATCATGTCTATTTCTCTTCTTGGTTGTTTGTTCACTACTTACTCATATTGAATTCTTATACATCTTTTTGAATGATAATAGCCTTACGTCTCAGGTTAACCAGAGATTCTAAATTTCTAAATTGCCTATAGTCATTTTTCCCAGATAGTCGCCATTTGTTATGCCTAGCATATCTGTTTCCCCATTTGGTCTCCTTGAGTAGAAATATGGCCCCCTCCTTTTTTCTTTCTTTCTGGTTTTACCTCGGAACTCCGGAGTCCCAAGGTCCTTTTTTTTTTTACCTCGGAACTCCGTAGTCCCGAAGTCTCGAGGTTCTTTGTCGTTTCCACCTAGGAACTCCGAAGTCCCAAAGTCCCGAGGTCTTGGGTCTTTTGACCTCGGAACTCCGGAGTCCTGGAGTCTCGAGGTCCTCTTTGTCTTTTGACCTCAAAACTCTGGAGTCTCGAAGTCCTGAGGTCATTTTGTTCTCTTTTTAGTTTGGCCTCGAAACCCTGGGTCCCCGGAGTCCCGAGATTGTGTTTATGGTTCTCGTACGGACAGGTTTTCGGGAGGCTATATATACGAGTTAATGAACTTTTAAGTTCATTTATGCAATCGAACTTCTCCTCCCTAGCTCCAAGTCATGAACCTCCGGTCTTTTGAGTCTCTCTCTCTCGGTGTTTGTTGGTTTTTCGATTCACCAGGTTGGTGAATCTTCCCTCCTTGCATTTTTTTCTTGTTTGCTTGTCCTTTTGTTTTTGTTTTTGTTGTTTTTTTCCTTTCTTGTTTTGTTTTTGGGCATGCCCTAGTTTCCAACTTGGAACCCCGGGTCCCCGGAGTTTTGAGTTTCATCTTCATTTCCACCTCGAAACCCCAGGTCTTCAGAGTTCCGAGTTTCATAGCTTTTCCACCTCGGAACCCTGGGTCCCGAAGTTCCGAGTTTCATCTTCATTTCCACCTCAAAACCCCAGGTCTCCAGAGTTCTGAGTTTCATAGCTTTTCCACCTCGAAACCCCAGGTCCCCGAAGTTTCGGGTTTCATAGCTTTCTACCTCGAAACCCCGAGTCCCTGGAGTTCTGAGTTTTCACTTCCATGCCACTCTGAAACCCCAGATCCCCGGAGTTCTAGGTTACCTTCCTGCATTCCTACCTTGGGACCCTGGGACCCCGAAGTCTTGAAGTAGATTAATATTTATGTTTAGCATTGTGGACTAAGACTTGGGTTTCGCCTACAGGTTCCAGGGGTTAGATGGACGCATCCGCTAACAAGAGGGGCAAGGAAATTGATAGACTGCCAGCCACCATGAAGTACCAATATCAAGGACAGGTTCATGTATCAAAGCTGGATGATCAAATTAGATGGGTCACAGACACTGAGGTGGGACACAAAGAGATTGGGGATATTGCAACCCAATTGGATTAACCTAGACTAGATGCTCTCTGTCGAAGAATTAAGAGGTCAAGTCTTGTAGAAGCTACTGTATTCCCGTAGTCCCTATAAGCACCAAATTTTATAATGACCATCACCCCATTCTATAATCTAGACACTAGGAAGTGCACAGATGCAAATGGAAAAACTGTTATCGACTTATCTCTAGATATGCTGGGATTCGTCTTTGGAATCCCAAATAGGGAAGAAGCATTCTTACTAACTAAAAAAGAGGCCTTAAAGGCATGGAATGACAAGGTATCCGCTAGCAAAAGACACATGAATACCAACTGGCTGGAAGAGGAGAGGAAAAAAGGGCTCAAGGCTACAGAGATCCTAAGGGCCGACTTCAAAGAGCCTCAGAGAGACTTGATTATCATGCTTAGCAGGGCCTTTGGCAAGCCAGACTGCAAACACTTCCATCCCTAGATGTTCCAATTTATGACCACTATTCTGATAGGGAAACAATACTTTGACTAGCCACAGATCCTCTCTGACAACATCTGTAGGCAAATGAAAGAAGTGCAGCAAACACAGAAATTCTTCTTCACATCATATGTCATCTGGGTAGCTGCCAAAGCTAGAAAATTTCCAGGCCTACAAGTGGATGGGCAATTAGGGGAGAAAGAGGGACAGAAGAAGATATGGGAATATTATTCCCAGCTTACTCTAACAAATGCAAAGACACACTTTAAGAGGGTTAACGATGCCTTTATCTTCCCTATAATTATTAAGTTGACTAGAGACACAGGATACTGGATTAGCCCGGAGGCTATGGCTATCATACGGGAGTGGGCGTGTTGGTTCATCCAGAACCCACGTTCTACCTAAATCAGAGTTAGTGGATTCATAGGGAATCCAATGTTGTCGCCTCGTTACTGCAATGATAGGGTGATCCTATTGGAATATGTGAGACAACTTGTAGGCCTCCAATCACTCTTATCATCGAAGCATAAGATAGGAATTGATCTCTCGGTGTCCATTTGGTATTTCGCCTACTCTAAAATACAAGTGGCGAAGTCAGCCGAGCAAGAGCTTCAGGATTTGAACCTGAAAGAATAGAATCATACTAGGGAGTTTTATGATCCCTATGGGAAGCTTAAGCAAGCTATGCCTAAGGCATATGAGGGGCATAGGCCTAGCTTGGAAGACTTTTGGGCCAATTTGTAGGACAACTTTGAAGTCAGAGAGAAGAATTATAACAGGTTGTCCGTACAGTAGATTAGAGACTTTGGCATCGAGACCAACCTCCCTAAAGACCTGAGGGATTATGGAGAGTTACTCGATCCAATTTATAAAGAATCAGGGATAGACAAGAGACCCCTCTCTCCAGTAAAATGGTCTACAAGCAAGGAGACAGATATGGAAAATATTTCCCAGCTGATCGTCAATAGGACTAAGCAATGGTTCAACCAGAGGGTAAGGCCGAGCATATCAAAGGCGAAACAGAAGGAATCAACATCAGGGGTACCTCAGTCAAGAGGCCACAAGGAGTACGCCAGAAAGACAAGGTCGGCCTCAAGGCAGAATACCTCCACCGACCCAGGTGAGGAAAAGGAGCCACAAGAGAGTACTGAAGACTTGCTAAAGAAACTTCAGGAAAAGATGAGGGAGTCCGAATTGCTGAAAAAGGCTGCAGACTTAGGGGTGATTGATGGGCTAGGCGTGGTTCCACTTGCTAAAGTTCTCCCACCAAGAACTGCTATAGGCCACACTGAAGAAGAAGGTGCCCACAAACAAGAAGAGAACTTAGATGCCACCAAGGAGGTACCTGCTCAGCCACCCTCCATAGGTACAATAGGTCCTTCAGACACCGCTGCTCTCACACCATCAGTTGTTAATGTATCTATAGGGCATCCCGGAGTGCAAGGTTTTACACCTACTACCAAGAAAGTGAATATTAGAAATGTCGAGTCTGACTCTAACCAAGAGGAAGAGTACCTTGACCAACAACAATTTCTGGGTAGTGAGCAAGAAGGAGGTGAAGTAGAAGATATCCTGAATGAAAGGTTGATTCTGACTCCTCAAGACCAAGAGGATTTGCTTAAGGATATAGAAGCTGGGCAAATAGAGATGGACCTAGGGAATGAGGAAATAGCATTGAATGAAGAAGTTAGTGGTAAGCTAGGAGAGTTACACAAACAAAAAACTCTCCAAGCTAACTGAGCCCGCCAAATTTCATCATTCCAGGTTCCTGGCCAAACAGGAGCTGAAGCAGAAGAGTAGCTAGAGGAGCAAGCAGAGGTGCACGTTATAACTGCTAAGATCGTGTCACTTCAAGGTGATAAAACTGAAGATTTACCAGAATGGTTAGAGTTTACCTTTGGAAAGAAAAAGAGAAAAGCAGAGCTTCCAAAGATCACTCTACAACAAGCAATCACCGAGGAACTGCCAAAGATTAAGAAGTTAAAGACAGTTCACCACCTATCAAAAACTAGTTCCGGTGAAGTGATTGCAGATGTGGTAGTTCCATCACAGGCCAAAGGACAAGCTTCTCCCAAGTACCAAGTATCACAGGTAAACCTAGGTAAGCAAACCAAGTGGGGAGAGTTGGATACCTTGGAGCTAGCCACGAGTGTTATCAGAGGGCGCGTAGAAAAGAGCATAGTTCAAACATAGAACTTAAAGTGCAGCTTGGACAATATAAACATCTCTTGGTAGAAATGTGCAAGCCTTTGGACTCCTGTAAGATGGATGACCTGCCTTCAACCTCATCCTTGCTAGAAGGAGATGTAAAGGCACTAATGGAAGTGAGACAAGTAGTTGTGGCCGCCAAATTGTAGGCTCAAGCAAATGCAGCTAAGATTAGATTATTTTTACAGAACATGATGGAAATATACTGTAAGGCAGTACAGGGAGGAGGAGCCTTGGCAACCTGTTCCACACAATGGGAGCAGAAAGAGAACACCTTTAATAAGCAACTCTGAATCTTGAAAAGGATACTATGCTTAGGAGAAGATATTACAAGAGCTGATATTGTTGATGATTTTTATGTCCATAGGGTTGTAAAATTGATGATTTTGCAGGTTTGCTGGAGGTTCGTTGTTGAATGCTAACTTGGATAATATTTGATAATTGCTTGGATTGTAGGGAATTAATTGGATAATTCATTAAGTTGTCATTATATTGGTCCTTATTGTTACTTTCTTGTTTCCCTTGCGCTTCGTATTTTATTTCCCCAGAGAGTCTTAAATTGCAAAAATACAAAAAAAAAAAGAAGTACAATTGCTCATAAACTAGTGGGATTTAGTTTTAACCAACGGGCCCCTTTATAGGTATAACTACATCAGCCATTGAGCTATCCATCACCGTCGAGACCCGACTACAGAGACCTTGGGGGAGTGAGTTCTTTCGAACTCGTTACTTTTCAGGAGAGGTGGTGAGTGTCTGCATAAACTACCTGACTGTTGGTGAGTGTGTCAAAACACGCATCAACAAAAACTTAATAGCAAATTTTCTAAACAAATAGATTTAAAATAATGCATTGTATCCTTCTTTTGACAACTAGTTGCTAACTTTAGAGGTAGGGATTAAAATCTAGATTTTTTTTCTTTGCAGTAATTAAAATGACAAAATGTAATAACTCAAATATATTTTCTGCTAGTAAATGAAATGACAAAATGTAGTAAATTCTAACAGCAACTACTTTAGCCTAGGAAACATTGAAAATCAATTTAGAGGTAGGCATATTAACCCTATTGAACCATTTATTGAACTTGAATCTATCTCAAATAGACCTAAATACTTGCTTTTCCTATTTCCAAAATTTCAATTTGCATGAAGTAATAAAATGAACTTTTATATTCCAATATAACAAGAATGCATCAAAACATCATTTTAGTAACTATAGGGACTTAATAAAGGAATATACATTTCAGTTTGCAAAAGTAACTTAATAGAATAAAGCACTTCTAAATAGCATATTTAGAATAGATGTAGTTAACATTACAAATGGGTATGTAACCCAACTAGTCTCTCCTTTTTGAGTGAGGACTTGAATATAAAATGGATACATTCTCTCTCTTTTTTTTCTTGAAAAATAAATACAACATTTAGCTCTCCTTCACATAGCTACAACTTAAATACATCATCTCTTTTCCTAATCTTTTCTGCAACTCAAGTAAAAACCAGCAACTTCTATCTTTCTTTTTCCTTCCCATCCCAAGCAACCTGCAAATAAAACATAAGGCTTGACCATGGAGTGCTCACCTCCTAGCCTATTCTAACTAGAAGCCACCCCCAAACTTGGAGAACCAAGCACTATACGGGTTACACACATACAACCACAACAAGCAAGGGATAAACACACAACAAACAATTTTCCCAACCAAGGCTACACTTCACCACAACTTGTGATGATTTTCCATGGGTGGAAGTGGACCAAATACCATTGGGGAGACTGCAAGCATGGAACATCTCAAGCCACCTCATGGCAACCAAATACAACACAAATACATCCCCGCATCCTTATGCCCCCCCAAAGGCATATAAGCCATATCATCTCTCCTTATGACCCCCAAATGCATAAACAAGGCTATGCAGCAAGGGTCACAAAAGAACACCCTTGAGATCACTCTCCATAAAGGAGAGCCTCTCACCCAAGGTTGTCAAACTTCTTCCACCCCAAGACCATCCTACTCTCCCAAGAGTAGAAGGCCTTGGACACTCCCAATACAATAAAAAGCATAAAAAGAACAAAGGGGAAAAATCACATTTTCTTTCACAAAGTAAAATACATATAAACAACTCTTTCATACAAGCATTTCTTCAACATGTATATACAACATAAACAAAAAGAGAGTAAGAACCAACCTTAATCTGCCCAAAGGTTTTGATAGATCTAGTTGGGGATGAGCAGCCCAAATCCACACAATCTCTTCACCAACACTTGGCCAAAATTCTATCCTACAACTATTCTTCAAAATTGCATAATCTCCAACAATGGAGAGTGGGTGATTAACTCACTAAGTCCCTAATCCTTGCATAAGAAGGCCTCTCTCACTCTTCCCAACCCCTTGGATAGAGTGAGAGTTCCCATTGGTTGGTCTTCCCAACCTCTTACATGTTGCTAAAACTGGAAAGAGAAAAGGTAAGAGAGGATGGGGAAGAGAGTCTGAGACCAAAAAGGAAGGTTGTCTATCCTAGGAGGAACCTTCTAAGTTGAATTTTCGCTCACCTTGGAAAAACCACTTTTTGAGGTGACTAAACAGTCACATGGGAGTAGTCACATGTTTAAAAATACCCCTAACCCATAGGTATACCCTTTGGATATTTGGAAAAGCCCTAAAACTAACCCTAGGAGTCCATTTGACCCCTTAGAAACCCAACTGAAGTTAACCTACGGGTCAAACTTGAATTGACCACTCACAAGACTCCCTACCCAAGGCAAATTTGGGACCACACTCAAATGTTTGGAATGGGCTTTCGTAGAAACAAACTCCCTCCAAGAGACAAGTCAAAATCAATGACACTAATCAGCACATGTGTCAAGTGACACAATAAAATACATTATAAAAATTACACATGGAATCTGTCTCTTGTTGGATTTACACAAATTAATAAAATCCATTTTACCACACATGCTTCATTTACTTTCACAAATAAAATACGATACAAACGGGGTGTTGTCTCTCCAAATAGACAACCCCTGGCTTTACAAACATACATAGGTCTAGGTTTGGTTCTCCATAATATTTCCATGGTCACATGGATAATTTTCCTGTGCATCTCAATTTACACATTAGTAATTCCAAATAACCACATATATATTATTAAACACATGAATTTGAATACACATCAAACACTCATACAATTGACAGTAATAAATCAATATCTCATATATCCCAATTGATCCACATAAGCAATTATCATAATCCTCAAAATTTGATCCATTCATATTATAAGCATCTTATTTCTATCATCATAATGAAGTCCTACAAATCCAATAATGACACACATCATCTCAAAGTAATTCTATTCTAGCATCATATAAAGTTTCATATCCATAATGCATAAGAATGAAGCATCAATATACATCAATGTTATCCAAATCATGGAATCATATAAGTTCTAAATCTATAATGCATAAAAAATAAAGCATCCATAATAGTCTCAATATGAAAATAACAGAAATGCTAGGATGAGTCGGGGTAGGGCCTCACATCCAACTTGTTTAGCATAACCTTGTTGGGGAATGAAACTATTTCTTAAATTTCAATGATAGAGGTTGTAATGAGGAATTCTTAGAATTCCTTGTGGGCGTGCATGAGAAGGAATTTATTATTACATGTTTGTCATTTCTATTTATTCAAGGATTATCTCTTAATGTTAATTTATCTACATTGAACTATGCTTATAGGTTGGTCGATAGGTGGCTCTTATGTGAGATTACACTTTTGTTTATAATTTATTCTCTTCTCATGGCTCACAAAAAATAATTCTCAATTTAGAAGGGATCTATAATAAAATGGAGTAGTGTTGGATAGTTATTTGACCTCTAATTTTTATTGTATTTTTCCTACGAGATTACGTTTAGTTCTAGAAAGCAATATTGAGGGAATCTAGTCTTCATATGAAGTGCTCTTCAATCTAAATCTATGATGTGCAAAGGTTTCATATCTAAACTTGTGCTAGGTATTCCAAAATATATATATATGGTTTGTCTCCTATAAGTGATGACATTGAATCATTTTGAGGGCATGTATAGTTTCTTTCCTATGGGTATTGTATTTGAATCATTCATGCTATCAAAGGCATAAGAAGGAGGAACATTTGGTACTAATTTGGAAAATACAAATTCCCTATGACATGAAGTCAATGTACTTTGTGCAAGTATTGTCCTAACATGGGAAAACTTTTGTTGGGTTTGATGCTCAAGAATTTGTAAAAGTAACTAATGATCACATGCTATTCTAGTCTTCTATGAAAACCAATACATAAGACCAAAAAACAACAAAGTTCATTCTCAGCATTCAACTTCTAATCTTTTATACATTTGTTAGAACAAGAAACCATATAGTAGAGGAGGTGTATTAGAATGGCTTCGCTACATCAAGGCTATAATGCTAGGGTGTTTGTTGAACTCTAGCTTAGCATTTTTCTCATTTTACTTTATTATTAAGTGTCATGTAGGTGGATTGGATAGATTCCTTAGGTACTATACCCCATGGAATAGTTGTTCTCCTATGGTTGTAGTTCATATTTCTACATCTTTTTTCTTGTAGGTGGTATCTATTCTTGTAGTTTGTTAGATAGTAGGGTTTTTTCTTACAATGTCGAAGATGACAAGTCATTTTACAAGTTTTTGAATGTTTGTATATCCTTGTATTAGCTTATTAGTTATTTTTGTACTTAAGTTTAATTATTTCAAGTAAGGTCACCAATAGAATCTCCCAACTACGTAATCTAAAAAATAATTGTATGATTTTAAAATTATATTAATCTAGTGTGCTTGAGAATGTATGCATTAAAAATGTATCTTCTATTTAGTTTATTTTGACAGATCTATTCCATATAGACCAAATTGTCTATCTAATATTAAACATTTTTATAATGCATATTTAAGAATAATATATATCTAACTGATTTTAAAATAATTTTAATTTTCACTCCAAATACTATGACTATTAAACTCTCAAGTAACCTTATAAAAAAACCATTTACAAACTTTTGTACATAATATAATGAAAAACTCAAATGTACATTAAAAAATAATTATTAAGCCTATTCAAGTAACAAAATAATACTTCAAACTTTTATAAATTATTACAAATGGTAAGAAAAAGGAATTCAACTAATTCTAAAGAAAACTAAAATTGCATATAACTTTTAGATGCTAAATTTGATTCTTATATAAGAAAAAAGTGTAAATTTATTAAGTAAGATTAAGGAAATTTTATTAAAATTCGTTCAAATTAATATGTTCAGTTTTAAAAATTATCCATTAAACAAGATTAAAGAAACTTTATTAAAATTCATTTAATTTTATGCATTCAGTTTTAAAAATTATCCATTAAATAAGATTGAAGAAACTGAAATTAAGCTTAATGAGTTTAGTTTTATTATTTTATGTTTTTGAAACCATGAAACAATTTAAAAGATGAATGTAAAAGACTATTTTTATATGACAATCAATCCACCTTACCTAGTCTATATTAATCTATGGAGAAATTTTGTTTTAAATAAGCTGATATAAGATTAATATGAAACGTACATATTTATTTGGTTCGCAAATCAGCCTTGCTAAAATTCTTTAATATATACAAGTAAGCCCTTAATCTATACTATAAATCTCCTACCTAAGTAAAAAAATCACATAATATAGACATAAAAATATTTTCCATTAAATTACCATCTCGCTAAGAAAATTTAACATTTAGCGTCGTCCTCCACCACCGCCACCACCTCCTCGGCCACCACCACCTCCTCCTCCTCCTCGACCACCACCGCCACCACCATGTCCACCAAAACCACCTCCACCACCATGCCCACCAAAACCTCCTCCTCCTTGGCCTCCTCCTTGACCTCCTCCTTGGCCTCCACCATGCCCTCCAAAACCACCTCCTCCTTGACCACCTCCACCACCACCTTGTCCTCCAAAACCACCTCCTCCTAGGCCACCTCCGCCACCACCATGTCCTCCGAAAGCACCTCCTCCTAGGCCACCTCCGCCACCACCATGTCCACCAAAACCACCTCCACCACCTTGTTGACCAAAACCTCCTCCTCCACCACCACCAAATCCAGGGCCACCTCCACCACCACCTTGTTGACCAAAACCTCCACCACCACCATGTGAACCCCAGCCACCTCCACCGCCAGGGCCACCCCCACCACCACCTTGTTGTCCAAAACCTCCACCACCACCATGTGAACCCCAACCACCTCCCCCACCAGGGCCACCCCCACCACCACCATGTGAACCCCAGCCACCTCCACCACCAGGACCACCCCCACCAAAACCAGGACCACCTCCACCCCCACCACCAGCACCACCAAATCCTCCACCACCAGCAGCGTCACCAAATCCTCCACCACCACCAGGTCCACCACCACCTCCTCCAAAACCAGGCCCTCCTCCACCACCACCAAATCCTCCTTGCCCAGGTCCTCCACCGCCACCACCTCCAAAGCCAGGTCCTCCTCCTCTTCCTCCACCACCAGGTCCATAACCAGCCATCTTTACAACAATTTTGTTAACTCTTACTTTTCTTCTTCTTTTGGCAGAGCTGTAGTGACTCTACTCTTCTTCTTCTTTTGGCAGAGCTGTAATGACTCTTATCTGAACCGGCCTGTATGCAACACTCATAAAGCTATGACACCTTTATATCTTCCGCATCTGCCGACCTTGACTCGATATCTACCATTCTTTGAACGCGGGAAAGAGCCGTTAGGTGAAGATAATTGAAAACAAGCGCGTCCCAGAAAGTGGTATATGATGCCCACGTAGAGCTACTAGTAAACGGCGCGTACAAAAAGCTACACCATTCATCTTTAATCAAAATTGAGGTGACAGATTTTGTTTTCTCACATGGGAGAGAATGCAATAGATTTAAAAGGAAAAAGGAAAATTAGAGAATTTTGTTTTCTTAAAGAAGAAGCAACCCAATAAGCCTGGGAATTATCCAGACTCTAGACCCATATCTACTTCACCAAAAGGAGAAATACCCAGAGTTATTGCATATATCCTTATGCTGCTGCCATTTCCCTCGGATCCGCTATAGATTAGGACTGGTTTATTGGTTTTAGCGCATAAATGTCTGCTTTGTTTTAGTTTTCTTTTTGGCCTCCTTTCAATGTGTTTAAATTTGTTTAATAATGAACATTGAGTTTTATATATTAAAATATATAAAATTATTATACTTTAGTTTATATAAAAGATGTTATAGTAATTAAAGTTATTCTAGGAGGAGGAGGATCATGGTTAGGGAGAACATTCAAGCTATTGAGAATAGGTTCCCAATTTTTATCGGTGTCGCTCTCATTT
Organism: Cryptomeria japonica; assembly: GCF_030272615.1. Taxonomy (NCBI): domain Eukaryota; kingdom Viridiplantae; phylum Streptophyta; class Pinopsida; order Cupressales; family Cupressaceae; genus Cryptomeria; species Cryptomeria japonica. The sequence goes on from NC_081408.1 coordinate 184,870,608, forward strand.
TCAGATTGATATGCAATTAAATTAAAGTTATTCTAAGAGAAGGTGGAGGGTCATGATTAGAGAGGTTGCACCATTCATAAGGTCCTAATTATTGAGAATAGAACCCCAACTCTTGTTGATGTCGGTTTTGTTTTCACATTGATATGAGGTCCATGGTTAGGAAGGTTACCTTAACCATCCAAAAGATCCTAATCATTGATAATAGGACCCAATCCTTCTCGATGTCCTCTTTGTTTTGATTTTGTTCTTGATCATGTAGAGTCTAAATTTTTTAAGTTTTATTATTTCTTCATTTAAATGGCTTATTGTCTTTGTTTGATTTAATGTAATATACAATTTACTATTTCTATAAGCTTATGCTATGGGTTTGTGCTCATTGACTTTTCAATTATGCAAATTGTCACATTGGTAAATATTTTTCCAATGTCATAATGATTTTCTCTTGATAGTTGTCCAAGAAAATAAGAAATATGAAAAGTGCTCATCTAATAAAAAAAGGGTGATGAATACTAAAGGTATGACAAGGTGAAAAACAACAAACATAAGATAAATACATTCAAATCATTACCTTTAGCCTTTTACCATTGTATCTTTGAGATTGAACTTAAAGTAGAGGCACCCTTCTCCACTTGAATTGCTCCTCAATGATTGTTTGATGCTACTCGGATTTAATGTGGATTTCTCTAAAGCATAAAATCAACATAACCATGGTAGATTGGATAGATTTTAGTAGTCAATTTTGCAACATAAGTTTAGCTCAATAAGTTAAATTACTAATGAAGAAGAAGACTCCAATATCTAGATTTTTGGTGGTCAAAAAGAAGGGTTGAAACAAATTGTGGAATGGAAGGTTAGGGTTGCATGAGGAGATGGGGCCTTAGCGTTGTGACAAGTGGAACAAGTTGGAGGCTTGAGATAGTGACACATAGCATCGAAAGAGGGGTAGGTATGCTCACACATGTATGAGCACACTGTGGGAAGAAAATGAATTTGATAAGTTGAGAAATTTCTAATGCAAGAGGTAAGAATTCAAGGAGTGACATGTGGATGAAAAAGGAAAGTCTAGGGTGGCTACATATTTATGCAAGAATATCACACATGTCTGAACAACTAATAGAAGGCTTGGTCAAAACTGTGGTGCATTTTGATGATAATATTTGCATACTTACACATGTGAGCATTAAAAAGGGTCAGGGACACTTGTCATATGATGGCAAGTTTGGGGAGCTAGAAATTGTTGAAATAGAAAAATACTAATAATTATCAAGATCTCAAATATTAATTAATAAATTAGGTTTAAGAGAATTAATGAGTGTGGGGTTGAGGTGCTTAAATTAATCAAACTTTAAAGAAGAAGATGGGAAATGTAATAAATTAAACATAATTCAATTCATTTTAGGATTAATGATAATTAATAAAATAATTGATTATTTAATTAATTATGAGGAATCGAAAGATGGTGAATTAATTATATATTCATTTAATTAATTATGGGGTTAAAAAGTCAATTTTTAAAGGGTCTACATTTTTTTCCCCTTTGATATAGCATCATGACTAAGAGGAGTGATATTGTGTCAATGAAAGAAAAATATGCCCTAATTTAATGGAAGAATGATGGAAGAAAGGTGGTAAAATTATGCCCCCTTGAGAGGTCACCCAAAATAAATATTTTGGGGTGATCTCTAAAAAAAGGAAGGAAATATTAGAAGAGTATAATGCTGAACAAAAGTTGTCATTGATGTTAAAAGGAAATTTTATCTCAAAGGAGATTGTTGGGCAGATGCTCTCAGACATGCTACTTATCTCTGTTATATCTGGAAGATGAAAGAAAATATGCTACTAATCATGTCATGTCAAAGCATTTTGAGTTATGGCGGCATTATGGGGTCCCATTTACATATATGACTATAAAATTGGTTAAGACATGTTTGTATTATCATAGAGCATCATTTCATGTTGATAAAAGTTTGTTTTGAAAAGTTGGTTGTAGTTACCCAGTTTGTATGTTTTTTCTATTAATTTTCTAATTCTTAAGATTTATGACTTGCAATTGGAATGAAGAGTGTGCCTACACTTGATTTCTATCAGTATCTAGTGTTCTCATAATTTTGATTTGGTAGAGCATAGTGTTTGTTTCACTAGTATGCTATTGTGTTGCTAATAGACCCAATTTGCATTTTAGAAAGATGTGACAATTGTTGTGAGTGTGTGATACTAGAAATTAAGGGTAGATGTCCCTTATAATTAGTTTGATCCTTAGTAGGAACTGCATGATGTGTTTACTTATACAGAACTATGTGAGCTTTTGGACCAAGCTTATTACACACTTCTTTTGGCCAACTTACGGATAGAGTGAAGTGTGTGCTTCTACTAAATATTGAATGTGGACATATTTTAGTACCTTTCTAAGTTATCTTGTAAAGTGTGTGGTGTGTTATTTTGCATCAATATGTGTATGAGTTAATTAGGACCTAGCCTACTACATGTTTGGTGAAGTAGAATTGTATGGTTGACTTGTAAACTATTCGAATATGTATGTGGTTAACTTGTAAACTATTCAAATATGTATGTGGTTGCCTTATGTTTGTGATTATAAGAAGGACTCATATATATGAGTATCCTAGATTCATTTCAAGATGTAGTTATGTATTCTTAATTATACAATATACTTCTAAGTATACAATTTCATACCATGCAAACTGGAGATGTATCAAAGACAAGCTATAAGTTGAAGGTCCTTAAACTATATCATTTATATTGTTGAGATTGAGGTCTCTGCTACTGATTTTGTGATTAGATATAGGTAATTCAGATTGGGATCTCTAATTGGTTGGTGTCTCTAGAAGGTGGTTCCTACTAAATCTATATAGTGATACATTATTTTGTGAGGCTAGATTTGGGTAGTAGATCCAAGCATCTATTCTCGTCATGTTTTTTTTCATACTAGGTTTTTGCGTATATCTAATGTTCAATGTGTAAATGTGTGTTGATTTTCATGTTTTATCTACTACATTATTGGGATAATTAAGTTAATCTTGTTGATGGTTGAATTCATAAGTTATTTGTGCTAATTAAGACTGAGCACTAAGTAACAAGTAGATATACAAATTCACCCCCCACTCCCTCTTAATATATTGTGTCCTTTGATTGGTATCAGAGAAAGGTTCCTTGGTTAAATTTTAATAGCTTGAAGTAGATCCAAGACAAAACACTTAGTTACTCTAGAAGGTTCATCTATAAATCATACTCTATTGTTTGATAGATCAAATTATGAGTTATGAAGTGGAAGGATGGAGTCCTACTTGATGGCTCTAGGTTTTGAAGTTTGGCAATCTTTCATACATGGATATGTGTTTCCAGATAGTCCCCAAAAGGATGCAATTGATAAAAAGGCCTATGAAAACAATGTTAGGGCTAAAATGCTATCATTTTTTATTTGACTAACTTTGAGTATGTAGAATTGATGCAATGTAAGATAGCTAAAGAAATATGGACCAAATTGCTTAAATCTACAGAAATGATAAGATCAGGGAAGCCAATATTCAAACTTGTAGAGATTAATTTAAAGGCTTAAAAATGAATGGGGATGAGAACATTGTTGGAATTCTGCTCCAAGTTGATTAGATAATTTGTTCTATAAAAAGACTTGATGAAGAACTAAAAGAATCAATTATTGTGAAGAAGGTTCGTGTATCCCTAACATCACAATTTTTTCCAAAAGTTCCAGCTATTGAAGAAGTTAATGATCTTAACAAACTAACTATGGATGATTTTCATGGACCTCTGACTATTTTTGTGATGAGACTAGATAGTGAAAAATTTATTGCAAATGAGACAACCTTCAAGGCCTCTAAGAAGGAACATGAATCAAACTCTAACTATGAATTAGATCCAAAAGTTGCAAATTTTGTTAGGGGATTACAAAGACGTTTAAAAAAGTATGAAGTTAGGTTACCTTTCAATTTTTTTAGTTGCAAGGAGATAGGAAATTTTATAGTTAAGTGTCCCTTCAAGGATTCTAACAGTGGTGGACAAAAGAATGGGAAAAATTATATCAATAAAAAGAAGTTTAACAAGAATCAAAAAAATTTCTTTGTAAATGAGGATAGTGGATCGTTTGATGAAGAAGAAGATCAAAATACTACCAGGAATGGTGAAGAGAAATCTATAGTCATGAATTTGGAGATATCTGACAACAATATTGGAATGACAACACATGATGAGGATTAGGTTGGTGTAGTGTTGTAAATTGTAACTAGTTTAATTTACTCCTCATGTTTGTGCTCCTACTTTAGCATGTCCTATCACATCCCCTCTCTAAGTTTTCATTAATCATAAAGATACCTTAGAGAAAGAGAATGATACTATTTCTCACCATTATAATGTTTCCAATGCTCTCTCTCCCAAAAATGATGAACATAACCAAGATCAAATCAATACCATTCATGTTGTAGGGATGCCTAAGGATCATATCCACCTTCATCAAGATGTCCTCTAACCTCAACAACAACCAAAAATTTTTGTTAAGGGTGGAGTGAATCATCAACCTGATTATCATATAGTGCCTCACACATATAATAACAAAGAGTTTACTCTGGAAGACAACAAGAATATACAAATTGAAGCACAATATAATTTTTAATTCCTACAATCTTCTCTCCAATTCGAACAAATACACCATGTCTTGCTAAAGATCTTCCTAAAAAGGAACTCTTAGAGTATGATTGGGGGTCATTAGATTTCACACCTTCTTTTTGTAGTAAATCTAAGATGCTTTAATTTGATACTAATAGATGTCTGGATGTTGATTAGACCTCTTTAAACTTCAATCTAGTTCCACCTAAGAACAAACCATCTCTCATGGATATCTCAACATCCCCTCCCCCATTGTCTAGTAGGTATGTTGGGTGAATATTTTGTAATTGACTTGATTCAACCAATTGCAAAGTAATAGTTTTAACCATAGTGTATGAAACACAACCTCCCCTCTTTGTAAGGGGAGGCTCCCCTTGTTTATTGCTACTAAAAACACTAACACTTAACTAGGAGCTAAAATTATGGACACTAAGATAATTAATAAGGTGTTACTATCATTGTATTCTCTTTTATTAGAATAGGTGTTCTTCCTTCATCATATTTTCTTCTTTCAAAATAGATGATCCTTTCTTACAATAAACCTTCAAGTACAACCAAGCAGAGTTAGTAACTAAGAAGCTCATGAAAGCTCAAATACTTTCCATGGCTTCTTACAAAGCTTCAAGAACAAAGATGAACTATAAGTGTAGCTCAAATACTTGAACATACACTTCACCTTAAATACAAAAATGTAAAAGGTAAAATTTGCACAAAGACTACAAGTTATGTCTTTGCTTGAGCATGAAAAAATAGCTTAAAATGTGATAAGTAGCTCAAAGACTACAAGATCAAGTTTGACTATGTAACATTAATTTTAAACACAATAAGCAGCTCAAAGGCTACAAGATTGGGTTTAAATCTCTTTCATATAACACCACAATACTCACAAACAACTCAGAATAATGTCATCACATTACAACTTGTCCCAACACAAAGATTGAAAGCAACTTGTCTTTTTTATTGATTGCAATTTCATTTACATCTAAAAAATTAAGTTTTAGAGTGCTTCCCAAACTGATAGGGTGTTATCATATTGCCAAAAGATGATTATTTACAATGAAGCCTAGGTCATATTTATAGAGGAGAGCTTATGAGCAAAAAGAGGAAAAATTGCAACTAACTATGACTTATTCAATAGAAGATTCCTATTTGACTTTGAACTTGTGTTGTTGTTACATGTCATTTTGTATCTGCAAAAAGTCATGTAAAATGTTGAAAACAAATTACAAATTACATAAAGTATGTAGAAAATGACTGTGTTTGGAAACATGTCTTCATTATCATCATCATTCTTTAGAAAATCTTCATATTGTTGTAAGGTGGCTTGTATTTCAAGTCATCTAATCATGGTGTGTGGAATCTAGTGTCTAGAGTGGAATGCAGTAATAATTTGAATAATCCCCAAAGTTAGACAAAATAGACCAAAAATTACAAATCGAGGTTTAAAGCCTGATTTGCACGTGGGAGAGTTCAATGCATGCAAATCATGCAAATTGGGTTTCTATTTTGGATAATGTATTTCAAAGTTATAACTTTGATTTACACCAATGTGAAGATAATGAGGTGTAATTCAGAGTTGTAACCCCGAACTACACTTTTGATTATGTTTTGGGTGTGGTTCAATGTTACAACTCCAAACTACACTTTTGATAACAAATGATAGGATAGGTGTAGTTTGGGGTTACAAACTCGAATTGCACCTGTAAAAATTTGTGAAGATACTTCGTGTAGTTCAAATTTAACTTCAAATTGCACTAAAATGGAAGGACTTCGATGTAGTTCAGAGTTTTAACTTCAAACTGCACTTAAAGGGTAAGATCAATGTAGTTCAGAGTTGTAACTCCAAACTACACTTGAAGTAGGACTTTAGTGTAGTTTGGAGTTGTAACTCCAAATGCACCTATTCTTGAGACCTATGCAAAATCGGGTTTTACCTTTGATTACGCACAAAGAAATAAAAACTAACTCCTAAAATAACAATTTATCAATTTTAAAATTGACAAATTGAGACTCAAATCGGGATGATTTGTACTTAGAGCTCATGGTCTACAAATAGGACAAAATTTGTTGGGGTTATTCCACAATTTGAGCGAGTTGAAATTGAGGATAATAAGGTCCATGTCTTCTCATTCCAATATGGAATCACAAAAAATAATGTTTTGTCCAACCTTCTTCATGCCAACTTAATTTCTCTACTTTGGCCTAAATGAAGAAAGAAACATAGACAACATCTTGAAAATTCTACTTTTTGCAAGTATCATCAAATCCATGGTCATTCTACTATTGAATGTCAAGCTTTGCAAATTAAAATAAAACAATATATTGATTTTTCATCATTAAAGAAATAGGCGACAATGAATGGCATTTGTTTATGATCATTTCAAATAACATGCAAGTTCCTATTATGTTGCTCCACACTATGTGATGTTGTTAGCCTACCTATTGGGGGCTTATTGTCATTCATGCTCATAAAATTTTAGGTGCAATCATACTCAATGAGAAACATAATAGTCTATTTATTCTTGTATCTATTCTTGTGGGGTAACAATAGCTTTTCATCTTTCCTCTTTCTAAGGATTCACTTTTTCATGTATGAGGTGCATTCTTCATAACCTAATGTCCTTTCTTTCATATAATTATCCTTCATGTGATTACATGTGTGTTCCTTAGTTAGGACCTATTCCTTGCTTGAAATAGTATGTCTCTTATGAATAATCACTCCTTAGGGGGGGGGGGTGATCCTTCATCATGGTTATCCTTGTCTCCATGCTTGGGGGGCCAAGAATGGCATTTTATTTCAAAACTCTCTCTCTCTCTCTCTCTCTCTCTCTCTCTCTCTCTCTCTCTCTCTCTCTCTCTCTCTCTCTCATATTTCAAACATTGTCTTTTCCTTTATGAGTTTCATTTTCATAACATTATGCCCTTTCTATTGGCATGATTGGCATAACTGATGCAGATCAAGAATGGTGACTAAACTGGTAAAGGACTGTTTGTGATGACATTGTGATGAAGAGATTGAGATTGCATGATCAAACGACTTTGATCAATTATTTATGTTGTCGTTGATGGAAACTAATGTTTACTATGTTGTATTTTGCCATCTAAGTCTTTTTGGTCAACCAGAAATGCCTTACCAATATTATAGATAGTGAACTGGGAATTAGGACCTTAACTAGTAAACAAGGAATGTTTTGATTTGATCTAGCAATTGGTGATGATTGAAGTGTTGCGGTTTGAAATGTGGGCTTATATAATTGTAATATGTATCTGACCTTAACCACATCATGTTTTGATTATAGAAATCATGTTTATGATTTCTATTGTATTTTTGCTAGGATTTAAGAAGGGTTTAAGGACTGGTAAAGAATTCTCTTAACCGGTAATGATTTTTGGTTTGGCGGTGATCTACATCAAGTTAAAATGTTGGTGATGATGTGGCACAAACCACATAAAGCGTTTGAAAGATGTTTTGGCGCGTTTGGAGAGTGAATTTCTTGGGAATATGCAAAGTGCTTAGCAGAGTGTTATAAGGGTTTGACTTTTATCAGATCGAGATGCGATGATCAACGGTTTTAATTAATTTGTAATTTATTGTAATGATACATATGATGATCAATGATGATCTATAATGAGCTGTAAAAGATCAATGATGATCTATGTTATAAGTCTTAGGGTTTTGTAACTAAGTAAGTTGTAAAGGTTATTTATGTCGATACAGTTAATGTTTGTTGTTTCGGTGGCCTTGAGAAAAGTGTGAAGCCGAACCAGAGTATGAGATATGTCGGAGAGTAGCAGATTTGGAGCTTAATTGGATCTGATCAAGAAAGCAGTTGTCATACCCAAACTTTTGGGCATGAACGGGATAAAAAAAAAAAATTTAAAGATCACAACTTAGTGACATTAAATGTTGCTAATATGAGACGCACTATCGAGTTTTGTGTTTAACTGTGTTTGAGTTAACTTTAATCTCTAACTCAAGTAAGTGAAAATAATATTTAACTTGAATGTGGAATACTAAAATGATTATTTATTATCTCATCAATCTTTAATCAATAAATTAATTTAGTCAATTAATTGGCGTAGATAAAAATTAATCTCCAATAACCATTAATTGTTTTTAAGAACTAATTAAATTAGTCCTAGCACTTAGTTTATAAATGTTTATATTTTATTTTAATAATAATTAAAATATTACACTAAATCGACATAGAGTCAATTAAATTCATAACAAAAATCATCCTATAAGGTTTAACCTCTAAAATCTATATCAGATTAAACTACAAAAATAATAATAAAATATTAAACATCATTTTAAAAATATACCCTTATGTTTATCAAAAACATATATTTTCCCATATGTTTATTATAAACATATATATAGATTTAAAAACACTTAATATAATATTGAATCTAACATTTGCCCTAACCTCTGATTCCACTGACACTCTAGCCCTTGAAGCTAACTCCACTTCCCAACTGACACCCTGTCGAGTTGCCACTAGCCCACAACGCTCCACAACCAATGGAGAAATAAAGGAGTCAGTAGCTCCTGAATCAAATAATATAGATACACTATTACCTTTGACCATACCTGCAGCCTCAATGACCATGGCCTGATGCTCAGCCTAGCAGTTGTCAACCGCTGTGAATACTTTATGGGACCTACCCATATCACCAACTGTAGGCTCTGAAGTGGCCATCCTCTGATTTCCTACCATTTGACCCTAAGGGAAATCCCTCACCATATGCCCCATGGCTCCACATGTAAAGCAAGCACCCCGTGCCTGAAACTGGGTGCCCTGAGGCCTAGAGAAAGCCCATCCTCTTGTCCTGCTAGATCCATTGTACCTACCCCTAGAGGACTACTGAGTCCTCACCGGAGGTGTGTAAGGCACCTGAGCCCGTTGATCTCACCTCTGACCCTGAGACTGCCACTGCTTGGGCTTTGCGCCCTGCTGATACTATGGAGGCTTCTGCCTCTGGTTCTATTGTGACTGTTGTGGAGGAGGGGGTTTGGAGAACCCCTATGAGTTTCTATTATTACCCTTCCAATGGGGCTTCTAAAATCCATATATCTGGGGTGTAGGGTTTCGGTTCTGGAACTGATCCCTAGTATTCGGTGGTCTGACCTGAATCTCCTCTGCTATCAGTGCCTTCTCCACTACAACCCAAAGGCTCCCTGGAGCGGACATCCTCACTAGTCCTACTATGCCGGCATTCAACCCTCTGATGAAACGGTTAACGAGAAGTTTCTCATCCTTTAGATAGTCCACGTATGGCAAGAGCTCAAAGAATTTGCTCTCGTACTAGGTCACTGAGAGACCCTTTTGCTGGAGGTCATGGAACTCATCTATCCTACGCTGTCTGTAATGTTCTAACAAGTACCTCTCTCTGAACCTCTCTGTGGAAATATCTCATGTAAAAGTATCAAGAACTAATCCACATTTGTATTCCTCCTGTCTCCACCATGTGGAGGTTGTCCCTCTCAACAGATGGACTACTACATGTGCCTTTAGATTGCTCTCATAAGAGCACAATGCAAAGCACCTATCAAGGCTCAAAAGCCAAGCCTCAACTTCTACCCCATCGGTAGATCCCCCAAAAGATGGTGGTTGGACGTGCATAACCTCCCTGATAAGATCCCCTGGCTCCTGATATGCTCTCTCATAATACACTGGCTCTGCCTCTGGAGGTGGTCCTGGTAGGTGCACAGACGTTGGCTCATTCCCACCCTGACTCTCTATGGGAATAGGAGGTGGACTCCTGCTTCGTTCCCTATTAGTCGATCTATGACTCCCTGAATTCTTATTTTCAACATGATGATCCCCAGCTGGAATCGTATCCTAGACTATACCAATTAGGTTGTGGATTGCTTCTAAGAGGTTTCGATTTGGGTCAACAGGTTGTTCGGGAGGAGCCTCTAGGTTCACTTCCAGAACCGATTCCTCCCTATCTACCTCTTCATGTGCCATGCGTACACACCTAAGACCCCTTCCGCACTTGCAAGCTTGTCACGTAGTCGGAGGCATCCTAAGAGAAAAATAAAATAAAATAAATTAAATAACTAATTTCTTTGGAATAATATTTAACTAATTAAATTTAAATATTCTAGAAAATTAATATAATGAAATTTATTAAATAATTAAAGTGAAACGTAATGGAGAAAGGTTTCTAGTGTTGGAAACCTTGCTCTCCTACCAAAATGTCATGCCCAAAATTTAGGGCAAGAATGGGATAAAAAAAATTTAACACTTAATTATACGCAATCTAAGCTTAATTAGAGGTTAAAGCTTAACAAGTTGATCCAACAAAACCTTAGGTCTCGATATATCAAACTCCCTAAAATAATTCACAAAGATAATGTTGATCTACTTTTATTTTGAAACATTTTAACAATCAGATAAATTCCTCAGACTTAGATCATTGTATTTATTTCCTTTTATCAAAATTATATTTGCTAAAATAACATAGATATATCGTTTAAATATAGATTTACTTTCTGCAAGAATAAAGTCACTAACAGGATTAAATATACTTAGAACAGCAACTATAAAAAAAGACTAGAAATTTAAAATACATCTTTAAAGATGATTGTAATAAACTTTAGATTTTTTTTTCTGCAAGTTAATAAATTGACAGATTTAACTAAATTCCAACAACAACTTTATTTATCTAAAATCCTTTAAATTTAACCATGCAATTAGGAATTAAACTGAAACATTTATATTCAAAGTAGCATGCATGCAATCATTAAATTAATTCTTTATTTTCCTAATTTATTTCATAAGCATAAAGGGATGAAATAAATTTCTTGCTTTGCAAAATATTATATACTCAACAAATATCAATTTCAAAACTTTAGGAACTAAATCCAGAATTATTCACTTCATTGCTGCAGTATCTAAATATTATATTCCTTTAAATTACTTTTTAAAAAAACACTATCGTCATATTACAAATAGGTCTCTCATGATTAATAAATGAGGAATTTAAACAAAATAATAAATGTATTTCCAAATAGTTTTCTGCAACAAACAACCCATCAAATTTCCTTTTGTCCTAATTCGTCCCTTCCAACAACCTGCAATTAATCAAAGGATATGACCATGGAGTGCTCACCTCCCAACCTAGGCTAACTAGTAGCCACCCCTGAGCTTGGAGAACCAAGCCCTAAACAGGTAACACACATGCAAACACAAAAGACAAGGGAGAAACAATCTCAAACACAATCCCAACCAAGGTTACACTGCACCACACATTGTGATGTCTTTTCAAGGGTGGTAGTGGATCAAGTACCCTGAGGAGACTGCAAGTATGGTAAAACATATAACCACCTTATGGTAAACCAAATACATCATAAGTATATCAACCCCACATCCTTATGCCCCCCAAGGCATTCATGCCTTATTTCCCTCCTTATGACCCCCAAATGCATAAACAAGCCATGCAGCAAGGGTCACATAAAATCCCTTGTGATCACTCTCATAACGAGAGCCTCTCACTCGAGGGATGTCAATTCTACCACCCACAAGACCATCCTCTCTCCCAAGAGTAGGAGGCCTTGATTACTCCCAAAGCACATAAAATGCATACAAAAAGTAAAACATAGAACACAATAATTTTCCAAAGAAAACATGCAAGAAACTAGCCTTTTTACACAAGCAAATCCTTTCAACACAACATTCAATATAAAACAATACAAGGAGAAAATATGACCAACCTTCAACTACCCAAAGGTATGCTAGATTGGTTGAAGATGAGCAGCCCAATTCCACAAAGCCTTGCCTCTCTACACTTAGCCAAATTTTCTAAAACCAAATCTGTCTTTCTTTCAAAAATCTTGTCTCCAAAAATGGAGAGTGGGTGATTACCCGCAAACTCTCTCATTCTTGCCTAAGAAGACCTCAGTGAATGTTCTCACAGGTTTCTAAAAATTGAAAAAGGAAAAAGAAGAAAAAGATCAAAGGGATCTCTCAACAAAATAGAAAGTTAACTAATCTAGATGATGCCTTCTAAATTCAATTTTCTCACAACTTAGAAAACTCACTTTTTAGGGTGTCTAAATGGTCACATGGGAGTCGAAACATGCCTAAAATTACTCCTAACTCTTAGGTATACCTTATGGGCTTTAGGAAACACTCTTAAACTACCCCTAGGTGTCCATTTAACCCCTTTTAAACCCCTCTGAAGTTAATTTTCGGTTCAAACTTAAGTTGACCGCCCCAAAGATTCTTTACCCTAGAAAAATATAGAACCATATTAAATTAATTGAGAAGCTAAGGTTAAACAACTCCCTCCAAGAGACAATTTAAAAACCAAAACATAAATCAATCACATGTGTCAAGCAACACAATAAAAATACTTTTACAAAATTACACTTGAAATTTGTCTCTTGTTGGATTTACACAAATTAACAAAATTCAATTTAACATTCATGCAACAATCACTTTTACGAATAAAATATGATACAAACGGGGTGTTGTCTCTCCAAATAGACAAACCCTGGTTTTATGAACGTACATAGGTCTAGGTTTGGTTCTCCATAATATTTCCATGGTCACATGGATAACTTTTCCTATGCAACTAAATTACACATTAGTAATTTCAAATAACCGCATATAATATTGAACACATGAATTAGAATACACATCAAACACTCTGCATACAATTTACATTTGAAAAAAATTCAATATATCTTATATCCAAATAATTCCACATAAGCAATTATCATAATTCTCATAATTTTGATCTACACATAAAACATACATCCTAATTCTATCATCATAGTAAAGTCCTGCAAATCCAATAATGACATACATCATCTCAAATTTATCATATTCTAGAATCATATAGAGTTCTATATCATAAAGCATATAAATGAAGCATCAACATACATCAATGTTATCCAAATCATGGAATCATATAAGTTCTAAATCTATAATACATAAAAATGTACACCTCAAGGTGAAATGATTTTGTAACCTGGTTCAATTACTTTTCTCACCAATCTATCTATCTAACTTAGCCCATCCTATTGAATTATAGCATTTATTAGTAAGGTCAACCATGGTAAACTGAGTTAGCCAGAGCTTGATCGGGGAGGGCCCTACAACAGTTAAGTCTTGTACCCAGATTATTCACTGTTGTTCTCTAACAATAGCATCAATCAAAATCCCTTAACCAGGTAGGTCCTAATAGGCCTTACATTGTAAATCCCTTAACTAGGTAGCTCTATATCAGAGTGTTAAATCCTCTTGTGAGGTTGATCATAATAGGTCAAAGCTCCTAACAGGGCTCATCATCTATATCCCTTAACTACGTGACTCCTAACAGGGTCTGCTCCTAACAGGGCATCATTGTAAGTTTCTAATCGAGCTAGGCTCCTAACAGAGCGCATTTCGAAAGTGCACAATTTTTTGTGGGTACCAATTCCCACCATGGTTTTTCCCTATTTGGGTTTCCACGTGAAAAACATGGTGTTCATATGGTGAATGTTTTTATGTGTTGTTATGTTTTACTTTCAGTTTATGTATATTGATGAACACTTAATGAGTTGTTCTGATAAACTGATTTAACAGTTGATTATCAGTTATTACCAGTAATGGTAAAGAGTTTAGTATTGGTTTATGTTTGATTTGAAGAAGTTTTATAAGTTCAAGTTTTAAGATTAAAATTATTGTTAATACTGATTCAGCCCCCCTCTCAGTATTAACCAGATCCTCTAAGATTATCACTTTCTTACATAGAATTATCTTTCATGTGAGTACATGTTTGTTTCTTGGTTAGTACTTATTCTTTGCTCGAGTTGGTACATCTTTTATGTATAATCTCTCTTTGAAAGTTGTGTAATTATTCTCTTTGTCCCTATGCTTGGAAGGCATTGGTTTCTCCTTTCTAAGGATCCACTTTTCCTTTGTTGAGTGATGTTTGCTAATGATACAATGTTATTCCTTGTGTGAATTTTTTTCCATCAAGAATTATTTCTTATACATGAGGTGTGTATCCTTGTGTACAACCTCTTCTTCACTTGGTAATTTATTTCTATATTATAAACAAACGCCTCACTTTGGGTCAAAAGTATGCTATCCTTCATCAAGAATCCCTTTAACCTAGCAATAGGGGGAAGGTATAAATTTTTGTTCTCCTTCCTTTCTTTTTTTTGAGGTATATGCATCTAATTCTTGTTTTTGTGTGATTCAAGTTATGTCTTTTGATTTCATATGTTTCTATGATTGATTTGCTAACTATCCTACCTCATCAATCTTTTCCCCTCTTCAGTATTTGTTGATGCTGGTAGGTGAAGTCTTTTGCCAGCATAGCTTGGGAACCATGTTGAACCTTGTTACCAATTAGTTGAACCTAGTTGCCATCAATAACAACATCTACCATTCTCATCTGAGTGCATAATGCCAACAATCTCCCCCTTTGACATTGATGGCAACACTCATGAGAAAAATCAAAACTGTGAAATCC
Organism: Cryptomeria japonica; assembly: GCF_030272615.1. Classification (NCBI taxonomy): domain Eukaryota; kingdom Viridiplantae; phylum Streptophyta; class Pinopsida; order Cupressales; family Cupressaceae; genus Cryptomeria; species Cryptomeria japonica. The sequence continues at coordinate 184,885,716 of NC_081408.1, forward strand.
AAAATGGAAAGTGCTCCCCCTGAGAAAATGAACTCCTTCTGTTCAGTTGTCACCATACCTTACTCTGTATATTTTTCTCATTATACCACTCCCCCTTTGACATCAATGACAAAGGATGTCAAAAGTATCAAAAATTCAAAAATTACTTAGATACATGTAGCCGGTTATGTACAATCTGAAAAATATCCGCCAAAACTAAGTTAAGACTCTGCAAAAACTTTGTACTATCAGAAATTATTGTCTATGTCTACCTGATTATCCCAGTGAGATAGTGCATCTATTTCTCAGGTGATCTGTCTCCTTGAATTGTTGCCTTGGATAGTTCATTTCGATGTGTTAGTAGATTATCCAATCTAGGACCAAGTTTATTCTTTAACTCTCAGGTTTTCATCTTCAACCTTGCTTTCTCTCTTTCTAGTTTTTCAATTTTCTCTTCATAAATATCCATTTCCTGATCCAAAACTGATGTTAGTTCCAAAGAACCAATCATGTTATCTGCAATGTCATCAATCTCCTTCTGAGTTTTCTTTATCTGTTCATCAATGTCTTTAGTTAAATGATGAGGTTTGTAGGCTTCCCATTACAATCCCTTGTATTCCAAAGTAGTGGAGTTCAATGTCAGTAGCAATGAATCAATCTATTATGTACAATTCTTTATTGTTTTGTCAAAGAAATCTTTTTTTTCCTTATTAACTCTTTTCTGAATAGTTTCCTCATTTATTTTATCTACTGACTGAATGTTAGAAGAAATGAATTTGGATAATGTGTCCAATTTACTTATTGAGCCAACAATGTGATCTACCTTGCACGTCGGTGCAATCATTTGAAAAATAGGTAGAGATTCATCAAAAGCCTTAAATGCTAAGGCATTGCATTCAGTTATCTTCTTTATTGAATCCAATAGTACATTAGTGATGTTTGTTGGTCTGAAATCCACAGTGGAAGTACTGGGAGAAGTGCTAGGTTCTGCAATAATTTTCTTCTCTTCTCTAGATACCTATTCAGCCACTTTAACCACTTCCTTAATCACTTTCTCTTCCTTATTTTCATTCATATTCACTCTCGGTTTAGATTTTGTTAGTTCTTATTCTTTTTCTACTGGTATCTCAACATTCTATTGAGTGTCAACTACCTTTACCGGTGATTCAAATTTCTCAACATTTGCAAATTCATATTTCTTTTCCTTAGCAATTTCTTTATCCAATACAATATTGGTGTCCTGAGTGTCAACATTCATTATGAATAGAATGTTTGACTCAGGATTAACATCATCTGTTTTCACTTCCTCTAACTTCTTTTTAGACTGATTTTGCATTTTTGTCAGTGTCTCTGCTACTACCGATGGGGTGTCCTATGCCGATGGAGGTAAGTTTGTCTTTAGTGGTGAAATCGGGAACACTGTCAACCTTACTCTTACCCTTATCTGCTTTCTGATATACCTTAGTGAAGGATTTGTCATCTTTATGTCTTTCATTTTCTTCTCTTTTCTCTTTCTCAACAAAGAATATATCCCACTTATATGTTGTTTCATCTGCTATCTCTTTTAATCTGTTGGTCATGAGGCTTACTTGTCGGTGACTACTTGCAAAAACAGTCATGTTAGCTTTAGATATCAAATCACCAATTTCTTGCGTAGAATTAACAGGATGAACCGCTAACAGTGCCTCAACTTTCAATTTCTTATCTAGTTCCATAATAGACATTCTCTTGGCTTCAAGTCTCAGATATAAATCATTTGGAAGAACATCTCTAACTTCAAAAAGAACCTTCTTATATATATCTAGATACAAAATTATACTCTCCTCAATAGTATGCTTATCAGAATCTTTGAAAGAATGATAAAACTTACTAACATTACTTTTTGTTCTGGTTTCTTTTGTGTAACTTTCTTCTTCTTCGGACTACCAAGCTCTCTCATAGCGTATTGTTTCTTTCTAAGTGTCCTTTTTTTCTTTGGTGATGGAGCAGGTGTCGGTGAGGGTTTTCTTTTCTTCCTTTCCACCCTTTTCAATTTTGTAGCCTTGTCATTATCAGAGTCGGATGAGGTAGCCATAGGAGAAATATGTACTACCGGTTGCTGTTTAGATTTTCTTTCTTGTTCAGCAACACCACTCATCAGATCAAGTTTCAACAATCCCTTTTTAACAACTTCAACAAACTTCGAAGCATGTTTTATTACTTTGTCTCTTTTCTTCCTCTGCTTCTGCATTTCAACACCTTTTTCAATAGTTTCAGAATTTCCAAAAATCTTTTCAATTGGTTCCAGTGGAGCATCTAGGAGTATCTTAGCACAAGATTCCAAGATGTTTGAATCAACTTCATAACCCATCTCAGTTATCTAGATAGTTCTAGGTCTAACTGCCTCCATCCATACTTCATCTCTTTTAATTACAAAGCATATTTATTTGTCATATTTGTCAACAATTCTTTGAGGGATTCTTTTCCTTTGTCTCATTTTTGCTTGAAAGTCTTTAAAATACTCTTTTACATGCTTGTCACCATCTGAACCCATGCCAGTAATTGCCTCCTTTATCTATTTTCCAACAGAAACATCATAGGCAAAAAGTCTTTGTGGAAACAAGGTTCGACATGGTTCACAGGTTATACCGGCAAAAGACTTCACCTACCAACACCGGAAAATACTACAAGTTTATTCACATCGGAATCCAGTTTACATCGGCAATAGATCATACCGATATCCTAAGACGACTTGGTAATAATATTGTATATGTAATGTAAATTGTAATTGTATAGACGACATGATGTATTGTAAAGACTCATATATGTGTAGGAATATGCAAAGTAGGTAATGAAATGTATGTATGATACCAGATAATTATATATGCACTTTAATGTATTTATTTTAAGAGTGAATAAGAAGCAGGGAAGAGCGAAGACTATTTACCAGCAAGGTTTTGGCAGAGGTATCAAACAAATGTTAAACTGATACTGAATCCACCATTGCAGATGCTATTTTGAAGTAGTACATTGTTATTAGATTTAACCATCTAATTGTGTAGTCAGTGGGACTCCATTTTGTGTTGAGCAGTGAGCTCTAAGTAGTTGGCCTTCCTACATGTGCAAGCCCCTATTGTACTGAGTAATATTTATTCATATTGGCTAGTGATTAAATATTGTGGGTCACAAATCCCACCGAGGTTTTTCCCTTACTGGGTTTCCTCGCCAAAAATATATGTGTTATGCTATGCATTGATGCTGATTATTTTGTTTCTCTTTATTGCGTTATTATTTGCTTACCGGTATATTAATTTCAGTTATAAAGTTGCAAATATGTTTAAATCTCTCATCTACTGGTCAGACACTGATTCACCCCCCCCCTCTCCGTGTCTTTGGGATTAACCAAATATCTAACATGAACATTGTTTCCTAAAAGGATATCTCCTTGGCATTGAAGGTGTGTATCCCTATTTATGTTGGCAACAAGCGACAAACTGAGAGGGGGGTGAATCAGTTTGCACACAAATTTATACAACTTAAACTTAAATTCATATCTGATAACTAATAGTTAAATCACAAAACAACACCACATTAATAACACACACAACACCAAGATTTTTGATGTAGAAAGCCCAGCTAAGGGAAAAATCAAGGTGGGAAGCTACCCACAATAAGATGATACCCTGCTAGAAGTATATGTATTATTACAATGGGGAATGCACATGCATTCAGCTACATTACCTATATCTCACTACTCAAATCACAATAACAACAAGGGCTACAACCCTGGGCAAGACTCAATGTCTTACAAAAAGATTTGGATTATATCCAGAAGATCATGAACTAACATAATAGAATCTCCTAATGCTTGGTTACAGTTTCAGTTAAGCTCATATTCTAGCTTGCAATACTTCTCTCACACTTCTCTTCTTCTACTAAAAGATCAAAGATTTATTCGCACTTTACACACACTTGCAGATACCGCAAGTACATCCGCAACACAAAATTTTATCATTTTATACAAATCATCAACCTATATTTCAAGGTCGGCTCAATCCACAATACAAATTACAAAATATGACCACACATGCTACATTGAAACATGTGGAACAAAACAATGTCGACTAAGACATCTTATGGACTCAAATTACCACCACAAACATGAAACACCTCCAAGAATTATGCCTCGAACTTCCGCAACATGTCACAACCAACATGAATGTTGCATAAAATGAAGAACACCATTGGACCAAGAGAAACGTCACCAATGCACACAATGATCAACTCAAACCACCATCACAATCTAGAAACATCCACAAGCATCATGAATTACCACAACAACATCCACAACATAAACACTAAATCATTGCATCGAACCTCAAGAACACTAACTCAATTGACTGTCAAACAAAATATGCTTGGGAACATCCAAATTGGGAACATCTAAATTGAGAGCACACTGGAACTTCCAAAATACTCCATCAAATCCACACAAAAAAATATTGCAATCCCAAAGCAATGCAGAGCAAAAACTAGAATACTGAATAACATGAACAACTATAAAACCAACTACAATACCGAACTATACAAATCGATCAAATCATCATGTGAACCACTAAAACTTCTATTGAATCAACTAGATATACTTATCTCAAAACCCTTTAATCCACAACAACACAACTGAAACACATTGGTTAAACAAACTCATTTAATTTGACTGCAACACTGGAATACACAGAAGAATATATTGACATTAATGACAAAACATAATTCTAGCAAACTTCTCAACAATATCGAACAATCTCCCCCTTTGGTGTTGATGGCAAAATATGAATGTAAAAAATAATTAATGCAAAGAAAGGAATCAACAACTCATAGCTCTCAACAAACTCCCCCTGAGATCAACACAGGATATAGTAGTTTTTCACATGCTTCTCTCCCCCTTTGACATTAATGCGATAGACAACACAAATCATGATTCTCTCCTCCTAGATATACACACCAATCTAAACATTTGAACCACTAACTACTCCCCCAAAGTAGCAGCCACCACACATCAATCCAGAACTCAAGATATCTCTATGAAATCCATTGGACCGATGTAAATCCATGCATCTTAGTTCTAATTGGAAGGGACAATGACCCATAGCTTCTCTCTGAGATACTCAAAAGTATCTCTCGGCAAAGGTTTTGTAAACATATCTATGCAATTTTTTCCTTTGTATACATACTCCAATATGACTTCCTTCTCATTCACCTTCTCTCTCAACAAATGAAACTTTATTGAAATATGCTTAGTCTTGGAATGCAGCACCGGATTCCTAGAAATATTGATAGCGCTAGAATTATCATAATATATAGAAATAGGCACATCGTAAACAACTCTGATATCCTTCAACATCTATTTCATCCATATTACCTATTAAAATATGCTTAGTCTTGGAATGCAACACCGTATTCCTACAAATATTGATAGCACTAGAATTATCACAGTATATAGCAATAGGCACATCATAAACAACTCTGATATCCTTCAACATCTATTTCATCCATATTATATGATATCCATATTACCTATGTACAATTACAAGTAACAGCAATGTATTAAGTCTTTGTAGTAGACAAAGATATAGCATTCTACTTCTTACTTGCCCATGAAACCAATCTCTTTCCCAAGAAAAATGCACCTCCAATAGTACTCTTCTGGTCATCAATATCACCTATCCAATCAGCATCTATAAAACCAGTCAAAGTAAAGTCATCATCTTTAAGATACCATAAACCAAAATCAATAGTCCCTTTCAAATATCTAAAAATTGTTTTTACTACAATAGCATGAGATTCTCTACGATCAGCTTGAAATCTAGCAACAAGACAAACAACATTCATAATATCGGGTCTAGTCTAAGTCAAATAGAGGAGTCCACCAATCATAGATATGTATCTAGTTTTATTTTCTTTCGGAGATTCATCATCCTTTGTTAATTTACATTCGGTCACCATAGGAGCCCCAACAGGCTTTGTTAGACAATTCAAACAATCGGAAGATAACTGAGAGGGGGGGTGAATCGCTTGTCACAGATTACTGGAACCATTAGTAATTTAAACTTTAATACCGGAACCCAAAATATTAACACCAGAATAGCAGTTAAACCAATTAAGCATAAATAGTAATCATGGAATAAAAGCCATCCACATAACACCAAGATTTGTACGTGGAAAACCCGGTAAAGGGAAAATCCACAGTGGAAAGCCTACCCATAGTCAAATAATACTTTTTCAGTAAGTATATGAATTAAAATTGAGGGGCCTCCACTAGTAGGAAGGCCAACAACCTAGAGAGCACTTCTCATCACAAAAGGAGCCTCACTGACTACATAGAAATCTAGACCACAATCTAGAGAAGTGTTGAACTACAAAAGATAGCATCTCCTATGCCTGAGTACAGTTTCGTTAAGATCAAATACTAGAGGAATAAGTCCTCTTACATAAACCCAATTCTAACTCCAATGATCGACCAACTCCTCTGCCTGAATGATATTATATTATTCGCACATTATATTCCTTGATGATGACCTCTAATAATAACCATGATTATCTACAATGAGATCTTACATCTATATATACAAACCCTTGACCATAAACAATCAGGTCGGCCACCAGACAATAAACCAATTACATAATTGCAAACCATGTCGGCCTAATACCAAACAAATAATATCAACACATAAGACATCCCAGAAATACATCAATAGGTCTTGTCCATACGTTACATTAAAGTCAGTCCATAACCTAGATCAATCAGGACCTAACATAGGTCCACACGCTACAACAATGATCTCCATCCACCAAGTCTCGAACATGATCACCAACAGCATCCTAAAACTTCACCAGAAGCTGCACCAACACCACTTATGCAATTCATTAAAGATCTCCACCAAATTCTCTGCTGGTGAAACCCTCGTCAGAACCAGAAACTAAGCTTCTAAGCAAGCAGGATAGCATCTGATCACCAGACCAAAACCAACTGACCAAATATGAGTAAGAGTATCATGAACAAGCCAATTCCATCACCAAACTGTATTGGAGCCTACTGGATCATACCGGATCTAGGTTAACCAGAAACCATTGAACCTACCAAGACCAGAAGGGTGTTGGTAAAGCATCCAAATAGCTAGTGTTGGCATCAATGACAAAACATCAATACAACACAATCAATTCCACCAAATGGCCAATAGGCTTAGCATCATCTAATCAAAATATACTTAGATTAAGACATGAATATAACTTTACCTAACTATATAATTTCCAATCCCAAGAAGAATTTCATTTCACCAATCATAGAATTTTCAAATTCATTATGCATATCATCAACAAACTTCTTGCACAAACTATCATTTCCACCAAAAATAATGTCATCAACAAATACCACAATAATTAGAATATTATCATGATCAATCTTGAAATACAAATTACTATCAGTAGTACCTTTATTGAATTCAAGTTTCATCAAATACTTATCCAATTTGGCATACCAAGCTTTGGAGGCTTTCTTCAGTCCATACAGTACTTTCTTCAGTCTACATACCATATCTTTCTCATCTATCAACTAAAATCCATTTGGTTTCTCAATGTAAACTTCCTCTTCTAGCTCACCATTAATAAAGGCTGACTTGACATCCATCTGATACACTTTGAAATCTTTGTAAGTGCCATAAGAAATAAATAATCTAATAGCTTCAATTCTAGCTACCGGAGCAAAAGTCTCCTCAAAATAAACTCCTTCCATTTGAGAATAACCTTTACAAACAAGTCTAGCTTTATTTCTAACAACTTCACCTTGTTCATTTAGTTTATTCTGAAAGACCCACTTAGTTCCAATTACATTTTTATCCTTAGGTCTAGGGACAAGAATCCATGTATTGTTCTTTCCAATCTGATTTAACTCTTCTTCCATTGCTTTAACCCAATTTTTATCTTTACAAGATTCATCAACATCTTTAGGTTTAATTTTAGAAATCAAGCAATATTTTTCAGCGATTCTTCTTCTAGTCATCACACCCTTATTCTTATCACCTATGATCTGACTTTTTTAATGATTTAGTCTTACATACCTAGGAGTCTTAGGATTTTCCTGATTACCGAACTCTTGAACTTTGTCTTCTGCACTAGCACTTGTACCTTCTCCTTCATTCACAAGCTTTTCTAGATCAATTTGATCTTGATTTTGGGTTTGTACTTACTTTCCTTTATCTAAATTGACATTGTGATCATTTGAATTTTATTTTCAAGTTCTAATTTGTCTCATATTACTTCCATCAACCTTCACATTAGCATTCTCAACAATGTTTCTCAATATTTTATTAAAACATCGGTAGGCCTTACTCTTAGTAGAATAACCAAGAAAAAATTCTTCATCACATCTTGTATCAAATTTTCCTAGATCTTCATCTCTTCTTATATAGGACTTACTTCCAAAAATTTATAAATATCTAATAGTTGGAGCATGACCAAATCATAACTCATAAGGAGTCTTACCGGTTTTACCTTGTATGTGCACTCTATTAATAGTATATATGGAAATACTCACAGCTTCTCTCCAGTAAATATGCAGAACATTTCCTTGAATCATCATAGTCCTAGCAGCTTCTTGAACTGTCATATTCTTTCTTTCTACACCATTTTGTTGAGGGGTTCTATGAGTAGATAGTTGTCTCTTTACCCCATGTTCTTCACAAAATGCATTAAACTCACTGGAAGTGAATTCACCACCTCTATTAGATCGCAGACACTTTAGCTTCAATTTGGTCTTAGTCTCAACCGTAACTTTGAAAATATTGAACTTCTCCAATGGTTTAGATTTCTCCCTCAAGAAAGTAACTCACATCATCTTTAAATAGTCATCAATCAGCAACATGAAATACCTATCTCTCTGCAAACTTCTCACTCTAGAAGGACCACACAAATTAGTATGCTCACAAGATCTAACAATCCATTAGAATAATACTATTTTCTTTTAAAAGTAACTCTTGTCTTCTTCCCTAACTGGCATTCCTTACATACCGGATTAGTAGGCTTTACCAACTTAGGAAGATCTCTCACTACTTGAGTGGAACTTCACTTAACTATGCAATCAAAATTCACATAAAACATCCTCCTATGCCATAAACAACTTTCATCAACCTAAGAAATCAAGAAATTTTTAGCACCAGCATTCAAATGAAAGATATCACCTTTAGTCTTTGTCCCTGAAGAATTGATCTCAATTCAAGAGCTACTTAGGATTTTGCACTTGTCATTCTTGAATTGAAGATCACATCCCTTGTCAACCATCTATCCAACACTCAAAATATTATGCTTTAAACCTTCAACATATAGGACATCATCAGTATTATGCTTACCATCAAGAGAAATAGAGCCTCTACCATGGATTATACCAACTTTGTTATCACCAATTCTTACTACACTACCATCATATATTTCCATACTCACAAACTTACTCTTATCACCTATCATATGATGTGAGTAGCCACTATTTTTCTCTTCATTAATGCAGCTAGTACAATCAGTAGTAACCAGATCATCTTCCTTGATATAATTGAATACCCATTCATCTCCTGAATTTCCCTTATTAGACTCATCATCTATCACACCTTCATCAGTAGCATAATAACACTTCTTCTGATATTGAGGCTTATATGGTTTAAATGGCTTCTTAGAAACTGTTTTCAGACAACTTGAGGCAAAATGTCCAATCTTGTTACATGAAAAGAATTTAAGAGGCAACTTACCTTCATACTTACTGGAACCTTTAGGAAATCTTCTAGAAATAAGCACTTCAAAATCCTCAAGTTCTTTTTCTTCTTCTTCAAGTTCTCTCATCTTCTTTTCATATCTAGACACTTTTGTAGAACTTTCTCCCATATCATAACTCTATTTTCTGTAAATAGTAGCTTTGAATGTAGATTCAGACTTAGGAAGGGATTCTCCAAATTCACTCAACTCAAAGGCAACAAGCTTACCGATCAACATAACTCTAGGTACATCAGTCACCATCTGGATCTCTTCTATAGAAGCAACTTTGTGTTTGTAGGCAGGAGGCAATGATCTTGGCACCTTAGATATAATCTCATATTCATCTAACACTCCACCGACACATCTGATATTCAGGAAAAGCTCATTCACTTTCTACATAAAGGATGTAATATTTTCATCTTCACCCATCTTCAGCATCTCATACTTTCTTTTAAGGCTCTGTAACTTCGCAATTTTTATATGACTATCACCTTCATAGAAAGTCTGTAGCTTCTTCCAGATCTCATGAGCTATCTGCAAATCCATCACATTAGTCATCTCAGAGTCTGTCAAAGCACTTAACAAAGCTTCCTTCACCCTAATATTGAATTCATCTTATTTAATTTCATCCAGAGATGAAGGACCATTCGGGGGAACATTATACACATTCTTTATAATCTTCCAATAGTCTTCACTGATGCATCGTAAGTGACACTCCATCTATTTCTTCCATAAATAGTAGTTTGTTCCATCAAACCTCTAACTATCCTTCTTGTAAGTGTAGGTTGCCATCCTGGATATCCTCAAGTGGTCAAGCTTCTTCCAGAGGATCTATCTCTGATACCAATTATTGGCAACATGTAGCAAACTAAGAGGGGGAGTGAATCAGTTTGCACAAAACTTTATACAGCTTAAAATTAAACTCAGATCTTATAATTAATAGTTAAAGGACCAAAAAAACACCACATCAGTAACACACATAACACCAATATTTTTGATGTGGAAAACCCAGTTAATGAAAAAACCATGGTGGGAACCTACCCACAATAAGATGAAACCCTACTAGAAGTATATGAAATATTACAATGGGGAATTTGCATGCATTCAGGCACACTGCCTAGAGCTCACTACTCAAATCACAATAACAACAAGGGCTACAACCCTGGGGAAGACTCGTTGTCTTACAAAGGGATTCAATTTATAACTGGAAGATCATGAACTGACAGAATAACATTTCCTAATGCCTGGTTACAGTTTTGGTTAAGCTCATATTCTTCTTTGCAACACTTCTCTCACACTTCTCTTCTACTACCGGAAGATCAAAGCTTTATTCGCAATTTACACACACTTGAAGTTACCATAGGTACATCCACAACATAAAACTACATCATTTTATACAAATCATCAACCTATATTTCAAGGTCGGCTCAACCCACAATACAAATAACAAAATATGACCACACATGCTACAATGAAACATGCAGACCAAAACAATGTCGGCTAAGACATAGTATGGACCCAAATCATGACTGCAAACATGAAACACCTCCAAGAATTATGCCTCAAACTTTCGCAACACACCACAACCAGCATTATTGTCACATAGCATGAAGAAAACCATCGGACCAAGAGAAACATCACCAATGCACACAACGATCAACATGGACCGCCAACACAAATAGAACATGATCTAGAAACATCCATAAGCACCATGAATTACCACAACAACATCTGCAACATCACCACTTACTAGAATCTTTATCATTATTAAACTGAAGCTTAAGAATACTAACTCAACTAACTATCGAACAGAAAGATATTCTTGCGAACATCCAAATCATGAACCATCTAAATTGAGGACACACCAGAATGGCCAAAACAATCTACCAAATCTATAAACAAAGACATTACAATCCTAGAGCAATGCAAAGCAAAAACTAGAATACCAAATAACACAAACTAGAATATCTAATGAGGGGTTACCATCTCTGGCCCAACCATGTTCTTGCAAGTTTAATCTTTTAGAGGTTCCTTTCCCTGCAACCTTGGTTCTCTCTGCTTTGTCTTATTGAGGTCGCCCTATCTCCTTTTGAGGTTGATATGGATGGTTCTGGAGTTAACCTCGCTCCTATTGAGGTGGAGTTGGTTGTTACGATGGAGGATGGGTGGTGTTGGTGGGTTGTTGATGGTGCCATGTTCTTGGGTTGTTGAGGAATAGAGGGTGGTTTTTATTTAGTTCTTCTCCTTTATCACCTATTGAGTTTTTTTATCTTGGAGGGTACAATGTTTTCTGCTATGTTCTCTTTTGCTTCTAGATTTGCTTGGAACCATTGTTTGGGGGCTATTGTTGCCATATTGTCTAGTTGGGAGGGAGTTGGTGATGAGATTTATGTTATGTGCATGCTACTTTTTGCAAGGATCAATCTCAAGGATAAGGTTGGGGGACCTAGATAAAACCCATGATTATGGCTGAGGGAGCCTTGTTACCTATGTTCATGTTTATTTAAAATCTGTCGGGGTGGCTTTGGCCTTGTTTTTTGCCACCAATTCTGTAATGTTTGTTCCATAATGTTACGTTGTGGTTGGGCTGCTATATGTCTTTGATGTATCTTTTTGTGGTGTTCCTTTATTGGTTACGGATCTGTGAAAAATCCAAGGGTTTCAGGTCCCTTCAAAACTTGTTGTTCGGGGTATTGGGTCCCCTCAAAACCTATTTTCCCCTTAATCAAAACATAGGACTATGTTGACATCTTAAAGGGGGGCATTGCATTTCACCCTCTTTGTACTACTTTTTTGTACAATATTTTTAATGTCTTATATGAGGTGTAGACCAACAAGCCTTATATGAGATGTTTCATTTCTAAAACTAGACGTAGCCTTGTTATATGTCTTATATGGGGTGATCATTCTCAAAACCGGACCAAAAATTCTTATACGAGATACTTCATGCCTAAAACTAGGCATTTTTTGTTTTTGCTTCATGTCTTATATAGGTTGTTGCATGCTCTAAATCAAACCAACAATTCTTATATGAGATGATTAACTCTTGAAACCAAACAACAACATATGTAGCAGGGTGAGCTGACTAGGATAACATATCTTTCTAGACCGTTCAACACTTTCTTCTTTCAAAGAGTGGAACTAGCATAACACAACATGCTAGACTATTTTGACTCTCCCTCTTCACATGAATCACACAACATAACATAGTCTATTGTCCCATGAGCATTTGTGTTCATGTGGGTCACCTTGCATCACTTAGCATAATGTAGCTTACTAGCTTGTGGCATTTGTGTTCTCCCCTTTCTCTTCCTCATGAGCTTGTAGCTTTTCTATTTGATGATCATGGTTCATCATTTGATGCATTCTCTTATTCTTTTTATTGATTGCTTATGTTCTTGTGATACAATTCAAAGAATGATATCAGTGGCTAAGACATTTGATTATTGAGGTCTCTTCAACTAGTTAACTTGGAGCCTATTTGTTTTTAGTACTAACCCTTGTGTGTTGTGTGTCTTTTGTCTATGTTAGTCTTTTTTTAGTTTTTTTTTCTTATTCTATGTGTCCTTGCATGTGATTGTGTGAGTTGAGATCCTAAGATTGGGGGCTTGGTTCCTCAAAATTAGCAATTTCTTATCTCTTTGTGATTCTTGCTCTTAATTTCTCTTATCTCTCATATTTCTACTTTACTATGAGTATTTTCATAGGTTCATACTCACATTAAAGTGGGGCTAAATATACCATCATAAATTGTAATCAGTCCAATTTACACCTCATGTTTGTGCTCCTAATTTAGTGTGTCTTATCTTCATCCCCTCTCTAGGTATTTTTTGGTTCCTTTTCTAACTTTTCATGTCATAAAAAGTATTGAGTGGGCCTCATCTTGAATGTCCTTTCTCTATTTATTTATTGTTGGGTCCTATTTGTTGGAGGACTAGGGCATGGAGCACATTAGTCTAGACCAAGGTGCCCCAAAACACCCTGATCCCCCTAAAGCAGGACCCAATTTGAAATGGGGTAGGTTCTCTATCTCCTCGATGGAATTCAGTCCTTATGGATACACTTGAACTTTACAACTACAATTACAATTCACTTTAAACCATAAATTAAAACTAGTAAATTTTAGTATGTAGTTTGTTCCATTCTTGATGCAGGAGCATCCTCGGTCGATGAGCAATCTTGCATCAACCAAAAATATTTCCTTTCAGTTTAGTTCTTATTTAGTTCAGTATGCATTTTTCTGTGTTCTTGTTGATTGATACCGGTAGTTGCTTGCTTTTCATTGCAGATCTTATTTTCAGTTTCCAGGCTAGTTCATGTGCTTAATTCCATATTTTCATTTCATTTTGATGAATAATGATGAACAATAAATACACAATAGATACTGAAGGGGGGTGAATCAGTATGGACAAAAACTTCTTCAACAACTTAAACTGCAAAGACTACACGGACTGGTAAACAATATCACCAATCTAAATCAAGGCACTACCGGTAAAATACAATATGATTGTGAAAGACATAAACCAGTTCATCTAGATCATCTTTAGACCTAACATCTCGTCTCAACTTCACCCATATTCTTAAGCAAGTAAAACATCATAAATACAATGACCATTGGATCAACTTGCATTACCGCTTAACAGAAAACACTAAAACATCACATAAAAAAGAATCACACATAACACACTGATTTTTCACGTGGAAACCCAACTGGGAAAAACTACGGTGGGTATGAATACCCACAAGTTGTTCTTGAACTCTTCTGAAGTTCGCTCTGTTAGGAGCCTAGTCTGGTTAAAGACTTTGCAATAGGTTCTACTAGGAACCGATCCTGGTAGGGATCACCCGGTTAAGGGGTGGCTAAATACTCTGTTAGAGGTTAAAACCCTGTTACATGTTACCTTATCAGAGTATTTAAAGAACTCAATGATTTTGAGTCACCCTATTAAAGGATTTACAAAAAGCTTGTTAAAGCTACCCAGTTAAGGGATTTTCCAACTACTGAAATGGTTAAAAGTCAACAAGTAATACACTGAGCTGATAACAGCACTTAATGCCAAGGCAGATCCACTTCAGTTCCTTTACATCTACAATCATACTCTGCAAATCTCTACTCACTTCTCTAGTCTAGCAAGAATCACCTCACATACAATCATTTGCCAACAACTTCAAATGAGAATCATCATCGACCTTATAGACAACAATTAGGTCGGTAGCCAAAACCTAAAACCCTAAGCATCTAGGTTAACAATACAGTCAGTCCAATCCTGACCATTCAAACACATTACATAGAGTAAAACAATCTTGAACAAATCTTAAGACGTTCTCCATCATCTGTTCTTCACCACTTCTGGAAGCTGATAACCCATCACACACTCTCTACCATTTACTAAGATTTTGTACATTCCCGAGGTAGATAGAATCAATCTTCTTCATGCAAGATCCTCAAGGAGATTCTTCACGCACACAAGGCTGACGTGGTAGTGCGATCTAATCTTCATTTCAATGCTAACTCATCATAGGATGTCATCAGTCGAATCACACAGACTTGGAATACACCAACCGAAAACCCTGAAGCTGAGACTACCAACTGGTAGTCATATCAAATGAAACCCTGATAGAAACTTTGCATACACCGGTTCACATTCCAACATATCGGTTCACCTTTTTGCATATACTGGTTCATACCATCATACCGGTTCACTTCATACCATCATACCGGTTCACTTTGCCAGTTTTCTTACTTCAATATATCGGTTCATACTTCAGCATATTGACATCAATGGCAACATACAATTCCATCATGTCATCAAACTCTGCACATATGCCAACACATTTAGATTCTTTTTTGGTTGTTTATCACTCCCAATTGATTGTTTCTAGGTTCCAGGACAGTTCTTGTGCTTATCGGTTGACTTTCCTTCATTATTAGAGTGATTCTTGGCATGTGGACCTATTTTGGGTCTTGTGTCATGTTCTTTGGCATGTGGTCGACCTTCCTACTGAACTGCACTTTTTGGTTGTTATTTTTTGGAAATATTTCTTTAATTCTTAAGGCCGCCCTAGTTACACATGTTTTATTTTCCTGCATTGATAAATGTAACCTTATGAGGTCGACCTGGATATGTTCCGGTGGGTATAAATACGATATTATTTAATCATTTGTAGGGACAGAGGAAGTAGAATTGAGAATGAAGATTGAGATTTGCATTTAGCGATTCGGTTGATTCTTAGAGTCCCAATTGAATTGTATCTGGCTTGAAGCATGTATGTAACCGGTTAACTACTAGATGTTCTGAGATGATTGTATGATGATAACCAGTTGGTTGCCAAAAGTTCTAAGGCAATAATTTGATATGTTTCTATAATCTTGCTATGTTTTCTTGTTTCTTTCATTGTGTTACTCTTGCTACATAATCCAATTGATTCTCTTTGAGGGTTTTATCTGTTATGGCTGCACCAAGTGGTATCAGAGTTGATTATGAACTGGTTAGTGGAAGAGTTATTTGTGATCCCTAAGGCATTCCTTTGGGTTAACAGATTTCCAATTAGAGGCAAGTTGCGTGTGTGTTCAATAGATCACCGAGTGGAGGCAATTAAAATCAGTAGTCAAATCGCCAAGATGAGGCAGTTCACCGGAGCGGAAGAGGAGATGCGGCCTAGAAGGACAAACCCTGAAAGGGTAGAGCAGATGATGGAAGACTTCAAGAATGAAGTGAGGAACGAAATCTGAAATGCTTTGGCTAGCTTGCGGAGAGACCCTGAATCTAAGGATGAATATGAAGAAGTCGGTGAAGAGATTGAAGAAGAGGTTGAAGGACCAAAAGATGGAAGAGAGGAAATATTATTAAGAGCAATGGTGCAAGCGAGTAAAGTTCACAAAGTGGAAATTTCAAACTTTTCCAAAACACTAAACCTGGAAGATCTGATTGATTGGATCGGAGAGTTGGAGGACTACTTTGAGTTTGTGGATATCAAGGACCCATAAGGAGTCTGGTTGGCATAGACTAAGTTGAAAGGGCATGTTGCCTTATGATGGAAAGAATTGTAGAAAGATACAATGGAGAATGGTGAAATGAAGATCACCTGGTGGAGACAGATGGTTGCAAGATTGAAGGCCAAGTTCATACCGGGAAACTGTGAGTTGGAATTGTTCAAGAAGTTGCAGAACCTAAAATAGAGAAACATGACTATGAAAGAGTACACTAAGGAATTCTACAAGGTGATGATTAGATCTATACATAGAGAGATGGACAGAGAAAAGGTGGCAAGGTACATAAATGGACTTGTATTTAACATTTAGGATGAGATGAGTATGTTGAGGGTTTCCATAGTTGAGGAAGCTTACCAATATGCTTTGAAGGCCAAGGAGAAGATGAGAAGAAGACAACTGAATAGAGGGAATGATAAATTCAAGGGATAGATGAGTACAAAGAAGCAGAATGTTGAGGAAGAATCAAAACCTAAGTGGAGTAAAGAATTGGAACAAAAAATACAGAGGAAAGGCACGGGCAGTACCAGTAGAGAATTTCCTAGCAAATTTTTCAGGTGTGGAGAAACCGGACATAGATTTTATGAATATAAGCAGGGAATGGCAAGAAGTTGTGTAGCAAATGAACCAAAAAGGGAAGTTACCAGACCTGACTATATACCGGAGCAAAGAGAATCCCTTATGTTTAGAAGAGTCATGGTAGAACAGAGTAGTGAGGATACCGGATCTACTCAAAGAAAGAGTCTTTTCCAAAATGTGTGCAAATCAGGAGGTAAGTGTTGCAAAGTTATTGTGGATAGTGGAAGTACTGACAATTTGGTATCTAGGGAGATGGTTGTGAAACTTGGATTAAAGAGGCTTGAGCATGCTTGTCCTTATGAGGTAAGTTGGTTATAAGGTGATCAAAAGATAGAGATAAAAGAACAGTGTTTGGTGAATTTCAATATTGGGCCTTTTAGGGATGAAGTTTTGTGTGATGTATCTATGAGTACTTGCCATGTCTTGTTGGGGAGACCTTGGGAGTTTGATAGAGGAGATATTTGTGATTGTAGAAGAAACCTAGTCACTATTGAGAAGGATGGGTAGAAGTTCAATTGATTTCTTTGAAGAAGAAAGAGAAGGAGGTGAATAATCTGAGTCCTAAGAAAGGTTGCAGTACTAAGAAACCAGTTGCAGAGGTAATACCTGAAGGTGACATGAGTTTCTAGAAAGATCTGATAAATAAGCTTGATGGACAGATAGAACCGGATGACAGAGAGCTTATGGTGACAAACCAGATGAAGTCTTGTGGCAGAAACAAATCAAAGTTGCAGAAGAAAGAGAGAAGTAAATAGAGAAAATGTGCAGAACTGAAGCAAAGGAAGAGAAACAAAAAGAGTTGAGGGTTAGAGAAGCCTATTGAGGTGTTAGAGGAGCTAAAGAAGAGGTTGGCAGATAAAGAAGATGTTTGGATCAAAAATGAGTGTGGGGTCTTTATCCCAAATCCTTTTAGATGTTCATGAGTTTCCTCTCATGGAACTTCTTTTCCTACCTGAGGTGTCTAATGCAGGAGCATCCCTGATCGATGAGAAATATTGCATCAACTAAAAATATGTCCTTTCAGTTTAGTTCTTGTTTAGTTCAGTATGCAGTTTTTTGTGTTCTTGTCGGTTGGTACCCATAGTTGCTTTCTTTTTATTGTAGATCCTATTTTCAGTTTCCAGGCTGGTTCATATGCTTAATTTCAGATTTTTTAGTTCATTTGGATTCTTTTTTGGTCATTTATCACTCCTAGTTGACTGTTTATGGGTTTAGGGACAGTTATTGTGCTTACCGGTTGACTTTCCTTCATTTCTGAAGCAATTCTTGGCATGTGGATCTATTTTGGGTCTTGTCTAATGTTCTTTGGCGTGTGGTCAACCTTCCTACTAAACCACACTTATTGGTTGTTATTTTCTGGAAATATTTCTCTAATTCTTAGGGCCAACATAGTTACATGTTTCATTTTCTTGTATTGATAAATGTAATCTTATGAGGCCGACCTAGGTATGTTCCGATGGGTATAAATATGGTATTATGTAATCATTTGTATAGATAGAGGAAGTAGAATTGAGAATGAGGATTTAGATTCACATTTAGTGATCCAGTTGACTCTTAGAGTCCTAGTTGGATTGTATCTGGCTTGAAGCCTGCATGTAACCGGTTAACTACTAGATGTTCTGAGATGATTGTATGATGATAACCGGTTGGTTGTCAGAAGTTATAAGGCAATAATTTGATCTATTTATATAATCTTGCTATGTTTTCTTGTTGCTTTCATTGTGTTACTCTTGCTGCATAAGCCAGTGGATTCTCTTTGAGGGTTTTATCGGTTATGATTGCACCAATTCTTTAGTATGAGGAGCTTGTAGGTCTAGTTGCCAATGCAGTTGCAAACACCTCTTAAGTGGTGGCAAGAAAAAAAATCCCCATGTTTGCACTTTCCAATAAAATAATAATAATAATTGGAATAATAAAAAATTGAATTCTGAGTGTAGTCATAATTAATATATTTTATTCTTGTTTACAAAAATATGTTATGGGAAAAAAAATGGATTCTAAATACAATCATAGTTGTATAATTTTGTTTTTTCCTTTCTTTTGAATTTCAATTGATTTATTTCCAAATTTATTTATTTTTTATAATATATTTTTATATGATTATTATTTTTAAATTGAGGGTAAATGCTTTTGATTTAGTGGACCTTATATCTAATATGAATATTTAGTAATAACATTTTAGTAGGAATTTGAAACTCCATAATTCAAAAATCCCGTTACCCCTTTACCAATAATAATATGTTTCTAATTTTTTTCATAATTAAATAAAGATTAATATTATAAATTAATATTAAAAATAAATTTAAAAAATAATAAGTAAAGTTATTTACAAGATGGAAGATAGAACTACAGATAGGATTAGAATTAGTGTGATGATTTGATATAGGATTATATTTATGATTAGAATGAGGGTTAAATATAGAATTAAGGTTGTTTCCTTAATGAAATACCTTTTAAATTAGCTTTATTCTCTTGTAGTTGTAGCGCATCTAGCAATGATGTGAAGAAATTGATTCCATTGGTGTTAGAATCTCGTCCGGAGAAAGTAAACTTACTAGAATGGGCACATCCTTGGGTCACAAAAATCTTACGCTCTTGCATTATTTAACTTGTATGCTAACTTTAATCTTATTGAATATTGAACTTCTTAAAGGGCCAGCCTTAGACCACACACACTAAGCAACATATTAAGTCTAGAGAATGTCAGTCAATTTTGAGTGGTTAACACTTTTAAGCCTAGAAGTCAAAACTTAGTGTGTGTAATTTAAGCCATAAATTCTTTAAAAAATTTACTTGTATCCAGCCATTTCTATATTTTGTCACTCTTGATGGTAGAAGATTCAATTGGAGAGAAACAACCAAATTCTAAATAATGGACCATGGAGATAAAAAAAAATAGAAGATAGCAAGCGAGGTGTACCATTTTTTTAGACGAAGTTTGTGGGTGCTAAAGGCTCTGATTAATGTCAACCCAAAGGCATAGATTCCTTAAATGGTGGCTCTAGTACCATACCACCACCACTCTACAAGAGGAACCCATGGGGCTACACCACCAACACCTCACCCATCATTCTGAAATGGATTTTTACAAGAATAACTCTGCAAGAGATGCAACGAAACACAATCTTGTCAAAGACTTATTCACACAAGTAGAATGGATGATACAAAAATTTGGATGGATGACTTAAATCACACACGCTTAGATTTGACTTCTAGACATAAAAGTGTTAAATGCTCAGAGTTTACTGACATTCTCTAGACTTAATATATTTATTAGTGTGTGTGATTTAAGGTTGGCCAAATTTAAGACGTTCTAGAACTGGAAAATCGACAATGAAGAAAATTTTGGGTGGATGATGCTGGTGGATGCTCTCTTTCTCTTTCAGCTTCTCAGAAATGAGCTCGATCTTGAGGCAAGTTAAAGTTGTTGTTTTTAATGTTTACAACTAAATGCATGAGGTATAATATTGTGAAGTTGGACAATCAAATCCATCTTTTCCTTCTCTTAGAAATAAACAATGAGAGACTTTGATTTTGTCTCAAGTCATATGTTCCTTATCTCTTTTTCTTTCGATTATCTCATAATGTAGACATCGACTATGAATAAGATCATATATTGGGTTACATGCACATTTATGTGACCTCCTTTTTACGCTTTGATGAAAGAATGGAGCCTTTCAATATCCCTTACTACAAGCTCTCATGGATGCTATTGATATCATATTTATGACCATATTTGTTGCTTTCATTCCTTACTGATGTAGACAAGGTTGTAGTGATTTCAAGGGCAGATACAACACAAAATAGTTGATTAAGGTTTGATGGTTTAAATCACATACGCTAAGGTTTGATTACTAAACTTAAAGTGTTAAACATTTATAATTAACTAACATTCTCTAGACTTAATATGTTCTGTGATTTAATACTAACAACTAGATTTAAGTTCAAAACTAGAAATCACATCAGATTTGACACATGATCGCAAACTCTTGTTCTTTCCAAGATTGTGATCTCAAATACCTATACAGATGTGGTGATGATGAATTTGATTGTGCTAGAATTCAACAACCTTAATCTATCATTGAATTCAACAATTTCATGATAATTGATGTATATGTGGCCAAGATGTGGGATGTTATGACCAAGCCTCTATATTTTTTAAGCTTTCTAGACGATGGGGTTCTAAAAGATAGAATTAGAGAAATGTTGATCAAGAATTATCATAAAATCCATACCAAGATAAGAAAGATCAGATATTGGGGGCAATATTATATAAAGATTATCTCTCGATACTATGGAAGACTATCGGGTGTTAGCTACAATATATGTGTTGACCATAATACTTGAATCTTCATACAAAATGGAAATCCAAAAAAACTTTCAGATCTGCAAAACATAATATTCTTTCATCGGACTTTTGTGATTTAATACCAATGGGATACAGAGCATAAAGATTTAACTTTTGAAAAATTTTGCAAAAATCAGTTGTGTTTTGTAAATTTAAGAAATTGTATAGCATGTCAATTTGTGTGGAGTTTAGCCACTCTCTTTCAAGAATACCAAAACAAAAGATCCCACGATTAGCATGCAAATCGGTTAGATAGATTTCCCAAGATAATTTTAAGAGCCAAGCCACTATCAATGGATCCGGCATGCTTTATAAACCAATATACATCTTGTAATAAATTTAAATTAATTAAATAGTTCAAGTTAAGTGTTCTAATTAATTAGAAAATTAGGTTTTAAGGACCCGAAACCTTTTACAAAAAGATCAAAAGAAATATCATCAAAGATCAACTAGACCAGCACAAGGACAACATACAAAAGACTGGCAAGAAAGCCAGCAACCCGAATGGACAGAAAAAAAATAGGAACAACAAAGCAGAAAAAATTAGAAAGAAAGGCCTAGTCAGCTAACAACACCTATAGAGACTTAAGAAGTTCAACAGCCTTGATGACCAGCAGGTCATAATTTGTCTAAGCCACTTTGAGCTCTTTGATTTCCTTGTTTGGCTTTTTCTCCCTCTTCTTGCCTTTGGTCCTTGTGTGTTGTCCTTGCACACCTTCCATGCCCTCTATGTCAGGTTCCTACTCTAGGCATCCCTTCTCATTCTCCAGCTTACTAATCAATATTTTGATGTTGTCAGTCGAGGCCTTCAGAATGTTATAACTGTGTTCAACAATGCTTCTGAGATAGGTATCGATTTTGTTGAGTTTGTTTTTAGCATCCACCATTCTCTGGTCCCTAATAGTGTCATTGTTTTTTATTTCCTCCAGGGCCTTCTCCACTTGCTCAAACCTTAGATTGAAGGAATCCCTAATCTCTTCAGCTCTAGAAATAGTCTTTCCCAAATCATTAACATTCTCAACCATGGATTTACCTTAACTCATGCTAATAGTCTCCAGAATTTGAATCCTATGACTCGGTTTCTTGTTTTCCTCCACAGATTTCTTGTGATTGCTTATGAGCCAGTTGAGGGTGTCCACAAACCCCTTCAAACCCTCAATAGAAGGGTTAGAAGGGGGGATTTTTCCACCAACCTTGGCCTGGTCAGTTTTGGGGTCTTCACCACTGGTATGTTGTTCTATATCACCACCAACACTCTAGTTGAAACCATCCCCCATAATCTCCTCAATGTTTTGGCTCGCATCTGAATCCTTTCTTTACTCTTTGTCCTCTGTCTCTAGCTTAGAATTGCCCTGCCTTTTCTGCTTTTTCCTTTTCTGAGAAGAATAATTAGGTTTCTTCTTCTAAGGGGATGGAGAGTCATCCTTTTCAAAGTCCTCAGAGATCTCCAAGGAGGAGGAAGAGTGAATCTGGAAGACCTTCTCTTTGCTTTTTTCTTACCCTTCGAAGAGGATGGCTTACTGCTCTCATTTTTTCTTTTCTTACCCAATTCAACCTTGGATTCCTCCAGGCTCTCCTCAATCTCACTTTTTGAATCACCGGCAAAATCCTCACCCACAGAAAATTCAAAGTCTGACCCTTCCTCCTCAGATTCAGAGACAAAAAGCTAGGGGCAGGCGATTTGATTAGCTTTAATATGTTCATAGATTAGAACCATTAGACCTTGGTGTATAGCAATGTATCTCTTAGGGTTCTCTCTATGGGCTTTGATAGTGGCATTCATTGAGCAAATTAGGAAATAAGGCATGTTAACTTTGTCTTCATACCTGAAGTGGTTGAGCATCACAAAATGGTAGTCATAGACTTTGGTAAATATGCCATCCAGAGTGATGTAGTGGATGATTGCAAACAAAACCTCCCTCCAAGGCTTAACAAAGGCCCTGGGAGGGTAATAGGTCTTGCTAAGCTTAACTAGGCACTTCTTCTCCTTAGTAGTTTCAGGGTATCACTCGATGGCCTCCTTGCTAAGCTTTATGTCCCTGTAGAAATTACTTCCCTCCCTCCGGAGACCCGTCACCTAAGCAATGAGGTCTTCATCGATGGTGATAGATTGATCTCCCATTTTCAAGGTGCCCTTCCTCCAATTTTTGGTGAAAAACTTAGTGATTTTAGCATCCCTCCCATGGAGTCTTTCCATGTACTTCGTTAGCCCGCTCCTCTGCAAGATACTCCACATTTCCTCCTTTTGTTTCCATTCTTTACAATTACTGGGCTCGTAGCGATGCTTGTTACCTCCCATGATTTCACAGCTCAAACCAAAAACTCAAGAGTTGCAGATAGCTAATGGAAAGAAATCTCTAGATGTGGCCCCAAAAACCCAAAATGCATGGGAGAAGGTGGCATTCGTCTTATCATTATTGGTACTGACACAATAATAATTAATATTAGTCCTCCATGTCATGTCATTAATCATTATATAATCCATATAAAATCTTTGAGGTGTAGTTATATCGATCCATGAAAATGATGGATCTAGCATCATTAAGAAGATCCTCTTCACCCTTCTAGGTAATCATGTTGTCATGAGTGACCACCATGTTAGCTGCCCAATCAGTGGGGCCATTTGCTTCCCAATAAATGTGAGAGATAAAACATTTATCAAAGGTTTTAATAATATCCCTAGTAGCCTTAATAATATTGTTAATAGTCCATGAGGGCTTGGTAATTCCTTTAAGGTAGTTAATGATATTATTAGAGTCCCCCTTGATCCAAATATAAGGACAGTTCCACCTTTTAGCTAGAAGGATGCCTTCAAGAGCAATCATAGCTTCCGCCATATGGTTAGTTTGGCAACCTTTAGGAACAACAACAATTTCCTTACAAATGCCATTTTCATCTCTAATAATTGCACCATGTCTCGTTGGTCTGGGATTTCCTTTAGCACCACTATAAAAGTTGATTTTAAACCATCCAGGAGGGGGAGAGTACCACTTAGCTTCTAGTCTCTTACTTTATTTAGTATCAATCCTAACAGCACTCTTCAGGTTCTAGGAGTTGAGGATGTGAGCTTCTAGGAAATTGACAGGAGTGCAAGGTTCTCCAATAGTCCTGAGGTTCTCCACAATAGCCCTTTGAATTTTATGAAAAATAATAGCTTGGGGGAGAGAAGTATCCCTGAAGATGCAATTGTTCCTTTCTTTCCAAAT
The DNA here is from genome assembly GCF_030272615.1 of Cryptomeria japonica. Lineage (NCBI taxonomy): Eukaryota > Viridiplantae > Streptophyta > Pinopsida > Cupressales > Cupressaceae > Cryptomeria > Cryptomeria japonica. The sequence goes on from NC_081408.1 coordinate 184,910,593, forward strand.
CCCCCACAGGATGTGAGGAAGAGAGAGATGCCACAAAGTTCTCAAAGAGGGATTAGACCAATGGTAGCTCCAAGAATGGAACAAGTCTTGAATAGAATTAGGGAACACCCATACCATACAAAAATTCTTAAGAAAACTTTCCCTGATAAAGACAGTGAAATAATAGTGAATAGCCAAGTGGTCCACAGACTCTTCCTCCTCATGACACAAAACAAACCTATTGGGGAGATAAAAACCTCTAATCTTTAGGTTATCTAGAGTAAAAATTTTGTTTTGGAGGATAGTCCAATAGAAGATGTTGATCTTTGGAATAAGATCCTTAATCCAAGCTTTAGACCAGATGGGGTTCTCTTAGGGGGTTGTATTAAGCACTATATACATGGAAGAAACAGTAAGGTTGCCTTTGGGCTCAAGTTTCCAAATAAGAATATCTTCTTCATTATTCTCCAAGCAGAAAACAAGTGTTTCTTGAGATTGATGAGGCCAGGGTGTATACCTTCAATATTTTTCCATTTGTCACCTATCTAGTACCCCTCAACCAAGGAACCAAAAACTCTTTTACAAGGGGAAGCAAAAGGGGTTTAGTCAGGGATTTCCAGAAAAGGCTTATCAAGCAACCAGGGATCTTCCCAAAATCTGACTTTCCTACCATTACCAACTCTCCATTTCACCCCTTTAGCTATGATGTCTTTACACTTTGAAGCATGCTTCCAAATGTGAGATCCATTGATGTTGAAATCAGAGTTGATGAAATAGAAAAGAGATGAAGACAAGAGAGGAAACTTACTTCTCCAAATTTCACACCACTCATTGTCAGAGTGGAACAATCTCCACATCTATTTGGACAAAAGAGATTCATTGATAGTCCTGATTCTCCTCAGACCCATAGCACCCTTTCTTTTTTATCTAAAAACCTTATCCCAAACCACTAAAGCCATTCTCTTGTTTTCCTCAACCTCAAACCAAAGAAAAAAAATTTTGGATTTTTTCAATAGCATCAACAAACTTAACAGGGATTCTGAAGAGACTAAGAGCATGAATAGAAATGCTTTGAAGGGATGCTTTAAGAAGTTGTAAATTGTCAGCCTGACTTAAAAGAGAACCTTTCCAACCAACAAGATTTCTCAGAAATTTTTCCACCAAAGAACTCCAAAAGGAATCAGGGGGAGAGATGCCCAGGGGGAGGCCAAGGTAGGTAGCAGGAAGAATAGCAATCCGACATTCCAAAATTCTGCTAACTCTATGTTGTCTTTTCTCAGGAGTGTTGATAAAAAACACTTCACTTTTAACCCAATTGATAAGCTAGCTAGAAGCAGACGCATACTTGCACAGGGTGTCCTTCAGGATTCTGGCTTTTGAAATACTAGAATCCCTCATAATGATGGTATCATCCACAAATTGTTGGTGGGAGAAGGTGTGATCAGAAAAAAAGAGTTGGAGACCTTTAAAGATACATCTAGTTACCATACTTCCTATGTACCTGCCAAAGCATTCAGCCAAAATGATGAAGAGAATAGGGGAAATGGGATCCCCTTGCCTCAAACCTCTGGAGGCTTTAAAAAAAGGGGAGGGGGAGCCATTAACAAGAACAACAAAGGAGGTGGAGGAGAGAAGCTACTTGAAGAGATCCACACATCTGTTAGAGAAGACAAAAGCCAAGAGAACCTTCATGAGGAAGGAGCAGTCCACCTAGTCATAAGCCTTGGAGAGATCAATCTTGAGAATAAAACCCTACTTCTTGGCCATAACAAGGGAATGGATATTCTCATGGACAATAATGATGGAATCAAGAATTTTCCTTCCTGGCACAAAACCATTTTGATCAAAGAGGGAAGGACATTCAAGAGTCTGTAGGTGAGGACCTTGGAAATAATCTAATAGAAAGAGTTGCATAAACTGATAGACCTAAACTTATCCATAGAGTCAGCTCCTTGAATTTTGGGGATCAAAACAATGAAGGTTCCATTCATTTCTTTTAGTAATCTTCTTGCCCCAAAAAAAATTTTAACCCCATTGGAGACATCTTTCCCAGCAATATCCCAGAACTCTTGGAAGAAGAACATAGGGAAACCATCAAGACCAGGAGCTTTATTGCCCTCAAAAGAAAAGATACCATTTCTGATCTCCAAGTCCAAAGGGATGGAAGTCAAAAAAGCATTCTTATGCACATCAGTAAGGAAAGGAATGTTCTGGAGGAAGGCATTTTGAGCATCATCATCCAAGCTCTGATCCCTACAAAGAAGATCAAAGAAGAAACTTTTTGCCTCATTTTTAATCTCCTCCTTGACCAGCTCCACATTGTCCACCATCAGTTTTTTATCCTATTAGCAACTTTGTGTTTGATAGTTGACATATGGAAGAATATAGTGTTCTTATCCCCTTCCTTCAGCCAAATACATCTAGATCTTTGCTTCCAAAAAGCTTCTTCTTTTGCAATGATATCATGGTATCTTTTGAGGATCTCATTTTCTTCTACAATTGTAATAGTGGAGAATCCATCCTTCTGGATTTGGACCTGAATTTTGTTGAGGTCTTCCTGAATTTTTCCTTTGGCCTCAAAAATATGCCCACAAATGGATTTATTCTAGGTCCTTATGTTATCTTTTATGCTTTTAATTTTCTTCACAACTCTATACATGGCAGTACCCTCAACTTGAATGTTCCACCATTCCTGAATTTTATGAGTCAAATCTGGATGCAATGTCCATATTTTTTCAAACCTAAAGGGAAAATGCCTTCTCCTGTTGATAGGGTCAGTAATAAGAGTTATAGGGTAGTGGTCAGACCCAACACAAATGTGAGCAGACAAAGAGTAGAAATAATGTCTGAACCAATCATCAAATATAAGATCCCTATCAAGGCATACTTGAATAAGGTCATTTCCAGCCCTCCTATTAGTCCTACCCTGCATCTCCACATCATTAAGGGCTTGAGTGTTTATAAAATCCATGAGGGCCATTCTACTATCCAGTTGAGAAGGGAAACCACCGAATTTTTCCTCCTCTTTCAACGGGGTATTAAAGTCTCCCATGACCAGCCAATTGAGGTTCTTGAAGTTGTCCCTTATTTCCATGAGTTTTTTCCAGAACTTGCTTCTGGATTTCAAGGTATTGGGAGCATAGATATTTGTGAGGACCCAAGAGGTGTCATCCTTTAAATGCTCAAACTAAATGCAAGAAAAATTTCTCTTTTGAATGGGAACTTGACCTCTAATACTATTGTGGTTCCAGATTGTTGTGATGCCTCCAGAGGCACCTTAAGAGCTACCACCACGTACAGATGCTACCAGATTTAAAGAAATTCAAAGCTTCAACCTTTTCTCTATTCATCTTAGTTTCTTGAATAAGAAAAATGTCAGGTTTACTATCCCTAATCATATTCCTAATAATATCATGCTTGTGGGGATTAAATCCCCTTATGTTCCAAGAGACATTCTTCATAATTGCTTACCAATTCCTAACCCCTTCAAAGTCCTCTGAGTCTCATCTGCTATGTTCTTTCTAGCCACTTAATCTTTGACTTTTTGGTTTGAAGGTCATCCTAGGGATGAGGAGACATACCCTACATCAACTTGAGCAATTCTCCTTGACTTCCTTATTTGGGCAGCAGAGGGAGTGGAGCCTTTCTTGTTCTTGTGTTTTGGTATTTTCCACTTGGCTTCTTGCTTAAAACCCACTTCAAGATTACTAAGGATTCTAGAAATCTCCTCTTCACTACCCCAGATAGGTTATCTGGAGTCATGTGAAGAGCTAATAATTGTTTTAGAGGCATGGTCTGAATTAGAAAGATTCTGTCCCAAGATAACACAGTTCTGGGCCTCTTGAAAATCAGAACTATTTGTGAGAGGGGAAGAGTCAGCCTTCTCTTCATGTGATCCAGTGATCTCCCCTTCCTTAGATTTATCCACTTCCTTAATATTCTTATCCTTCTGATTCTCTTCGTTTAAAGCTTCCTTACTAGTCAAGGTGTCAGTAATCACCATCTGGGTAGTTTCTTTAGAAGATTCATTTTGTTCTTTTATTTCCTCTCTTGGGATCTGCCCTCCCATGATATTATTTGCTCCCATACATTCCTTCCTCAAATTTTCTTGGGGGGAATGATGTTTAGAAACAGAGGTTGAGGAGACCACATCCTTGTTCTCCCCCAAGGGTCCAAAATAGTTGATCTCAGTTGGGCCAGCTTTCTTGTTTTCTGTATTTTTTACTTGCCAGGTCATTTTCTCCAGAGCCTTTCTACTCTCAACTGGATTTTTGGCTTTCTTGTTATCCCCTATGGGTTTTAGAGGGTAATGTTTAGCCCAGTGACCTTCTTTTTTGCAGTGGAAACAAGAAAAGGGGATGGATTCATATTCGATTTGTTGTTTCCAAGTACCCAACTTAGACACAATATCTATTTGCTCAAGCATATCTACATCGTGGGTAACCCCTATACAAAATCTGGCATGAGTGAGCCTTCTTCTTGAAGCTATGATTGGATCTATTGAGAGGATCTCACCAAAAGAGCTTGCAATACCCAAGAAAATACTTTCTGCCCAGAATTCAAGAGGCAGACCTGGGAGCTTAACCCAGACTGGGACTTGCACCAGAAGATATTCACTCATATTTAGATTTGGGTGCCATTTCTGGAGGACCAGAGCTATCTTTCTGGCCAACCAAGGGTTACCACAAAGAATCCTTATTTTGTCTTCTTCGCAAGAAAAGGCAAAGGAGAGAAGGCCTTTGGGCAGAGCTGAAATTTCAACATTGCCTTTCAAAGCCCATTTCCGTTTAACATAAGCCCTAACAACCTCAATGTTTGGGCATGGTCCCATGAATTTACCCACTAGAGAGTTTGACATACTACTTATGTTATGATCCAAAACCAAGTCAGGAATAGAGATGGAAAACTTACCACCAGTCGGGTCCAATATGTTTTGAACAGGAGGCAGGGAAGATTTCCCAGATGGTCTAGTTCCAAAGAGAGTTGACCACCTTCTAATTTCTTTTCCATTCTCCAATACAACTTCACGTGGCCTAGACCCCCCAACCGGGTTTCCAGGACCCACATTCTTTTCCGACAAAGTACCATCAACCTGCAAAATATTCGGAGGCTTGTCCTTCTCCCCCATCTAGCCAGCTCCATCGATCTGGCCGCTACCTCCATTGGAACCAGACTTCCCGCCTTGGAGAGAATTCAAAATTTGAATTCTTCCATTATCGCCTACTCCTCCTCCACGCGAGATCTCCATTTTTTAGTTCAAGTTAAGTGTTGTGTGTGGTGAATAATTGGTGTTATTTTGCAACTAATCATTTATATATATTTTAGAATTTTGGATTTTTTTTTAATATATTTTTTTAGCATTTACTAGGTTTTAAAAATTTTCTAGTAGGTGGTAGGAAATCATGTTTCAAAATTTAATTTTAATTTTGGGAGATGAAATACTAAAAGATAAATTGCTTCAAAAAGGAAACAATTATATATATCACAATTAAAAAAGAAACGATTGTCTTAATCTCACCTCTTGTAAAAATGAAATTAATTAATTAGTAAATATAATAAAAACAACAATGGGAAAGGGTCATGATCATTTGAGTTACCCCTTCCCACATCAAATATGTATTTGCCTTGCTCAACTAACTCCTAATTAATGAGAACAGTGTCGGCTTCCTCCTTAAATCCCTCATGTAGTTAAGTTTTGCATATATCATTGCACGTATGATGCCACTTATTTTCCCCTCATATTAAACTATACTTTATCCTTTAAGAGACACGTATTAATAAGTATATGCTTTATTGACATAAATCACTTGAAAGCATGTGAGATGTTACAATTAATTAAATAATGTAAATCTTTTATATAGTAGATAACCCTTGAAGTTCCCTCTCCTAACTTATTGATGTGCATTGATAAACTAGCATACATACATACATACATACATATTGTAGTCACATAAATCTGTCCATTTTAATTAAATACATATCTACTATTTATTTGATTAAAAACCTACTAGCCATCAGTTAATTAAATTAACATTTAATTAATTCATCTTCAAACATTCTCCTATTAATTAAATAAATTATTCAATTTATGTTAATTAATTCATTAAACCAAAATTCACAATCAATCAATTAAATAAATCATATTTATTTCATTTAACCCATTTTCCTCTTTTAAATAAATTAAAACATTTATTTAAATCATTTATTCCCCCCCACTTGCATTTTCCTACAAATGCAAGTTGCAACCACAAATTGAAATAAATGAATTTTTATTTTAATAAAATCCTATTTTCCCTCACCCACCAAATCCACTTGCACTCCTAAACCCCCTTATAGATTCTTCTAAACCCTTCCTAATTAACCTAATCCATCCCCTAATTATTGTCACATTCATAAGAAACTTGGAGTCACTTCTCAAAGACTTCAAAGTCTTTGAAAAGCATTTAATGCTTTGTGTGTTCAACAATTTAACCTCTAAAAGTCTTCCAAACCACTTATGGCTCTTACATGACCATTTATGGTTAACCCTTAACTCAACCCTCATGTGACTCATGTGTCTCCTCAAGCATTTATTGCTCTGACCATGGTTATCTCTTTAACCTTTGCACAAGAGTTTGTCCATTGGATAAAAGCTTTGAATAAAGAAATTTATTCACTCAACCCAACCTTGACCTTAACTCCTAAATTAACTCTCAAGTCATGTCAAGCATTTAATGCTTATTCCCTCTCCTCTCAAACCCTCTCATGTTGACACTTGTCATCCTGGGATTGGATTGAAAGCCCTCACATGGATTGAATATCATTCAATCCTGACCCTTGTTGAGATTACTCAATCTCAACCATCCATTGCTCCATTTTTCCTATAAATAGAGCCCATTTCTTCATAATCCAGATCCTAAAAACTTGTATGCATTTAATCTATAGTGAATTTTAGAGAGCATTTAGCATAAATAATATATATTGTCATTTTGGACTAAAATAAATCTTAGTTCATTTTCATACCATGTCTAATTAGTTTGTTTTACACTTGCATAGCATAGTTAATCATCTACAATCTTGAACCTCCATAAGGCATCCATAGTGCAAAAAGCTGGTGAGAGCTACACTAATTTGGAACTTGGAGAGGAGAGGAACAAAGGAGAAGGAGCTAAGAGCATGTTAAAAGGCATTTGGAGATGTCTTGTGGTATTTGTTTCCCTAGTTAAATACTTTAGCATGTTTTTAGTGTCTCTTTTGATATGCCTACTTAGATTAGTTTTTGGTTGAATAATACTAACTTTGATCCTTGTTTCTTGTTTTTTTGTGTGTTATACGACCATAGGCTTTAGTATAAAACTTGTCCATTCTGTGGAGCATCACATGCATATACATATACATATACATATACACATACATACATATACAGATACATATATTTATATTTAATTATATAAAATAAATCACATGATATCCTTCTCGGGGTGCTTAATGTGCTTTTATATGAGAAATTGATATAAAAATAGGCACCTCAAGAAGAATATCTCTCATATTTTATATACATTACTAAATATATATATTAGTAGCATTTATGATGTAATATATAAGACATTAAATGAGTTAGGGTTACAACTACTACTATGGATATGGTTTATTAGGGTTAGGTTTTGAGTTAGATATATAATTAGGGTTAGGGTTAGAATTATAGTTAGGTTGAATATAAGTTTAGGTTTAGGATTAAGATTAGGGATGGGATTAGGGTTAAAGATAAAATTAGGACTACAATTAGAATTACAGTTAAGGTTATGTTCGAATTAAGGTTAGGGTTAGGGCCAAAGATAGAATTAAGGTTATAGTTTGGGTGTGGGTTAAGATTAGGGTTAGTATTACAATTAGAGATAGAATTATAATTTGGGTTCGGTATAGTGGTTAGTGTTAGAGATAGAAGTAGGGTTCGGTTTTGCATTAGGTTAGGCTTAGAATTAGCATTTCAGTTGGGATTAGAATGAGGGTTATGCTTAAAGATAAATCAAGTTTGGATTAAGATTAGATTTTTAACTATATATAGGGTTAAGGTTAGGATTATAGCTAGGTATAGAGATAGGTTTAGGGTGAGTTATAGAATAAGAAGGGAGGAGAGTAGGACAAACTTGATGCCATCCTCGAAGCCATGATCTTTGTTCCCTAACAATGGTTAGAAACACCACCCAACCACCTAGAACCCAAAGGTCCACCCCATTATGCTCATGAAGATAGAAAATAACCTAGACACTCAAGAAAACCATGCAAACAAGGATATATGCTTACACGCATGCCATTTATAAAATATACAAATCAACATGATCAAGAGCAACAATCCCAACTAGGAAAAATACCATACATCTCAATTGCAACCCAATAAGAAAGATAATGATATAAATACCAATACAAGTATGCAACACATAAGAATAAAAGTAAAGAAACCACTCAAAATCCAAGTACAAGTAATATATAACATCATGGGCCAACTCTCATGAAAATCACATGATCATCAAAGAATCAACACCAACAGGGAAGGCACAACATATTCTAGGTGTTGCTCAAATATATAGTGCTATCTAGATGTTAGAGAGAAAGAGTGGCAAGTGTCATCATGTAGATCAAAGAGATGGCTCATGTAGAATAGAGTAGCCCTCCCATACAAACAAGGATACTCGATGAAAATGGGTCACTCCACCCCATAATAATAACACAACAACAACGTAAGACCTACAAGAGAAAATACTTGATATTTAATACTTCAATGGAGTAAAGAAATACAATATTCTAAACTCTAAAAAATATTAGCCAAATTGGCTTTACAAATATGCAAGTTGGAGCTACAACCATTCCTACTTATTCTTTGCATTGAAGGACTCAAATTTGAATGCTTAAACCTCTATCCCAAGCCCCTATTTATAGTTCTCTTATTCCTCTTACAATTCGCATGGCCCCTCTAAGAGAGAGAAAAATGGCAATAAATAAATGCACCACAATCAATAGATGACATTTTAGTTTTCCGAGGAGGCCACCTAAAGAAATCTCTTTTCAATTTTTCCAAGTTGCCTAAAAAGGTGTTTTTCCCATTTTTATGTAACCATTTGATAATATGAGTGTATGAATCTTCCCCTTTGTTTTTGATTAAGGAAAATCGGGTTTTAAGGGACCCAAAACCTGCTTACATTACGAAAGATGAACAAGAAACAAACGAGAGAAGATAAAACCAAGACAAAATAGCTGCAAAAAACCAACACAAAAACCAGTAGGTAGGACAAAAGGACAGCAAAGAGCCAACAAGAAAGTGGCATCCAAATCCCAGCAAAACAAGTCAGATGAAAATTTTTATAGACTCCTCAGCATTCTGGACCAATAGCATCATGGCCTTAGCGGCTTCTCTCAGATCATTGTTTTCATGTTTCAGCTGAATGTTTTTCATTTTTGTCTCCATATCAGTGGTGGTCTGCCTGGTCCTTCGCCTAGATATTTTATGAGTAGAGCTAGAGGTCAGAATATCATCAATGATTACCAAATCCTTATTCTGATTTTTCCTCTCTAAGTGATCCACCAAGGCATTCAAGTTTTGAGAAGAAACTCTTAAGACCTCAAGATTATGGTTCATGAAGATTTGCAATGCCTTCTCAGTTTGAGCAACCCGATTGATGATGTTATCGTTATCTGCCTTAGTCTTCTCTTTTACAATTCTAATAACATACTCCAGATGTTTCAAATCCCCTTTTATCAGGTCTTTTTCTAACCAGTCTTGCATCTTAATTTCCTCCTCAGCTTCACTGGTTTCCAACTCCTCACTCTTTTTCCCCAAATTTGTTTCCTTAATCAAATTGTGTATCTTATTTTCCAGGTCCCTCTGTTTGTTCTAAATGCTTGTTATGTTGTCAATAACCCACTTCTGGAGATTGAAAGACTCCAATGTGCAATTTCGAGTAGTATTCAATATAGTGTTCATCAAATCCCTACCCTTCTCAGTGCTCACGGATTTAGGGTTGTCTTCATCCATTGAGTTCGGGGTGACATTCCTGCTATCCGAACCCATAGGGTAAGAATCAAGGTTTTTCAGAATTGGCATCTTTTTTCCCTTCCTCCTCTTCTCTATCATTCTCTTCCTTCTCACTCTCCACTTCAATCTCAACCTCCTTCCCCTTTTCCTCCTCCAAATTATCATTCACCTCCATTTCCGCATTATCAATGTCAGCTCTCCCATTTTATGGGTAGGGACATTAGATAGGTCATCATCAAACTCAGAGTCATTACAACTCTTAGAAACATGTGCATTAGTTACCAAGTAATCATCCTTGCTAACCCTATCTTTTTTCTTCAGGTGTTCATAAAAGAGAAAAGTAAGCCCCTGATGGGCTATGGGGTAAGATTTGGGATTTTTGGCATGGTCAGCCAAGCTCTCATTCAGAGATGAAGCTGGATAAAAGGGCAGAGAAATCTTAACCCCATGGTGAAAATGATTGAGAATTGCAAAATGATAATTGTAGACTTTAGAAAATCTACCATCAATAGTAAGGAATTACATCAAAACCCTTAACAATTTCTACCAAAAATACTTTACCTACTGGGGGAGGTAGTAAGAGACGTTGTCTTTCTTGGCAAGTCGAGCCTTCTCATCCTCAGTTTTCAGGAAGTTTTTAATCCCTTCAGCAGCAAACTTCCAGTCTCTATAGAATTTTGTGCCCTCCTTTTGAAGTACCTTGACCTCCGCAACCAAATCCTCATCAATCTTCCAGGTCTCCCCAAACAAAGTGACTTTGTTGTTGTTCTAGCCCCTAGCAAAGCCTTGAGACACCAATTTTTTGCTACCATGCAACTTTTCCATATAGTCGGTGAATCCATATCTATGGAGCCTCCTCCACACTTTCAGCTCACTCTTTCAGTTCTCGCAACCAGAGGGCTCATTCCAGTTTAAGTTACCTCCCATATTGAACAACAGGTCAGAGTCCCCATTGGTGTATCTCACAATTTGCAGGCCTAGATTTAAACATGGGCTCTTGAGCAGAATACTGGGGTAACAGAACAGAGTCCCATCCATGATTTTAAATAAAATAATAATGGTCTCATAGATCTAGCACTTATTATTATAATCCCCATCACACAAATGATCATAAAACCGATGCCTAATAGCAATCATTAACTGATAGTTCATTTGCCCCCAAACTCTATTTTTGATTTCTGGACCCCAAAAGGTGATCATGATTTTAACTTGACCCATTGATATGATCAAATAATAATTGCTCTCTAACATCCCTTTTACATTGGGCCTCTCCGATATATTTAACCTCCACCTCTAAATTGACCCCTTCATTAGCTAAAAGTTTTGCAACCTTATTGCCTTCCCTTAGAGTGTGAGTTATAAGAATACTAGCATAGTCATTTAATAACTATTTAGCACTTTCAATCAAATTAGTAATATGCCAAGATGCCTAATAGCAATCATTAACTGATAGTTCATTTTCCCCCAAACTCTATTTTTGATTTCCGGACCCCAAAAGGTGATCATGATTTTAACTTGACCCATTGATATGATCAAATAATAATTGCTCCCTAACATCCCTTTTACATTGGGCCTCTCTGATATATTTAACCTCCACCTTTAAATTGACCCCTTCATTAGCTAAAAGTTTTGCAACCTTATTGCCTTCCCTTAGAGTGTGAGTTATGAGAATACTAACATAGTCATTTAATAACTATTTAGCACTTTCAATCAAATTAGTAATATGCCAAGATGAAGAACTAGTACCTTTAAGAGTCTAAATGATATTGAGGGAGTCCCCTTCCAACCAAATTTTTTTAAATGTGAATTCCTGAGCAAGCTGGAGGCTTTTCAGCATAGCCTGAGCTTGAGCCACATGATTATTTTGGACCTCAAAAGGAGGAGCAATAGCAGTAATGCAGACACCTTGAGCATTTTTTATGACTCCTCCCCCATTGGACTTCCCAGGGTTACCTTTAGCAGCCCCATGAAAATTCACCTTGACCCATCCATGATTAGGAAATCTCCAAACAATATTTTATCTCCTTGTCTTATTGTCAGATCTGCAAACTTTGTTGATTAAGTTCCATTTAGTAAGGATGCCTTTTTCAATTTCATTCATTTCAATAAAAAACCATTGTTTATTGTTCCTGTGAGGAATATTTATGTTTTCTTTTATAGCCCTACAAAAATTTTCAAAGACCACCTGAGAAGTGCACTTAGCTTCCCTAAAAATTCTATTATTTCTCTCTTTCCAGATGCCCCAGCAAGTCATGGGAAGGATCAGGGACCAAAGGTTCTTGATAAGAGGAAATTTTGTGGGAAAGGTCCATTGCCAAATAATTTCCTTGAGACTCTTGTGCATAACCCAATCAACTTTCCAATTCACTCAAAGCTTACTCTAGATTTCCCAAGTGAAGGAGCAATGGATAAAAAAATGATCAATTGATTCTTCCTCTTTTTGACATAGCTCACACCTGTTAGGGAACATAAAACCTCTTCGAACCAAGTTATCTATAGTAAGAATCCTATTATGAGTAGAAAGCCAAAAGAACATGTTAACTTTAGGGATAAGAATTCTATTCCAAACTTTACACCATATAGGGTTTTTGATCTGGGTAAAAGTGTTTTTATAGGCTGAGGCAACCATGAAGTCACCCCTTGGATTACTCTTCCAAAGGAAAACATCATCAGAATCTTTGTTAATAGAAAAGGACAGCAACTCCTACTGAAGCAGGGAAAACCCAGCATGTATAACATCAAGCCTAACCCATATGTTCTCCTTCCAGTAGTTACACACCATAGACCCAAACCTCCTCTTACATTCCTCAATGAATTGATTATAGTCTTGATTAAAGAGAGGTTCATCTTTCATCCAAGGATCCTCCTAGAACCTAATTATGTCACCTTTTCCAAGGACCCATCCAGCTCCAGCTTTGGCCACTTTTATGGATTTGATAATACTATTCCAAATGAAAGACCCAACAGGGATATCTTCATAGTAGAGGAGAGCTTAGAGAGGTTGACCATGAATATATTTGTCAAACCAAATCCAGTTCCAATCTTTCTTAATGTCATAAGCTCTCCATATTTGTTTAGCAAGAAGAGCTTTATTACAAGTTTTGAGAGCTTTAATACCAAGACCTCCTTTGCACTTTGGATTACACACTTTGTCCCAGGAAACCAAGGGTAATCTCTTTTTTTCTTCAACCCCTGACCAAAGAAATATTTTCTGAATCCTTCCTAAGGCTTCAACAAATTTAGTTGGGATGCCAAATAGACTGAGAGCATAGACAGGGAGATTTTGAAGAGTGGCTTGAAGGAGTTGCAACTTTCCAACCTGAGATAACATGGATCCTTTCTAGCCAGCAGGTTTTTTATTGATTTTGTCAATTAACATATTCCAGAAGGGGGGGTGAATCAGTATTTGACTGGTATATTAATTTTCTTAACTTATAACATGAAAGGCATACTAAAACTGTGTACCAGTAAACCAGAAATAATGCAGCAAATAAGAGTAACAACCACAACATGAAAAGCACACCATAACACAATATTTTAATGAGGAAACCCGATGTGGGAAAAACCTCAGTGGGATTTGTGACCCACAATATTCGCTTACTAGCCAATAAGTGAATATTACTGCTTACAATAAGGGCCTGCATATGCAGGAAGGCCAAGTGCCTATAGCTCACTACTCAATTACAAAGGAAGACACACTGACTTAAAAAATGGATTATACTAATTCAATGTCTTGTACTACTTTAGATCAGCTTCTACTATGCCAAATTCAGTACTAGTTTAAGCTCTACTACATACATAAACCCTTATCGCATATTAGGTCTTCTACCTTCTATTCATATTTCGCATTATATCCTTACCTAAATGATCTACAATGATCTCATACATATATGAGTCATATTAAAATTGTTAGTTCTGATACTTAATGTAAAGTATAGATACCAATAGCTAACAAGATGAGAGGGGGGGGTGAATCATACAAACTTAAACTTCCATAAAATCAACAGATTCAACCTCGGTAACTTATACTTCAGCAACTTAACCAAAAACTGCTAAACATGCAAACTTATGAACACAATCATAATAACACTCATAACACCAGATTTAACGTGGAAACCTAAATAGGGAAAAACCACTGTGGGATTTCGGACCCACTAAGAAATATACTCTTCTAGAGTATGCTCAGTTAAAAGAAAAACATGTTAAAGATACAAACACATTGCTAGATGTGACCCGATTAAGGGATTTCCCTCAGATCTGTTAGGATCTTCACTTTGTTAGAAGTGACCTTGTCAAAGGATTTCAAACACTCATTTAGAATGTTACCTTGCTAGAGGGTTTACATATAAGACTGTTAAGTGCACTCGGTTAAGAGATTTTCTGTCACTTACAAAATAAAATTAATAAAAATCTATCTGCAACTTCACATCTAAAATGCTAAAGTAGATTCTTATTTGCTCAAAACAATCTAGTGATAGGACTTATCTTGTCCCTCTAATGGGCTCTCTACTCTGTTATTCAAACAGGTCTTCAAGCTTCTGTGCTCGGTAATCACTATGTAGCATCCCTATGCATACACTTGCTCGCATGCATTGTTTATCAACAATTCCTTATTTATAAACAATTGCTAACTGCTAAATCTCCTTGATCACATTTCCCATGATCAATCTTAGCCATCAGATCTTCAAACTTGACTAGGTTCAATGTATCCTTCCGATTTGAAAATGTTTTACCTTACCTCGGGACTTCCATTCCCTTCTTGGAACTTTCACAAGGTTATTGCAGTTCAATCTGCACTGTAGATCTTCTTGCCCATTTTCCTTTGCCATAGATCCTTAACAAACTTCATGCACGGCATACCAATCATTTATACATTTCCAGCTAATCATTGTCCTTCATTAAATAATGCTTTTATCCATCCAATGTGCACTATCATTACTCGGTTGCAACTCGGTAAAAACTAAACTTTACTAAGTAGACATTTCGCCTTCATTAACCGATATCAATAACCTTAGGGTTTACCAACTAGGTTCTTTGCTCGGTTGCATAGTATAGTATTAACCTTACAATCAAAAACATATGTAGGATATCAAAACAATCTAAACATCATGATCTCATCATTGTCTAACTGGGTAATAGTTGCCCATTGAATAACTTATTCCTCCCTTTATTCATCACATTCTTTTTGTGTTTATTACCTCATTTCTTTGAGAAAAGAAATTTCTGAGGCTCTAGTTCCTGGACTTAAGACACCAGAAGAGAAAATGCACATACTCACCAGTACAGTTCAGAGAACTCAAGAGGCATTACAGGATAGAAAAAGATTCATCGACAACAGATGGAGAAACCAGAACAGGAACATTTTCTCTCTTTATCCTTCTCTATCTGGTTTCTCCATCTGTGTCTCAGAAGGTTTTTCTGAGCTCTCAACAGCTAGTTTCTCAGGTGTAGCCTCTGTATGTACTTCTGGTTTCTTTGTTTGTACCTCTGCACTGTCCATTATCGATTCTCTTGACTGTTTATCAATTTTATCTACCGATTTCTCTAATGTTTTACCAGTGGTATCCTCTGTCGGCTGCTCTGTTTGAGGAGGTTTTTCTATGTTTATATTTACAGTTTCATTTACCTCAACCTTAGCATCTGCAGTTGGTGACTCAAAAGTCACATCTTTCTTCTTGTCCTTAGTGGTTTCTCTGTCAACCACAACATTTACTTCTTGAGTATCTATATTTACAGTATACAAAATTTCAGACTCAGGATTTGTATCCTCTAGTGGAGTCTCCATACTCTCTGTGGTCGGTTGACTATCAGTAGTATGTGCCGGTGGAGTGTCAGAAAGAGGTGGGGGTACATTATCAGTTATTTTAAGGCTTGGAGGACCACGTACCTTACCTTTCCCCTTATCCCTATCTTTTTGATATACTTTAATAGTCTTGGGTCTTTTTAGTTCTTCTTGTTCCTCTTTTTCTACCAAGAAAATGTCCCATCCATCTGTTGTTTCTTCATAAAATTCTTTTACTCTGTCAGCCATCAGTGCTACATGCCGGTGAGTAGTTGAAAATACAGTCTGGTTAGCTTCACTAATTAATTGATCAATCTCTTCCGATGAGTTAACTGGATGAACTGCAAGTAGTTTCTCAATCTTAATTTTCTTATCCAGCTCAACGATGGCTACCCTTCTGGCTTCTAATCTTCTATACAACTCATTGGGTATCTCATCAACAATTTCCATCAAAATTTTCTTATAAATATCCAAGTGTAAAATTACACTATTTTCAATGCTTTATTTGTCATCAGCAAAAAGTGTATTGTACAGTTTGCTAATGTTATTCAACTTACCATCCTCTGTAATTTCACTAAGAAGCTTATCTAGTGGAGCAATGTTTTGTTTTACTTTCTTCTTCTTAGGAGTCAATTTCTTTACTGGAGGCCTTACTGCCTGTTGTTTTTGTCTAGTTCTCTTGGGTGTAGGTGAGGGTATCGGTGAGGGTTTTCTTTTCCTTTCTAGCCTTTTAAATATCGTCGATATATCACTCTCAGAGGAAGTTCCAACCGGTGAAAGATGAGTTTCCGGTTGAAGTCCTTCCAACTCACTTTCCTTTATACCAGTTTGCTTCAAAACATCTTCCTTAATTGCCTCTGCCTATCGGGTTCCTTTCCTTACTATTTCCTCAACTTTCTTAACCCTTTTCCTAGACTGAATTCCACTTTCAATTGTTTTAGCATTTCCAAAAAATTTCTCAATGGGTTCCTTTGGTGCTTCAAGGAGGGCATTTGCATAAGTTTCAATAATATTATCATCTGTCTCATAGCCCATTTCAGTTACCTAGATAGTTCCAGGGACAACTGCATCCATCCAGATTTCATCCTTTTTAATTACAAAACAAATTTCCTTCTGATATTTATCTACAATAGCTTGTGACAATCTCACTCTTGTTTTCATTCGAGCTTTCAGTGCTTGAAAATGTTCATTTAAGTTTTTCTCCTTGTTTTCTCCCATGTTGTTCAATAGATCCAATAGTTGCTTTCCTACTGGTATGTCAAAACCAAAATCTCTTTTGCCAATACCGGGTACTTTCTTAGTAATGTACAGCATTAAACAAACAAGCAAATTTCCAAATCTAAAGGTTCATTTCTTATCTCCCTTAATCTTCTTCAGATTGTCTATCAATTAATCTTTGAGCCATTCGCAGACATCTATTCTAGCATTATCATTGACCATATCATATACACTTTTGATACATAGACTAGAAACTGAGTTCAACCTATTTTCATGTGTGGCTTTGTAACCTAAGATCATATTGATAAATCTGACATTGATATCCTTTACATCATTTACCCTTAGAGATCTTTTGTCAAAATTTGCACCAGTTAGATCTATCATAGTGTCATTGGAGACCCTCTTTGTTCTGTCAGGTATGCTACCGGTGGAAGGTAACCCTATTACTGCTTTAATGGCTTCCTTTGTGATTTTATGAATCAAATCCAACTAGAATAATTCACCATGAACTCTACTTAGAAAAATTCTTATGATGTCCTCAGGAAAATCAGGAATGCTAAGAATATCCACAAAGCCTAGGGTTTCTACTATCTTGTGTTCCGGCTTGACATTTCCAGATTTATCACAAATCATAGTTCTATACATGTTTTTGATCTCATCATCACCTAATTCCTCTATATGACAATATATGTATATCCTAGGGTCTTCAGCATATACTACTCCCTTAGGAATTTGAGAAAATGCACCTATGCTATCATCTTTCTTAGGGATGAGTGCTTTGATGAACTGCTTCACTTTTTTGCTAAGGATGCCTTCACTCGGGAATTTTCACGCTCTCGAAGATTTGAATGCTTGGTGAATGAAAAAGGAGCCAAAACACTTGCTTTATAATGTTTTTTTCTCCAACTACCATATTTAATGTCTGTCGGTTAAGTTATAACTTAACTCATCTACCGATATAAAAGTAATTTCAACTTCTCACCATCAACCGAGGGAATAATAGCATGTTTTTCATTTTATTGCTAAACCCTCAAGGATTTTCCTTCAGGTAGATGAAGAGTCTCCTGCCAGTGGAGTGTTACTCTATTCTACCAGTGGAGGAGTATTCCCATCAACATTCTGTTCTGACTTTCTGATCCATTGCTTTACCTCTTCAACCTTTTATTTACCTTTCAAACTAGGACCTTCGTTATTTGTCGGTGGGAACTTGCTTCTACAAAATTTTGCAATATGTCCAATCTTATTATAGGCATAACAAGTCACATTGTTTTTCTAAATAGCTTTCCTATATCCTATGCCAGTATGTGTTCTGCATTGATTAGATAAGTGTCCAAATATTCCACAAACATAACATCTTACATTCATTCTGCAATTTTCTGAGTTATGACCAACTTTGTTGCATTTAGAACATTGATCGGTGGGTGTATTAGTGTTCTGATAATTTCTAGATCTACACTAATTTTCTCTATGACCATACTTGTTACAGTTAAAGCATTTCCCTTTAAATTTGTAAATTAGGTTGTCTTATCGATTTACTATGATCATGATTGTTTGTAGTATCAGAGCTTTCACCAACTTCAAAGCCAAGGCCATTTGTATCACCATTAGGTTTCTGATTCTTCAGCATGTAATCAAGTTCCTCTGAACTTTTCTTTAATTTCTCCTTGTGTTGATTTGCAGTAGCCAATTCATTTTCCAAGAAGTCCTTTTGTCTCATGAGTTCAGTTTTATCATGTTCTAAGTGAATTAGATCTATCTTTAGCATATCATTCTCATGATTGAGTCTTGTGTTTTCATTTCCAGCATCATTCAGTGTTCTAACCAAATCTTCTTCATTCTTCTTTCTATCTTCAATTTCTTTACAAAATATCATAGTCATATCTTGCATCTCATTCTTTGTTGTACTGATTTCTTGTCTTAGCTTGTTTACCAAATCATTAAGAGTTTCATCTTCATCATTCTGCATCTTTTCACAAAGTTCTCTCCTCTTGTTCCTTTCAATAGTAAAATTCTCTTGAAGTGCTTGAATGATATCCTAAGTAGCCTTCAGATCATCCTCAAGTTTTATATTCTTCACTTTTTCTACATCATAGTCTGAAAGAGTTGTTTCCAATTACTTTCTCAAGTTTTCCATCTCTATCGGTGTTAAGATCTTCCTCAAGTTGTTAGGCTTTTGAAAATAGAGGACCAGGCTTTGATACCAATTGTTAGGATTCCCAAAGATACTGAGATGGGGGGGGGTGAATCAGTATCTGACCGGTATATTAATTTTCTTAACTTATAACATGAAAGGCATACTAAAACTGTGTACAGGTAAACCAGAAATAATGTAGCAAATAAGAGTAACAACCACAACATGAAAAGCACAAAATAACACAACATTTTAACGAGGAAACCCGGTGTTGGAAAAAACCTCGGTGGGATTTGTGACCCACAATATTTGCTTACTGGCCAATAAGTGAATATTACTGCTTACAATACGGGCCTGCACATGTAGGAAGGCCAAGTGCTTAGAGCTCACTGCTCAATTACAAAGGAAGTCACATTGACTTGCAAAATGGATTATACTAATCCAATGTCTTGTACTGCTTTAGATCAGCATCTGCTATGCCAGATTTAGTACTGGTTTAAGCTCTGCTACATACATAAACCATTATCGCATATTAGGTATGCTACCTTCTATTCATATTTTGCATTATATCCTTACCTAAATGATCTACAATGATCTCATATATATATGAGTCATATTACAATCTGCCATGTCGGCTTTACAAAATATTTTACAATTAATTACAAAATACATTAATACAAAATTATTGTCGGCCAAGTTGTCGGTATTCTTCCTTTTCGATTTCGGTGTTCTATATGCCGGTGTAGAGTCTATCAGTGTCGGTGCCTATCGGTATCACATGATTGTAAGGTTTCCATCAATGAAAATACCTTCAATCACCTACAATTTCTCATTGGAGTGTGCATTTTCCAACACCTTAATGACACCATATGGTGTTGTTAGGGGCAGAGTTTACTTTAGTGGTGAATATTTGCTAATGGCAAATTTTTCACGTCGGCCATGTTGGAAATGGAAAATATTTTGTACTGACTGGGGGTGGCCATGTCGCCAAAACATTATCAATTTTTCGTCAAATTCACGGCCCAGTCACCATATATTTTATGCAATTAAATGTTTCTATGCGATGATTTCACCAGTACAATATATGGTGGACACACGGTAAATATAATGTTTTCGCCTACACTCTTTGAGGTTTCCTTAATAGATGACCTTAATTCGCCTATAGGCATGTGAATATTTGTTAGCCAGGGGGACCCAATTCGCCCGACATCTTGCTGATGTGTGTCTCCATTCACCCCAACTTTCGCCAACTATATTGTATTCGCCTATTATTTGGACAACCTATAATCGCCTTGAAAATTACATAAGTCGTGTTATAGTTATGCAGGATTCGCCAAATATTTGTATACCATATAAAATTCCCACAGAATTCACCATATAAGGATTGGTATAAATACATGCAAAGATCAGATCTATCTCAACACAATCTGGTGGGTTCTAGGCTTTGAATTCTGATCAATAGCAAAGTTTTAGACCAATGAAAATCATTGTTGTCAACTGCATTGGCGACTACTAGTGACTTAAGGCCTAAAGGTGAGCGATCATATTTTTGAAGTGGTATATTATACATTATAGTCTATTATTGCTTCTTCAACAAATTGATATTTTTTTGGCAGCCTTTATTTCGTTGGAGACGTCAAATAGGAAGAGGGGTAGGAAACCTGAATGTGGGGAAAGCCAGGAGAGGCCAACAAAAAGCAGAACATTGTCTTTGTACTTTGGCATTAGAAAAGATTGTGGTGAAAATCAGGAAGGTACATCATCACAAGTACAAGTACAAAATTCACCACCTGCACCGCATGTTGAAGACGGCAGCAAACCTGGTATCTTAGATCAAGATGATCTTGAAGAAGATTATCTGGTAGATATCCAAGTTAGTCGGAATGATATAATCGACTTCGGTGATAATGCCATTGATGATAATGCACGGAAGGGGAAAAGAAAAGCCATATCAAAAAAGGGTGAACCACAATCAAAAAAGGATTGAGAGTGCGATATGTCAACGAGGAATTTTCAAATTAATTGGGCATCAAAGTATCCATTCATTGAACCAGTGGAGAATCAAATCGAAGGTGAGCCTCCAATAGAATGAAGGTGTAAGATTTGCACTTGGAAACATAACAAGGAAATTAGGTTGTAGCTAAAATTTGACACCATAGAAAAGCATATGGGTAAAGTTTATGAAAAACAAATGATAGACAGGGTTGAAAAATCAGTGATAAGATGGAAAACAAAGGAGGAATGTAAGCATGTGAGGAATGCCGAAGAGTATTATTTTCATGAGAAAATATAGATGAAGCCTTCTGAAGTTAAACATTCTATTGAACTTGTTTTTGGAAAAGCAATGCAAATAGAACAACTGGGAAAAGTTGTTCAGTTAAGCGTTGTTTTTTTATATTTTGAGTAGAGGGTGTGCTATGATAGATTTCCCATCAATTAGTGGTTTATTACACTTTTTGAAAGTTCCTAACTATCCTAATAGACACTGGTCAGTAAACAATGGATGAGAATGGGCAAGTCATCTTGTTGAGGTTAAAAAAGAAGATGTAAAGGAAAAAATAAGAGAGTCAAACTTTATTGCATTTTCTTTAGACGGGGTTACGACAGTAGAAAATACTTCATGGGTATGCACGCATGTTTATACTATAGAGAATCATACCCACCAACCTCATCTACTATCTGTTGCTAAAATGAAGGAGAGTGCGACAGTGAAAAAATTATTTCAACTAGTAAAGAGAAGTTTAATTGAATATGGAGGTATGGATGACATGATGGTAGCCAAAAAATTGGTTTGTGTTGGAGCAGATGGAGCTTCAGTAATGCAAGGTCACAGGAACAGTCTTTGTACAAATATTAAAATTTCATTTACACCGTACATTACTGCAATTCACTACATGGCTCACGGAATGAATCTAGCTTTTGGAATTGTGAGCAAGTTTCCTTCGGTTAAAAAAATTGAAATTTTAATCACAGAGCTCTACTCACACTTTTGTCGAAGTCTCAAGTGATTTATGGAATTTAAACACTTTGTTGATGGAATAACTAATGGGAACAAGCTTTTCAAGGATAATGATACCAGATGGATCTCTTTGGATGGTCCAGCGCATCGAGTGTTTTCAAAATATCCATCCTTGATTGGACTATTTAACATAACTCGCAACGAATCAGATCAACCAAAATTTCCTGAACTTCTTAGCAGGTTAAGTAATTTAGAGACACTCTTAACTTTAGCAGCTCTTCTGCCCATGCTAGAGGAAATGAGGAATATTATGAAGGCTGCCCAAAAAAGAGCTTTGTATATTGAAGAATATGCTACGCTACGTAAGATGACATGCATGACCCTCAACAATCTCTATCGAAATCAACCAACACTATCTGATGAAAAATTTGTTAAGTGGCGGACACTCATAGATTTGAACAATCCTAATAACTTTTTACAAATCGGTGCAGATGGGGAGGTATGTGCCAATGTATGGGGAGTTGAGATGCCAATGCACTTCTATGCCATGATCGACCTCGAGGAACCAAGAAATCGCCCCAAGAAGCAACTAGCAAGAGTTACAAGGGAAGATTTTGATAAGATTGTTGAGACTGTAATTACTTATTTGAAGAAAATTGCATATGATCTTTCCTCACAAATTAGAAGCATTGACAACCTACTCGAAGCCATGTCTATCATGTTTCCTCATTATTGGAGCCTCAAAAGTGCAGCCGATTGTTGAAGTAAGCTACTGACTTTGATAAAATAATTTTGCATATCCAGAGAATTGAATGGAGTAACTATAAATGGAATATTAGATGAAACTCATCTTTGAGAGAAATCATCTCATTTTGCATACACTATGAGAGAACAATATGCCAAAATGGAGAACCCCCATGAAGAGGGATCAGTAACAAGGCTTTGGAAAACTATAGTTGAGAACAAAATGTTGTGTGATTCAATGCCAGAATATGTGAAGCTTGCTGATTTATGTCTTACCATGATATTAGGTTTGATGGAAGATGAGAGAGTTTTCAGTGCTTTGGGGTTCCTAAAATCAAAGCTAAGAAACAAACTAGACAAAAATTTGGAAAATTCCTTAAGGCTCTATACATCTAGGTATGATGTCCACACTTTTCCTTACGATAGGGGATTGCAAATCTAGAGGTCCAAATGTGAAAGAAGAGGTTTGGGCAACACTTCAAACCAAAGTGTCAGTGGGACTATTGCCCCATGTACTAGACTGTCACCTACTAGTAGCATTGAGATGCAGTTTGGCGAAGGTATGCAAACTCAGAGTGAAGAAACTCAAACCACATACAAGAATCAAGAAAGCTCTGAATTTGATGATGATGAATGGCAACTGTAAGAGACTGGTATTTATTAATCTTATTATTGTATCTCATCATTCATATTACAAAAGCATATTACTTTTTGCAATTAGAATTTAATATTGATTTGTAATTGTATTTTTCAACTTTCTATTTCCATATTTAAAATAGCATAATAAAAAAAAAACCATAATGTGTTTATTGATACAGAGATGTTTATTGTTTATTTATACATGTTTGAGTCTCAAATCTGTGTGATACATTTTAGAACCATATGATACAATTCATCCAATAGTAATACACATGTCGAGAACTTGGATTTTCATTCATTCTTTCAAAATATAGCCATATGATACAATTCATTCAATAGTAATACACCAATCTGTGTGATTCTCCATGCAAATTGCAAAAGTGAATACAAATTTTCAAAACCCTTTGCAAATGACCCTGAATTCCCTTTTATAGAAACAAGAGAGCAACAACAACTCCTATGTGATTCTCCAATGTCCATGCAAAAGTGAATACAAATTTTCAGAACCCTTTGCAAATGACCCTGAATTCCCTTTTATAGAAACAAGGGAGCAACAACAGCTTTAGGTCGAATTGCAATTTTGCAAAATGTGAAGACTGAACATCAAAATCACAAACTCAGCATAGATTTATATGGCCATCACAAGCCGTATTAGCAATTTATCATCTGCTACATGTTTGATGTCTCCTGTTCAAAAAATAGAGTTCAAAATTAAATATTAATTCACGCCATGACAAATTAAACATAGATAATAGCAGTACCTAAAACCTACTAATTAGAAATAGAGAAATGCATAAATGTTAAAGCAAGGGATAATTTGAGAATACAAATTTACTGGTCGAAGTTTTACACTGTACATCATAGATTCATAGGCTGGATTAGCAAAATAGCAATAGGGAGTGTTGTTTTTTTCCTATTCATAAAATAGATTCATAGGCTAGATTAGCAAAATAGAAATAGCGAGTGCATCATAGATTCATAGGCTGGATTAGCAAAATAGCAAACAGAAAAAAAATAAAACCTTGAAATTAAGAGTAAAAGAAGAAAATTGTGCAATACATACTATGATTCTTAAGAATTATGTGCAAGTTTTTGTAGGGTGCTCCACTCTTCGTCTGAAAGAAGGTCAAAATTTTGTAAACTATGGAAAGTCAACTCCAACTCCGTCAACATTCCATATTTAGAAGATTTACTTGACATCACTATTACATCCAATGCTGAATTTAGAGTTGTAAATGGTTGGATGAATTCCAGAAAGCTTTGGGGAGTTGTGTCCTTTGGAAGCAAGTCTAAATCAGACTTTATTTTTATCTCCATGCTTTTTTTGAAAGCTTCTTCTCCAATGAGTTTATTTGATGTGTCAATAGGGTTAGGCAAACCAAGTTTAATCAAATTATTTTTCTTTTCTCACAGCTTCAATATCTTTTTTCCACAACTTTCCATAACTTCTGTTATTTCCCTTAGCTTCTGGCATTTTTGAATGATAGATGATGTCTTAACTGTGGCATCAATGCAGCTCTTAATTCCCTTGGATGCCAAGTAGTTGTCACTGGAACTGTAGACTACTTTGAGAATCTTTTTTGCCATATCCTCTTTAGAATAAACATGTGTACTCTTCTCATAGTACCCTTTGATTTTTACATAAATTAGTCTCATACTTTTAGTCAATTGAAACCATTCACACAACTTCTCACTCCTCTGCATTATTTTCCGCCAAATGTTTTCTTGTATATACTTCGTTGTATTTTTCATATTATCTTTCAATCTATCCTCCAGAGTTTTTATTTTGTCATTTACATTGTGCAGGTCTTCTTTCATTTGTGCACATTTTTTTCTTTCTTCCTCTACTTCCTCTTGCAAATGTTTTTCTTTTTCCTTCCCATGATCCAATAGGTCCTGTAATTTTCTCATTTTTGCAGCAGTAGACTCATAACTTTTGTATAATTTTTAAAAACTGGTTTTTTCCTCAACAATTTTTTTATTGCTTTTAGCCAGTTTTTCTGTCAGGTCCTTCAATTGTGCATCCATCTTGTCCTGCTCTGCAATTTCTACTACAGAGCCCAAATTTTTTATCCTTTTCTATAAATCATTGCACTTGCTATCTATTGCTTTCCTCCTTGATTTTTTCATTTTCCAAGTCTGCCTGTAACTTTTCTATTTGTTTCTCCAGTTTATTTTTTTCTCTCTCCACCTTTTACAGTGAAGTGTAGACCACTTCGTTAGTCCTTTTTGACACACTAATTTTGTCCACATTATGTACTTTGGAAAAATCCATTTGGAGGGTGCTAACTTGAAATTGAGAGGGATCTATCTGACTATGTAGTGGATTTTTATCTTTAGATGGGGTTGGGGGCATAACAACCATGAACTCCATCATATCTTTCTGTGGGTCATATGTTGGAAATACCATGTTCCTTGCAGGTTGCTCGTTTAAAACTTTAGACACGGAAACCCTATGAAATGCTTTCTTTTTTTCTTTATTTGCTTTTGTTGTGTGTTCATATTTTTCATAGTAATCACAAAATTGAAAATTTGGGCTTGCTGAAGCAATTGAATGTTTGAAAGGTGACATAGGAATACCATAGGCTCTAGTTCCACTTATTCATATGGTTTTAACTAATGCTTGACTAGGATTACCAACAATAGTTCCTGATGTTGTCCCACTCCCACTGACACTTTCATGTGTAGTTTTCATAGTCTTTTGAGGTGTGTGGTATGAAGTTGCAAATTATTTATTTGTAGTGTCAGTGGCACTTGATATAGGATTCTCATTAGTATGAGATTGAGTATCTACCTCTAGTGGCCTCTTGCGAGAGATATTTTGTTGTTGCCCTTGTCCAACACCAAGACAACTAGTATCAGTAGTAGTACCCATGCCAACCCCACCAATCTTAGTGGCACTTGACTGAACAATAATAGGAATACTATCCCCAGATTCCCCACTAGTGGCAGTGGCACTTGATTCACCACCAATGGGAATACCATGATGTGGTGGTGGTTGTGGATTTGAACCTGAAACAAATGTAGGTGGACCCTGATGGTAATGAGTAGTACCTATCCGTGATGAATCTAAAGAATCAAGTCCAATGACTAGTTTATAAGGACCTTTTGATTTTGACCCTAGTGGAAGTTGTACCTGAAGTGGATACCAAATGCCCTCTCCTCTGGGACCTAGACCACCACCTTCAAAACCCATTTTTTCCACAAGGTCTACCCCTTTGCTATATTTTTCTTTCATGGACTCATTGACTCGACCTAATATTTTTGGGACTGTAGTAGTTGTTGGAGGGGGCTCAATGGCAACCTTGTGCTCATCATCTTCAGTCCTGCCATGTTCCATATCCCACAATTTTCTAAACTCTGCATCCTCGTCGATGCTCTCAAATTCTACACTTGTCTTTGGTTCACCGAGATTCTTCCTCATAGTCCAAAAACCATTTATTTTGGTTTGAGTCCAATAATTCTCTTTACATTCGTGCAAAATTGATTTGAGAATAGATTTTTTAGATGGATTAGCATATCTAAGGTAGAAATTGTAGGACCTCCTATTTTGGATGCCCTGGCCCTCCTCTATTGTCCTCTGTGTGTGCATTTGCAATGCCATAATTTGTGATGAAATTTCTTCTATTGATATGTTATTGTCAGCTACAATTTTCTCCATCTCTTTTTTAACCTCATCCCAGGAGTCCATGTTTCTAAGCTTTTCTAGAAATGGTTTACTTTCATGTTGACATAACGTTGAAGAGTTCCCATTTTTCTTAATCCTTGCTTGAACTACACCGATTGGATCATACTGCTAGAGACCCTCATCACCAAAGTTAAAAATTGTCAAAAAATCATGTGCCACATTGAATGCTTTTCTCTCAAATGTGAACCCTCCACATGAGAAAGGCAAGGAAGGAAATATGCTCTTCTTTCGCTGACCATGGAAGTGCCTATCTGTGCTCTCCAATTGTCGTACATACTCTAATGCAAATACCCTCTCTGTCACATGTATTGGAAGTCTGTATGGTTTTACTGTCGATCCGTAAAATCTTAATATGGTGAATTCTTCCGTGAAGAACCAGTCAGCCAATTCTATTTGACTTCCAAGTTGAATGCAATCTCTACAAGACATAGGCAACCTAGGCATTGGAGTGCTTGTAATTTCATTATACATTGGAGCCAAAAAGAAGTCTACAAAATGGTTGTAGTTCTTTCTGTTATAATGCATCCTTATATTTGGTGTCCAATCATATATTGGACACTATGTTCTCTTCCCATTCTTCTCATCAATCTTATAGCTCACAATTTGAAGCTTGTTGGTCTTGAATATTGCACGATACTTGGATAGAAGGAGATAGCACAAGTAGGATGAGAACCTAAATGTCATACAAGAACCTTTTTTTATCATTAGTAATTGTTTTTGCATGGATTTTACAATGTGCTCAATATAATTATATCTTACTGGCTCACATGCACAATGGATATTATAAATCATTCCAAGAAGGCTTGCACCCACTTCCCTATCATTTTCCAATCCCAGGAAAAATGACAGCAAGGAAATAGTATCCCCAACCCATGGAACAAAAATGTTAGAATCATAAAGAGGCTTATGATTCTAATCCAACACAATACCAATACCACTCTTTATTAGAGCTTTGATAAATGAATCTCTGCGACTTGGATTGAGACTCTCATAATTCTCTTCCATCTTTTCAAGGTCAATTTGGACGTTTGAGTTTTGGGCTTCAAATCCTAGGTTCAACAAACAAGCAAATTCTCCCTCGTTTATGGATAGAATTCCCTCTTTTGTATTTTTATTGACAATTTCTTTTTTATCTTCATCATAATTTTCAACACAGACCATGACAAAATCAGGGCAAGGGAATACTTCAGGTAACACGATGCTTCCAAATCCAACATCCCACAATGCGATTTTATTTGTTTTTTGTTTTAACATTGGGTTGAAAATAGTAAATTTTGCTCCGGATGCAAGTGCCGCCTTACTAGACAATGTATATCTAATATCTATGATACGCTTTTCACCATGGATAGCAGGGTCATAAATATCATGGTATTCATCAGTGAAACCTAGTGTCTTAACCAGTTTGGTTAGGTACATTTTGTTTTTCACTTGGCTTCTTGTTGAACTACTGCTTCCCATTTTCCCCATCGCTATTATTGTTAATAATTCAAAATAATGCTAGATAAAAACCTAAAAAATGCTAACCCTCAAATTAGACCATGAGATTACCAAAAGCAAAAAAGGCGGGATGTAGGTGTTCTAGATTTTACCCAAAAATTGGAATTTATATTTCACTAGATTGGCGCAGACAGTCTCTGTTGCAACTTGCATTCCTCAATCTAGTATTTGTTTCTGAATCTCCCTCGATTTACAGGTTTGTCCATGAAATGAAAGATGATTATGATTTATGAGTCTCTTATTTTGAAAAATCTAAAAAAGTAGAAAATTAAAACCTAAAGGGCAAAATATCTAGAATCATGTTTAATAACTATTCAATGCCGAAGGACAAAACATTCATTACTTCAGTATAAAATTTGAGGACATTATGAATCATGTTGTATAAATTCTGAGGACATTAAATATAATACATTCAATTCTGGGTGAAGTTCTCCCAAATGTGTTCACTTCTCACATTCGGGTCGAAATCCACCCTAAGTCGTTGATCTTTGCTCATCCAACGGATGAGGGACCCCATGGTACCTGTTGTGACTTTACGAGTCTGTTTTTTAAGTCTATTTAATAATTTTAAACTTTCGCCTGAAAAAGTACTTTATAGACTTAATTATATTTAATTAAATTTAAAACGTTTCAATTTTGGGCGAAGTTCTCCCAAATGTGTTCACTTCCCACATTCAGGCCGAAATCCACCCTAAGCTGTTGATCTTCGCTCATCCAATAGACGATGGTACCTGTTGTCAGTTGTCATGGGTCCCATGACTTCTGCCAGTTTTTGGGAACGTCACCATGCTCATGTCACTTTTCCAGGCAAAGTTCTCAGAAAGTTGTTCATTTCCCACATTTGCCTCGAAATCCACCCTAAGTCGTTGATCTTTATTCATCCAACGGTCGATGGTACCTATTTTCAGATGTAGTGGGTCCCACAACTTCTGCCATTTTTCTAGCACGTCGCCATACTCGGACATGTGTCACTTTTTGGGTTTGATTTTTAAGTCTATTTAATCATTTTAAACCTCCACCCAAAAAAAATCTTTATAGACTTAATTATATTTAATTAAATTTAAAATATCCAATTCTGGGTGAAGTTCTCAGAAAGGTGTTCACTTCCCACATTCGGGCCGAAATCCACCCTAAGTCGTTGATCTTTGTTCATCCAATGGTCGTCGGGTCAATGGTACCTATTTTCAGATGGAGTGGGTCCCACGATTTTTGCCATTTTTTTGGCACGTCACCATACTCATGTTCGGGTCTATTTTTAAAGTCTATTTAATCATTTTAAAATTCTACCCGAAAAAGAGATTTATAGTCTATAGACTATAGACTTAATTATATTTGATTAAATTTGCAATGTTCAATTCCAGGCGAAGTTCTCACAAATGTGTTCACTACCCACATTTGGGCCGAAATCCACCCTAAGTCGTTGATCTTTGCTCATCTGACGGACGATGATACCTATTGAGAACTTGAGTGTTGTCAGATGTCGTCGGTCCCATAATAAGAGACATTTAAATTTTAAAGATGTGCAAACTGCAATAGTTTGAGATAGCTATTAAATATAATGTTAATATTATTTGTAATTAAATATGTGCAATAGTTTATGATATATAATTTTAAAAAATAGTATAAAAATATATATAAAAGTTCAACATAAATTTAGTGTATTAATTTAAAAAAATGTGCAGTCCTCAACCTGTTAAGGTGAGCAAATTTGGAAATTACAAATGTCAAGGTGGTGATTAATTGTTGCAGAAGGAGTTGTCTGTGGCATGTCGCACGAATGAAGGAAGGGGAGGATGGGAAGAAATCTTTTTCTTGATCTCATGGCATTAATGCCTTATTGTGCATATTCATTACTCGGCCTATAAGACGGAGGCAAAATTTATTACCTTTTGATCTGTGTACCAGTTTTTGCTTTGAAGCAGAACAAATCTGTAGTCTATAGGACATAGGAAAAAAAAACTACACGGGGGCAGGGCTAGGGCATAGGTAGTGGAATTGTTTACAGTTTTGCCCTAAGAATCTAGCCCTCCTTCCATGTAGAATTCTTCAGATAGCATAAGATGAGAGAATTCTTCAATCCACATGTAGTTTGGAAAGTCGTCTAGGAGGAACCATTTCTGGAGGAAGTCCCTGCCAATTAGCGTCCATTTCCTGTGAAGCGTCAACTGCTCCGCATTTAGTTTTAGGAGAAATGGTTGCCTGGCCACAGGCACTATTTGGTCAAGGAGGAGAAGCTTGGATTATTCGCTCGCTTAAGGGATCCCCACCCCTACTTCTGCAAGGACAACAAGAGTAATATCATCTCCAAGGAAGTCTTCCTTAAAAACCTTCCTCAATAGCATCAGCATATCCACCATGTCTCCTCCCAGGTCCAGAAGAGACACTAAGAAGTAGGATGTAATGTTCGTGTTAACACGGTACCTATTTTCGTTTCGCAGAAATTCTCTGTCTAGCACCATCCTCATAGTCTCATTGATGAACGACCCAACCTCCTTGCAGACTCATTGGAGGGTTGGGTCTCTAACGGAGCCTAGAAAGGCCCTCTGGTCCTCTGCAAAAATGCTTCTCAAGCGGATAGGAGTGTCCATCTTGAGAAAACAGATAAACAAATTAAACAACCTGAGCCTATAAATCTAAAATACCATGAGCTTTGATGATTTATCTACCAAATGACAAAGGCTAATTGAAGATGAAAGAAGCAGAGATCGTATATAAATTGTTGAAGGCTGAAGCTCTTGATTGTAATAATTACTTCTTTAACTGTATTAACTATTATAAATTTTAAAAATCTTTCGTATCTCTGCAAATCTTTCTCATAAATGCACTATTGTGCGAAAATGGAAACAGCTATGAACCAATACCAAATTGGCAAGTATCACATTGGAAGTCATGGGGACAGAGTGGATTGTCGTAAGTGAATAGATATATATTAAATGAATGAAATTATCAATCGTGATTCATGACATTTGATACGTGTCTATTGAATCCAATTCCATTCCGGGCACTTTCTTGTGAGCTATGTTCTCTTCAGAAAATTGGGCTGAAATAAAAATTTAGCCATTGATCTACGATCATCGAATGGTTTAAAATCATTGATAGATTTTAGATATGTGTCACCCTTCACGTGTCAAAGAGGTCACGCTTATTGATACATCATGCAGAGTCTAGACTCAATGTATTATGTGATGTGATGTACTGATGTGATGTGATGTGCCTGGCAGTCACTCTATTAATGGCAATGAATTCATGAAATCACCAATGAATTATATATTGTACCATAAATAACAAAATATTCACCAAAACAAATTAAATAATTTTCAAGCGGTGGAAAAAAATCACCAATACATTTAAATAATTTTCAAGCGGTGGATAAAAATCACCAATAAATTTAAATAATTTTTCCTTCAGAGTAAAATTTTTTGCTCATACAATTATATATTTGTTCCTTATAACAAAAATTATTCACCTCCCACAATAAATATTTTCCCATAGAACAAGGTATTATTCGCCAGAAATTTATGGCATTTTCATACCCTAGAAAAAAATCACCAATACAAAATAATTTTTTCCTCATTTTAAAAAAAAAATCGCCATCGATATGAAAATTCCCCCCCGCAAATAATGTCTGATTCGCCAGGATTTTACACAGTTGCCCGAGGGTGGGGGGGGGGGGGGGGGTTCTTAAAGTTATCCCTAGTTAGGGGTCATATGGTGTTCTATGACCCCTTAGGATATCATATGATCTCTTAGAAGACCATATGAGCCCTAACGACACCATATGGTGTTCTAAGGGGTCATATGGTGTCCTAAAGGGTCATTTGGTGTTTTATGACCCCTTAGGACACCATATGACCCCTAACAACACCATATGGTGTCCTAAGGGGTCATATGGTGTCCTAAGGGGTAATATGGTGTTCTATGACCCCCTAGGACACCATATGACACCATATGGTGTCCTAAGGGGTAATATGGTGTTCTTAAAGTTATCCCTAGCTAGGGGTCATATGGTGTTCTATGACCCCTTAGGATATCACATGATCTCTTAGAAGACCATATGAGCCCTAACGACACCATATGGTGTTCTAAGGGGTCATATGGTGTCCTAAAGGGTCATTTGGTGTTTTATGACCCCTTAGGACACCATATGACCCCTAACGACACCATATGGTGTCCTAAGGGGTCATATGGTGTCCTAAGGGGTAATATGGTGTTCTATGACCCCCTAGGACACCATATGACCCCTTTTAACATCCTAGTACTTGACATGACCACTTGTGACACCATATGACCCCTCAAGACACAATATGGTGTCGTTAGGGATCATATGGTTTCCTAAGGGGTCATATGGTGTCGTTAGGGATCATATGGTCTCTTAAGGGGTCATATAGTATTCTATGACCCATTAGGGCACTATATGACCCCTTAGGACACCATATGACCCCTAACGATAATATATGACCCCTTAGGACACCATATGACCCCTAGCAACAATATATGACCCCTTAGGACACCATATGACCCCTAATAACACCATATGGTGTCATAAGGGGTCATATGGTGTCCTAAGGAGTCATAGAACACCATATGACCCCTTAGGACACTATATGGTGTCGTTATGGGTCATATGGTGTCATTAGGGGTCATATTGTGTCCTAAGGGGTCATATGATGTCCTTAGGGGTCATAAAACACTAAATGACCCCTCAGGACACCATATGACCCCTTAGGACACCATATGGTGTTGTTAGGGCTCATATGGTGTTCTAAGAGATCATATGGTATCCTAAGGGGTCATAGAACACCATATAACCCCTTAGGACACCATATGACCCATTAGCACACCATATGACTTGTAACGACACCATATATTATCCTAAGAGGTCATATGGTGTCCTAAGATAGTTAGTAATGGTTTCCTAAGGGGTCATATGGCCCACCATGCTCATGCACTTACCTAGATGGGTTATATAGAGATATAAGATACCTAGAGGGGGAAAGAGGCATGAGAGACCTAGATAGGGTGAGAGAGGGAGAGAGAGGGTTGAGATAGTTGGAGGGGGATAGAGAGGTTTGTAATGAGATATGGATGGAGATGTATAGAGGTGGAGAGGGAATGAGGGAGAAACCTAGAGAGGGGTAGAGAGGGTTTGATGGAAAGATGATGATGTATATGGTAAAGAGAGAATAATAATTAGTAGGGAAGGGAGAGAGAGAGAGATGGGGATAAGGAGGGAGGGAGATATAAAGGGAGAGGGGAAGAAAAGAATGGAGATGCATATAAATGGGAGGGAGGGATAAGAGGAGAGATGAAAAAATAAAGAGAGAGAATAGTATGAGGGTATTGAGGGATAGGTAGACATGGAGGGACTACAAGACCCGGGGAAGGAGAAGATAGAGAGGTAGGGGGAAAGAGAGAAGAGGAGGAGAGAGTTAAAAAATAAATAGGGGTAAAGGGGGAGGGAGATAGAGGAAAGAGAGAGGGAGAGAACTAGAGAGGGGACAAATAGATAGGTGGGAGAACTATATTGGGAAAGAGAGATGAGAGACCTAGATGACAAGAGAGAGGAATGAGATAGATAGAGAGGGGGAGAGAGAGAGGTGAATAATGAGACATGATGCAAAGTTAGATAGGTGGAGAAGAAGGAAGTGATAAACCTAAAGAGGTGAGAGAGAGAGAGAGAGATAGAATAAAAGAGGAAGAGAGAATAAAAAGGTGGGGGAGTGAGATATATATGGGGGTATGTATGGATGGGGAGGTAGAGAGGGAGAGGGGAAGAAATGAAGGGAGTGACCTAGAAAGGGGAGGGAGAGAGAAGAGAAGAGATAGAAGAACAAAGGGATGAGTAAGAGGGGATGTATGGAGAGGTAGACATGGAGGGAGTGAGAGACCTATGGAAGGAGGAGATAAAGAGGTTAGGGGAGGAACAGAAAAGGAGGGAGTTAATAAAGGGATGGGGTTAAGGAGGAGGGAGAGAGAGGTAGAGAGGGACAAAGAGAACTATAGAGGGGGAATATATATAGGTGAGAGACCTAGATGGCCAGAGAGGAGTGAGATAGATAGAGGAGGATAAAGAGAAGTGGGTAATGAGACCTATATGCAGAGGTAGATATGTGGAGAGGAAGGGAGGGAGAAACCTAGAGAGGGGAGAGAGGGTGGGATGGAGAGATAATGGCCGTACTATTTTAATTTGGGAATTTGTTCCATGTTGTGTTGAATATTTTTCACCTGGGTTTGTGTGCTGGTGTGAATTTTTAGCATTGTAGCAAAATTATTTTGTTTTACCTTGTTCTCGATTGAGTAAGGGTTTGGCTTCAATAATGGAAGAAAATTGATTTTCTTTGGCTCTTTCTCCATGGCCTCTAAGAGTAAAGTTTTTGTACATAGCCTTTTTGTACATACAACTTTTTTTTTTATTGGAAATGGCAAAGAAAGGGGTTTTTGTTGCTAACTAGGCGAGCTCCTATAGCTCGACTAGTGAACTTTCATGGTGAAAACAAAGTTGCTCTACAAACCCTCACCAAGTGAACCTTATTTTTGTTTCCCAAGGTGGAATGAAGTTTTATCAGAGCTTGTAAGATATATGGAAGAGTTTTCTAATGAATAATTAGTTGAGAAATGTGTTTTGAGCAGCCAAAGTATTGAAATACAATGGTTTTTGAGCACTTTTCCTCTTGAAACTTGGTTGCACATCAAGTGTTTGTCTTTATTCTTGTAGTTCAGGAAGTTGGAAGGCTTCATAATGATGGTATAGACCTTTTCAAGAGATTTGGTGGTCTGAATAAGTGTTTGGAATGGTGTTGGGGTGTTAGAAGACTTGAAACCCTTAAAAACCCTTGTTTTTAGGCACATATATAGGACAGTCATTGTACGGCCATGTCGGACTTTCTCATAGAAAAAAATTGAAAGATCTCCATAAAGGGTATCCATAAATGCAAAATTTTAATGAGGTGTTTTGGAAACTTGTGGAGTTATAAGCATTTTGGCAGTTTTGGAGGGCCAATTGGGGCTCTTTTCTTGTAGCCTTGTTTTGAGCTTTTCCTCAAATCGGGTAAGAAGACAAATTGAAAGACCATCAAAACAAGTTTAATTAAGCCTAAGAGGATGTTAGAAAATGTTATAAACCTCCTGCAACTCTTGGTGTGTGATCTTGATATTTGGAACAAAGAAGCAAAGTTTCACCTTTGTGAGACTTGAGAGCAAGTTTGAATGAAAACAAGAACTAACATGGTAGGAAGACCCAAGGGTTGGTTTGAAGCATAGAGAAGGAAAGAAATCAAGGAACAGTACCTGAATAAGTGACAAAATCTTCAACAATTACTTTTGAGGGAACTTGCAAGCTAAATTGATTACAAACACACAATTTGAGCCAATTTTTGAGTATCTCCCTATCAGCTCATTTCATACCTTGTAAGAAGACATCAGATGCTATGCACGTAACTGACTTATTTTTCAAGGAAGTAGTGAGATTGGATGGATTACCTAAGAGCATAGTTTCAGACAAAGACACTAAGTTTTGTGGTTATTTTTTTATAACACTTTGGAAGAAGATGAAGACAGATTTGGAGTTTTGTTCTACTTTTCACCCACAAACTGATGGATAGATAGAAATAGTAAACAAGAGCTTGGGAAATTATTGAGATGCTTAGTTGGAGAGAAAACCAGAAGTTGGGACTTGATTCTTGCACAAGCAGAGTTTGCCTACAATAATTCAGTAAACAAGAGTACTGGAAGAAAACCTTTTGAGATTGTTACTGGAGCACACCCTAGAGGTATATCAGAATTGAGAGATATCGGTAATGAAGAAAAGCAGAGTGTAGATGAAGAAGAATTTGTAGATCACATGAAGACCTTGCATACTCAGGTTAAGAAACATTTGGAGGATATGAATAACAAGTATAAGGAGAAAGAAGATGAGAAGAGAAGACATAAGGAATTTGAAGTTGGCGATGAAGTAATGTTGTATCTAAGAAAAGAAAGACTTCCAATTGGAACATATAACAAGTTGCAGATGAAGAAGTTTGGACCTTGCAAAATCTTGAGGAAATTTAGTTCTGAAAATGCATATGAAGTGGAGCTACCAAATAATTTGAGTATTTCACCTATATTCAACATTATAGATCTACATAAGTATCATGAATATGAATCCATGAAGAAAGAATTGCAGACTTGGAGAAGCAGTTACCCTGAAAGGAACCAAAGCAGATTGAAGATATTTTGGACAGTAGGATTGGGCAGTACTTGGAGTAGTCAATACAAGGAGTATCTTGTGAAATGAAAGGATATACCAGTTAAAGATTCATCTTGAATTTCTCAGGCAAATATGGACCGCCTTAGTTTTCCTCTGACCCCAACAAAGTGAGGGACTCACTTTTTTTCAACAACTCTGAATGTCTGATGTAGGAGAATCCCTGGTTCTTGGCAATCTTGCATCAACCAAAAACATTTCTTTTCAATTTAATTTCCATTTTGCAGTTTTAGCATTTCTTTATGTATTTTCTTGTATTTTCTCACTGGATCTTGTAGATCTGGATTTTTCTTGATAACATGATTATCTCCCTTATTCCTGAACCGCAGAACGTTTGGATTATTTTCTAGCAAGTTATTGCTTCCGGATTTCAAGACATTTTTCTGGCTTAGAACACTGGAACTGCTTGGACCTATTTTCTATTGGTTAATCTTGCGGAGCCCTAATTCATTGATTCCAATGTTCCTTGGTGCATGGCTGACCTTCCCTCTAGTCTGCAATTCATCCTTTGGATTTTTCGAAGGAAACTCTTTGGCAGAGGCTGACCTGGTGATTTCCACATTTTATCTCATTCTTCAACATTTGATCCCTCTTGTGCCAATCTAGATCCCTCTTGACCATATAAATCAGTGTAATTTAGCATCATAATTTATCAAAGAAAATATAGAAGACATCTTAAGATTTAGAGGTCCAAACTTGAATGATTTTGTAATTGAGCATGTATGTGGCAGGTCAGTGAGTCGAATATTGTATCCCAAATGTTACCGGTTATTTGTAATCAATTTTCATGATCTAATTCATTTAGTTTTGCATTGCCTCCAGCATATCCTCTTGTTTCTGTTGTGTTTATTCTTGTTGCTCGATACAGATTGATCTCTTTGAGGTCCCTCCTAACCAGTAACTACAACACTTCTACTCTTAAGATACTTTTTTACTCCTTAGACTCCTTTCTTCACATAATTTAGAGAATGATCTTCAAAGTTCTATATTTATCTTGTTAATCACTTCTAGGGTTTACCTACCAAAAAGAGTTTCTAGTCAATAACATCAACATCATTACCAAAGTACTGAATTGCATATCCAACACAATATTGCTAAACCCACATCATGAACTACTTCAGAGAGGGGGGTTGAATGATTTTCCTTGAAAACTCCCCCTAAGCCAAAGTAACAAGCTCAATTACTAGACGAAGAGGTGCTTGCACCGAATTCTAGTACACTAGATTTGCTTGCATTAGTCACCTCCTTCTTTCTCCATAGGTTGTGACTTCCTTTTTCTTAGATTCACAAGTCTTGACCACATTCTTCTCCATAGACTTCTCCACAACAACCACATTTATGCACTTATAACATTTGATGTTCCTCTGCACTAAATTTACCAAGTGTATTCTTGGTATGCATTGATTAGCTTTATGACCATAACCATTGCATCCATGAAATATTCTATAACTATTTGTTCCATTCATTCCAATCGGATAATAGTTTTGACTCATAACATGATTCCTACAATAATTTGCCTTATGACAAAACTTCTTTCAATTGTAACATTGAGTGTTTAGTTCCTTCATGCTTCTACATTTTGCAGCCTTATGACCAAATTTATTGTATTCAAAACAATAACCATTAAAAGATGGGTACCTTTGTGCATTCAGTTGACGAATCACTGATCTTCTTGTAGTATATTTCTGATTCCAGATATTGCCTTCATCTTCTGGTTTCTTCTCTTCTTCCACCTTGACTTACTTGACTTTGTCTTTTTTATTTGAACATTCATTGATTTGAAATCCTAGTCCAGTCTTGTCTTTATGAGGTTTCTTCATGTCGATCAAGTCATCCAGTATTTTGTTGCTTTGATGAACTTTATTTTTTGTCTTTAGCTTCTTTGCTTCTTGTTCCAACTTCTCACATTCTTCAGTCTTTAACTTAATTAAATCTTTTAGAGTTCCTTCCGCTTTGTTCTTCTCCAGAATTTTTAGCATCAGATCTTTAACGGTCTCATTTGCCTGCTTCAATTGATTATTAACTTCTTTGTGTCTCAACTTGAACTTCCAAATATGTTCTCTTAGATTTTTCACACATTCATTCACTACCTTCACAGTTTCTTTCAATTCCTCATTTTTGGATTCCACACTTTCTAGATCTTCAAGAGCTATCTTCAATTCTCCATCCAGATGATATTCTCAGGTCATACATATCGGTGCCATAATTCAACCAACAAGGATCTCCCTCAAGTGGTTTAGCTAGCAAACAAGGGACCAAGCTCTGATACCAATTGTTAGAAGTACAATTGAATGGACCGAAATACTGAAAGGGGGGGTGAATTAGTATTCTGACAACAACAAAAACTTTCCACTGAATTTAACCTTGTCAATTAATCTTATCAACATGAAACAACAAATGCATAAAAAAAATCACAAGATAGATACTAGATTTATACTAGATTTTTATATGTAGAGAACCAAAATGAGATAAATCACAAAGAGGGTTAGCTCTCAAGATAATATAACTAGTTATATGGTATTTACAAAAAAGGGGTGGCTCGCTGCCAAATGTCTCACTACCTCATTACAGCATGGCTTACTGCCAGATTATAAAACGTCTTACTATTGGAATGCTCATTACAATAGAAAAAGGTAAACTCAAGAAAATTGCATCTCCAAATGCATGAAGTAAGTTCCAAGATAAGCTTAGATATCAAAAAAATAGCTTACAGTAGATCTGATAAGGGATCTTTGCAAAACTTCCTCCAACTTGTCAACACAATTGCTTGTAGCTGATCCAGTAAGGGATTACTGGAACATTTTCTGCACTTTCACTATCCACACTTAGTCACACCTTCACTCTCTAATACTGATATCGCACACTACTTGCATACACCTTTTTTCTCACACTCCATCCATACATCCATAAACACATATATATACCGATAAGAACATATAC
Organism: Cryptomeria japonica; assembly: GCF_030272615.1. NCBI lineage: Eukaryota > Viridiplantae > Streptophyta > Pinopsida > Cupressales > Cupressaceae > Cryptomeria > Cryptomeria japonica. The sequence continues at coordinate 184,950,424 of NC_081408.1, forward strand.
CAAGATAATATGTTGACCACACACAAAAAATATTTATACTAAAAATGCAATTCTCAAATCAACATGGTACTCAAGTATGATTTGACCAAAATAGAGTAACCAAATCAGCCTTCACTGATCTTCTACATGATTCCTTCTTAATTAACGAAACACACACTTCAATTATGAGGGAAAACAAAGGTTTTCCAAACCCATAGACACAGACCCATAAGCAAAAACTCCAAGCATAACAACTTTAATCTTCAAGATACAAATACCACAGATTCTAAAGAATAGGATTCATAGATCATATTGCAATACAAACATCTAGGTAGAAATTCAACTATCACAACTAATACCAGCACTTAATACAAAAGGAAAAGCTCAACCAATATTAGCAAAACACTAGATTCCAGAGAAATGGATCTTCTAAAAACTACTCCTGTAAATCATACACCCCTTGCTGCTCAATATCACATGTATACCTATCTTTCACTGTTTCTCAACATGATACATCGGCTCTTAACTAGATCACAAGGTTTGACATCAATGACAATATTAACACAAGTCTAACACTAGAAAAATGTGTAGGAGCCATATTTAGGAATTACGATAGTGTCAACAATGATGAATAGGTTTAGCTTTCAGTGGAGGACAATTCAGAGGACCGGGGTGGATTTGTGTTACCTGGTCTCAAAAAATCATGCCAAATTTCTAGGAATAGGTTATAAACATATTGTTTTTCCTAGATCTCAGTTTGTGGATTTGTGGGATATCTGTAGATGACTGTTTGTGATATTTTAATTTTCATTTATTCATCATTTTGACCCAATTTGCAACAATCAATTCAATTTAAATTTAGAAAGAGGGAGGAACACAAACCAATGAATCTAATCAGAGTTTCAACCCTTTCCTTATTTGAATTAATGATAGATCTATTAGATGCATCCCTCTTTCCATTGTTTTGGTCAATTTGGATTATTAATAGTTTTATTATCTTAATTGAAACCTTAGTTCCAAATTGCACCATTACATTTTGGTGAACCTGACATCTTTCATTCTAATTTATGATTTGTGTTCTGAAATCTTATGTGTATGAATTTTAATTTTTAAATTTGCACTCATGGATTATATTTTCAATTAAAAACATAAATTTAGAGGTTATATTCATAAAAACCCTAATTTATTTTGCTAAATCTAACTTGTGGGTTGCATATTTTTCACTTGTATTTTCAGATCGAATTTAAGGTGTTCTAATGACATTGACTAAATCTGATTTTTTTTCTATTTCACATATTATTACATTGTTTTTTACTTATATTTATCAAAATTATGTGTTAGAAAATGGTTTCTTTAACTTTACATTGCTTCTTTTCATTCATAGCACTCTTGCATATTGCACTTTTAGAATTTCAAAGATATTTCCTACTAGCCAATCATATCTCAAAGCTTTTATTCATGTTAAATATTTCATTATGATGATATTTACGAAAAATGCATTACATATGTAGATCACATAAATGATTTTGTAGACAATGATAATCCTAGAGATGACATTGACAAAGCTAACACTTATACCTCTCCTAGGGTATCCAATGTGAATGAAGAAAATGCCAATACTCCTATCAATGATCTCTCCAATGGAGAGAAAGCATTGAAGAGAAATATGACACCCTCTTCTTCACATACATATACCCTAGTGCAAGGGGGGAAAGATTAAAAAGTTGCAATATCAATCTATCTAGATCCTCCTTATTCTCCTAGAGCTTATCTTAACCATCAACACATTTGTAGAGAAGATGTTGTTCTACATTTTATTCATGATTTGTCTCCTCACACAACCTTAAGTAAATTCCCTCCCAACCTATGAAAGAGTATATGAATGATGATAGGAAGGATAATCTCCCTAAAAATGATATTCCTTCTTCATCTACTTCTCCCTTTGATCCTTCTATGTGCCCTTACACTACAATTTTTTTTTAAAAATCATGATAATGGCCCTTCTTCTTCAAAATTGAAAAGTTCTTATAGGAGTGATAATAATATAATCTAAAAATGAGGTTATAGTGGAGAAGGACTTGGAAAATATGAACAAGGAATCAAAGTCCCTATAAACCCTCCTTCACAAGCTAGTACAAAAGGTCTAAGACATCCTAATCATTCACCTATGGATAATCTCCTTAAGATGAAAAAGCTTAAGGAGTATTTTGTAACACATAATCTTTATCATCCATTTAAAGGTTCTTCTTCAAATAATCCTTTTTTCTCATATCATCAAACTAATGACCATCGTGCAAATGATTGTCCCGATTTTAAAAATGGAATACAAGAACTTGTTGATAATAGAAATATCAAAATAATAGAAAATAATCCATCTCTATCTACTAGCACACCTTGTCCTACATCTCAAGTGATGAAACCAACCGCTATTGAAAATCAACAAAAGTTATCTATAAGAATCTTAAATGGAGATTGAAATATGATAGGATTGTTATGTTTCCTCTCATAAAATATAGTTACAAGAATAAGGAAGGTGATGAGCATTATCTTTTCATAATTGTTATTCTCATTCTCTTGGAAATTGCAAATCTTTTAAAACATTTGTTCAAGATCAATATGATAGAGCTCACATATCTCTTACAATTGATCTTGCACTTTTTCTTGGTGAAGAGGTAGTGCCTTAACACTCCATTCATCCTATCGTGTTGCTCCTCACCCTATGGAACTAGTAGTAAACTTTATTGGGAGCTCTTTGTCATAAGTGGTGATACATTTTAAATTACAATCGTACTTGGACAACAATGTAATTTTTCTCTGTCTTCTTTCTTGGGAGGCCAAGATAGTATATTCAATTCTACGTTTTTGAAGATTGCCTCTTCTTTGGAGGGGTATTTTACACAAGTTGATGTCTTTCCTTGCATTGAATTTTTCCTTCATGTGAGTACATGTGTGTTCCTTATTTAGGACCTTTTCTTTTCTTAAAGTGCTACATCTTCTTATGTTGGTAAGTGCACCAAGATGGTGAACAAAAAGGGGGTATAAGTGGCCACTTTTTTTCTGAAAACACGTAAACCTAAACTTCAAAGAGATATTTGAAGGTCATGCACTCAAAAATAGGAGTTGATCAAAAAATAAGAATTGTAGTACTCTGAATCTAGTTTCTAAACTACTAAGTTTTTTTAAAATTGGATAAGATTAAGAGGGTCAAACCTCTCACGCACAAAAAATTGTTCCTGATTTTTTCAGAAAAATATAACATAGTTGTTTGTGTGCGCTACACAAAATATATAGTTAGATTTAGTATTTTGAAAAACCCTTTGGTAGGATGACAGGTAAGAGTGATATCTAGAAGTTATGTATTTTTTTGTAATTTTCCATTGAGTATTTAATTTTTTTAATGATTTTTTGAAGTGACCGCATCCTGAACATTTGGTACCTGTTTGTGCGTTGGGCATAACTTGCATTAAAATAATCAAAAATATAAACTTATTTTTTTTTAAATATATAGAATCTAGTGTAGAACAATAATATGTAATTTATATTTAATTTGGTCAAGTATATCAAAAGTTATTAAAAAAATGGTAGACATATGTCTGTGAGGATTGTCAAGACAGTGGTAACGAAAATTAAAGTTTACTATACTAATGTTGTCCAAAAATAGAAAAATTCATATGGTCAGAAAGATCAGAAGATGTGTAAGATTATGGTGGTAATTTTAGAGATACCCACTTGATCATTTGTAAACCTGATGATGACAAATTTGAGAAATCATGTTCGAAGATGAAAAAACGTGTACAAGGACAAAAATGGAGGGGAAATGGGCTTGCAAGCCTTAGGGTCATTTTCCAACCCTCTTACCAAGACGAAACTCACACGAGTTCTAATGTGCAAGATAAATTGCTTGGGTTTTGAAAAACAAAAGGTACCATTCATAGTTCTACATAACTCATACACGTTATGTAGAACTAAAACCATCATTTTGAGTTTCACAATAACCGTACAGGTTATGAAAACATTAAAATGTATGCTTGTAAAATTAGCATTTACTACACATGTATAGACATACATATATAATATATGTTTATGTATGTATATATGCATATCTATAGTTATAAATACATATATTTATATAGATATATGTATATATGTTTGTATAAATGTATGTCTCTCTTCTTTTCCTCTCTCTCTCTCTCTCCCCCTCACACTTTTCTCTCTGCCAAGTCTCTCACCCTCTTCTCCTTCTTGTTCTCTCTCTACCTCATGTCTCTCACCATCTCCTCCTTCTCCTACTCTCTCCCTATCCCACTCTCTCTCTCTCTCTCTCTCTCTCTCTCTCTCTCTCTCTCTCTCTCTCTCTCTCTCTCTCTCTCTCTCTCTCTCTCCTTTTCCCAATCTCCCTCCATCCCCCTCTCCTTATCACATTCTCTCTCTCTCTCTCTCTCTCTCTCTCTCTCTCTCTCTCTCTCTCTCTCTCTCTCTCTCTCTCTCTCTCTCTCTCTCTCTCTCTCTCTCTCTCTCTCTCTCTCTCTCTCCCTTCTCTTTCTTTCCCTATATCTCTCCCTCTCTTCCTATCCCCTTCTCTCTCTATCTCTAACTCTCTCTCCCTCCCCAAATCCTTATCCTATTCTATCCCTCTTCCTACCCCCTACTCTCTCTATCTAACTCTCTCTCCCTCCCCATCTCCCTACTCTCTCTCTAAATCTCTCTCTCACCCCCTCTCCTTATCCTTCTCTCTCTCTCTCTCTCTCTCTCTCTCTCTCTCTCTCTCTCTCTCTCTCTCTCTCTCTCTCTCTCACACACACACACACACACACACACATTACTAGCTCTACATAACCCATATGGGTTATGCAAAACTAAGGCCAAAACTTCTAGTTTTGCATAACCCGTACGGGTTATGAGAAATTATGAACGTTCCCATTAGGTTTGGATAACCCGTACGGGTTATGGGAAAATATTCATATTTTAGTCCCAATGGCCTAAAAACCAGCATTGAAAGTTGTTTGAAGGCCCCACTGATGTTGCACATGATTTTTTAAGACAGTAATAGTCAGGTTTGTATATATATTTTTGTCAATTTTCCTTTGAAATGATTGATTTGTCTTGTATTTTGGATTGTTTTTGAAGTTATTTCATCATTGTTACTTTAGATTATAACAAAATGATGATCATTTGTTTTTTTTTCTATTTGATTGTGGATTGTCATCATGATGTTATGTGTAGGACAATCAATATCAACAATGGGAAAGAACAAGAGAGGAACGAATGAATAAAGAGAGGCAGCAAACAAAAGACAAAGGGACCATATGAGGAGATTACGTGAAGGTACGACATCTAATGCACCTAATGAGAGTGATGAACATTCAACAACTGAAATTGATATGATTAATGAACCAAATCAAAATGATCAAAATACACCAATTCAAATGCATATGATGAATGTACCTAATGAATGCAATGAACATACACCATTTGAAAATGATGCGATGAATGCACATGTTAATGAAATTGAAGAAGATATACCATTTGAATTTGATGTGATCAATTCACGTAATGCATCTAATGAAAACAAAGAGCATGCACCAATCTTAACACCTCTTAGAATAATTCATAGAAAACCAAAATTCCTAGTAGACATTGATGAAAATATTGTGAAGCTAACACATGATTAAATTTTTGAAAGAACCTGTAGAAGAATGGTTAGAAGAATTTGGAATAACTATTTTAAAAAATTAAATCAAAGTGGAAGATGCCAATTAGTTGTTGAAATGTTTAAAAATCTGAAATTTAGAAAGACAATGAAAATTTTGGGGTACACAAGTTACCCCAAAATTACCTCTCTACACAAGTTACAATTTTTGTACACATAGCTTTCATGCATGCACATCATAGTATCAAGGAGGACATAAAGGTTATAAGAGAATATCACTCCTATATCAATGATGATCGTACTCATTCCTTAGAGTTTGTAAAAGGATTCTTTATAGTTTTCAATGATAGTTTAAGGGAAAGAGATATAAGATACAACCAACACTTAATATGGTCGAACAATTGCACCACACAATTAAGAATGCTAGGATGTTCTACTGGTTGACTAGGATGCATGTAACAACTAGTGTGCAACATTTTTGGAATTTCACTGAGGTAGGGAATGGAATGGGAGAGCATGATGGTGCGGGAGCATGTGTGAAAAGAGCTCTTACCAGAGAGGAATTGAAGTACGAAGGTGGTGCAATGGTGTAACTCTACGATGGGACCAGGTAATGCAGGTAAGTCTATGGTTTCTAGATATTTTTGGTTAATACGTAAATATAACATTAAAAACTATCTAGATTTTTGTACACTTATAGGATCAAGTGACATGCATTCATTTAGAAGTTCAAATGCAATATCACTAGTTATTTATACTAGACAAATTGCATCTTTTTCTCTTTGTGTATGCATTTTGTGTGGGATGAATATGAATCAAAAGAGTGGGTTGACCAATGGTCTGGTAGACCTTTGCAAACCCTAGATAAATATCAACTTCCTAGAGCACTACAAATGAACCAGATTGAAGCATCAGTGGATTTTGACCATGTATCAGACCTAGTTGAACCAGGTAAAGGGTTGCAATTTGTTACTTGGGTAAAATCAATTTTAAGCTCAATTTATTAGTTCTTTATGATGATTTTGGTATTAACTTATATCCTTCTATTAAATGCAAGTCATGCATATGCATTTATTATGGATGAGAACAATGAAGAAGGAACATATTACTTTTTGTGTTATTGTATTGAGGCCAAAAAGAAATTGATTTCTACAGTCATTGATGGAGAGGGTATTGAGTACCCAATAGGATATGTTGTTGTGACAAGGACATGACTTAGAAGGTACCGTTGTTTTTTCAAGTTGTGTTGAGACCTCTTAAACTCATTTATTTATTAGTCATTTTATTGATTTTGGCATTAACTTATACTTCTATAAAATGCAGGTACCCTATCAAAAATTCTAATGCCTGGTTGTTTGAGGACTTTGAGACACATAGACATATTCTTCATTACTCAAACCTTCTTGTTGCAACAAATATTCAATTGATTAGATATCATGGTAGACCTCTTAATGAGAATTTATGGAAATTTCATGAATCTAACCATAAGGCAATGTTTGAGACACTAAGGGTTAGAGTTGATCCAGAATGTTCACTTGATTGATTTTGGGCCATCTAGAAGAATAATTCTACAATATGGTAGAATAATTTTGACAATCTGTATATATCTTTTGTGAAATGTTGTAACTTCACTTTTTTGGAGGTTCTCTATGTGCATATGAGCTATAATGTGCATATGTAGATGCCAAATTTTGTATATACAAAAATCAATGAGTTGTAATGTGTATATTTAGATGCTAAATTTTGTATATAAAAACAACAATGAGTTGTAATGTGCATATTTAGATGCTAAATTTTGTATATATAAATAGTAATGAGCTTGATCATTCATATAAGATGTCAAATTTTATATATACAAGTGCCCATGGGGCTGATTTGCAAATTTTGAGATCCCAAATTTGTATCATTTGATTATAAATAAATTGGTTTTTCTACAATTAGACAAGTTTAAATACTCATGTACCATTTGAGAGCCCAAATGGGAATTAGACAAGTTTATATACTCATGTACAAGTTAAAATACATTGTTTTTTCTGCAAATTTGGCCTAATATCAGATTTTTCAACTGTTGTAACTTTCTTTTCACAACATCTTTTGATCTGATTCTTTTTGTAACTGATGGGGAAATCTTTTAACTTTAATTTGGCATTGGTTTGAGGTTCCTTTAATTCATTTTGTACATTTTATATTGACTGTCCTAAAATTTGGCATAGTGCATACAAGGTGCCATATGTTGGTCTGGGTGAAATCTTTGAATGAGAGGGTGTTTTTATGGTTGCTAGAGTTTGTGTAGATCATATTAAAGGTGTTTGATCCATTGTTGGAGTTGTGAAGTGCTTGGAGGGGTGTGTTTGAGAAAGCCCGTGTTTGCAGTCCCAAGAGGTATACAAGGCCAAAATCTTCATAATAATTGTAATAAGGCCCTACTAAGGCCATGGTTAATGTTTTCATGTTTGTTTTATGTAGTTTATTCAATTTGATTTTTATGTAAGGATATTTGAGCCACAAATGTACTTCAGAGGCCTATTAGGCCTTATGGTCAAAGTTGGTCAAATTGGTCTATCTAGGTTGAATAGGCTTTTGTATAGTAAAAATGGGCTATTTGGATCAATATTGAAATGTTTGTAAGGATTCATAAGCCATTTAGTCTTGACATGGATCCTGGAGCTTCAGACACATCATATACAAGTGCCCTAGATTGAGAGAAATACCCCAAGAAAGTTCATCACTTTTGTACACTTAGGGCACCTAAGGGACACTGTAGGTAGGGTATGTCGGTGAGTGTTCTGGCAAGCGAGGAGACAAAAATGGACCACGCCTTGGGTATACCCACCCAATTGGATGTGTTAGTGGTGGCGGTTAGTGCCCATGAAGAAGGAACAAAGATTTGGCGACCCAATCTCAGTTGATGCCAAAAGTTGCATTGTTGCTCAGTTGAAAGTTGCATAATCGTGCATCTTTCAAACCGTTCATCATGTCACAAAACCGTCTATGCCATTAGCTCCAGTTATCTAGGTAAATTATAGTGACAACCTTTTTTCACCCATGGAGTAGCTCTAACATTCCAAGGCACGCCGAACCGAAGTGTTCCTAAGGTGCACTAAGCCAAATCGGGCAACAATTTTTGGAGGGAAATATCTCATAGCTCGTGAGGGGTATTGGCAAGTCGTGAGGTGCAAAAGGACTACCTTACCAAGGCCTACAAAATTGTATCTCAGTTTTGGGAGATTCCACTTGGTTTTCATTTGGCAACCCAATCTCTGTTGATGCCAAAAGTTACATTGTTGCTCAGTTGAAATTTGCATAATCGTGCATCTTTCAAACCATTTGTCATGGCACCAAACCATCTATTCCATTAGATCCGGTTGGTTGGGTAAACACTAGTGATGACCTTGTTTCTCCCATAGAGTAGCTCTAACATTCTGGGGCACGCCGGACTGAAGTGTTCCTAAGGTGCACTAAGCCAAATCGGGAAGCAATTTTTGAAGGGCGATATATCGAAGCTCGTGAGGGGTATTAGTGAGACATGATGTGAAAAAGGACTATCCTACAAATTCATACAACAATATATCTCAGCTTTGGGAGATTCTACTTGGTTTTCATTTGGCGACCCGATCTTTGTTGATGCCAAAAGTTGCATTGTTGCTCAGTTGAAAGTTGCATAATCGTGCATCTTTCAAACCATTCATCGTGGCACCAAACCGTCTGTTCCATTAGCTCCAATTGGCTAGGTAAACGCTAGTGACAACCTCATTTTACCCACAGAGTAGCTTTAACATTCTGGAGCATGCAAGACGTGAGGTGAAAAAGGACTATCTTACCAAGGCCTACAATAACGTATCCCAGTTTTGGGAGATTCCACTTGGTTTTAATTCGGTGATTTGATCTCAGTTGGTGCCAAAAGTTGCATTGTTGCTCAGTTGAAAGTTGCATAATCATGCATCTTTCAAACCGTTCATCATGGTACCAAACCATTTGCTCCATTTTCTATGGTTGGATGGGTAAATTCTAGTGATGACCTCATTTTTCCCACATAGTATCTTGAACCTTCCAAAGCACGTCGGACCGAAGTGTTCCTAAGATGCACTAAGCCAAATTGGGCAGTGATTTTTGGAGCATGATATCTCGGATCTCGTGAGGGGTATCGGCAAGCCGTGAGGTGCAAAAGGACCATCTTACCAAGGCCTACAACAATGTATCTCAATTTTGGGAGATTCCACTTGGTTTTTATTTGGCAACCTGATCTCAGTTGATGTCAAAAGTTGCATGGTTGCTCAGTTGAAAGTTGCATAATCATGCATCTTCAAATCATTCATTGTGGCACCAACAATTTGCTCCATTATCTCTGGTTGGCTAAGTAAATAATAGTGACAAAATCATTTTTCCCATGGACTATCTCGAACATTCCAGATCACGCTGGACCGAAGTGCTCCTAAGGTGCACTAAGCCAAATCGGGCAGCAATTTTTAGAGGGTGGTATCTTGAAGCATTACCAATGTCGGTACTTGGGTATGTGGGTCTACATAATATGAGAAACCTATTTTAAAAGTATACACCATATGAGTTATATGCAATGAATAAATTGGATCACATTTTGAGACATATACACAATGAACAAGTTTGATCACATTTCAATTGCAAATAACTACGTTTCAAGAATATCAAGTTTCATATATATCAAAATGGATTGAATATCAACTTTCATATATATCAATGAACAAATTGGATCAAATATTTGCACACAATGAACAAATTGGATCGAATATCAAGTTTCATATATATCAAAATGAACAATAATCATGTACATATCAAAAAAATTGTATAGATGCCAAATCAATAATAATTACAAAAATGTGGCATGTGCCATGTCTATCAAAGCTGATATATACATATACAAATGTCAAATATATACAAACATTGGTCCTTCAATGACCACAACTAGAACTATATGTCTTTATCAGTATCTATGACTATGACGAATCATCAAAATTGAGCCTCTTCGAAGCAGTATGTGACTCTTTAGGTGGCTGGACAAGGATAATTCAAATGTCAAATCAGATATATTTTCTCAATATAACATCAAAATAACTAAATATTGAACTCTAAATTGTTTGAAGTTGAAATGTTGATTACCTCATCTCTTTCTTCTGCAATTGAGTGAGGTTGAGGATCCGTGGGAAGTCTTGAAGGGGGCTGTAACTGGTAAAACAACATTAAAACAAGTTAATAACATATATGTCAAAAAAATAACTAAAAAGGAATAGACTAAAAAACAAAAGCATATCAGAGCCTCAAATGGATGTCCTATGGTCGTAGGAGGAAAATTCACAGATGAATCAATTACGATTATTTCATATATCCATGGTAAGTGATCCAAAAGAGTTAACAAGAGGGTTTCAACTCCTTTGTGCACTTAGTGAAAAGGAGTTGATCTAAGATGAACATACCTCTTCCCTCTGTCATGCTGGACCCCATTGATGAGTAATGATGAACAACAGATACCCTTATTAGTATTGAGAGGGGGGAGGTGAATCAGTAGAGACAAAAAATTTCTCAACAACTTATCAAGTTAAAGCAATACCAACCAGTTGTCTTCATCACTGAACTTAACCATGGCAATACTGGTTAAACATAGTAAGAATTTAGAAAACATAAACTGATAAGTGTGAACACTTCAAATACATTCAATACTTGATAACAACTTCACCCATAAACATATGCATGTTGTGTAGCAGTAATACAATAACCTATTAGCTCTATATGCATAATCACTCAAACAAAGAATCACATGAAAAATGCACAACACATGACACACAAATTTTTCACGTGGAAACCCAAATGGGAAAAACCATGGTGGGGGATGAATGCCCACAAACTTGTTTTTGAACTCTTTTGAAGCTCACTTTGTTAGGAGCCTAGTCTGGTTAAAGACTTTACAATAAGGTTCTGCTAGGAACAGATCCTGTTAAAGATCACCTGATTAAGGGATGGCTAGATACCCTGTTAAAGGTTGAAACCCTGTTAAAGGTTACCTTGCTAGAGGATTTAAAGAACTCAATAAACTTGAGTCACCTGGTTAGAGGATTTATAGTACGCCTGTTAAAGCTACCTGATAAAGGGATTTTCCAACTGTTGAAATGGTTATAAGACAACAGGTAAAAAATCTGATCTGATAACAGCACTACATGCCAAGGTCAATCCTTTTGAGTTCCTCTACTTATGCAATTCACACTCTGCAATTTTCTTTTATTGTCCTGGCAAGTATGTCATCACTCGGATACACACACAACATTTGCCAATGACTTACAATAAAAAACATCATCAACCTTATAGACAACAATTAGGTCGGAAGCATAAACCCTAAACCCTAAGCATCTTAGGTTTACAATAAAAGCGGTCCAATCCTGACCGTCCAAACACTTTGCATAGAGAAATACAATCTCAAATAGATCACAAGACAATCTGCATCATTCATTCTTCACCACACATGGGAATCAGTAACTCATCACGCTTTCTTCTCATACCACCAAGAAGAATGTTCATTCCTAAGGTAAAATTTTAATGCAGTCGATCTTCTCATGCAAGATCCTCAAGGAAATCCTTCACATGCACAAAGATGACATGGCACCTTGATCTCATCCTCATGACTTAGCTAGCTCATCATAGAATGCCATCGGTTGCATCGCACAAGCTATATTGCCAAACCGAAAACCCTAGAACTAAGACTACCAACCGGTAGTCACACTTAGTGAAACCCTGACACCGATTCACTGCATTGCTTCATATCGTTTCACCAACTTCTTTCAATCTGCATACCAGTTTACTTACACTTATTGACATCAATGACAACATACATTATCATCATATCAACATGTTGGTTCATCATATGCCAACAATCTCTCCCTTTTGCATTAATGGCAATACTTAGTATAGAATTGCAACTATAGACATCATAGACCAATGTATCTTCATTATCAAATATCTTCTCCTCCATACATCAGATATCTTCTCCCCATGCATCAGATATCTTCTCCCCCTTTGACAACAATGCTAAAGTGGAGGCACGAGCTTCCATCCTCTGCTATGTTGCTCCCCCTATGGAGTAGCATCCTTCAACACATCAATCCAGAAATATTTGACATTGTAGTTCCTGACTGATGCGGAGCACAAAAATTTAGTTGACTTCATGAAGGGGCGGAACCCCTAATTCACCTCTTAAATAGGTAAATGTAGTCTTCGATAAGGGCTTAGTGAATATGTCTACTAGCTGCTCCTTACCAGAAACATGTTGTAGTACAACCTCCTTATTCTAAACTTTCTCTCTCAAGAAGTGATATTTAAGCTCAATGTTCTTAGTTCTAGCATGCAATACTCGATTCTTGGAAATATTTATTGCACTTGTGTTATCACAAAATATATTTACCGGTTCAGATACAAGTACTTTGAAACCTTCCAATACATGTTTCATCCAGATTGCTTGAGTGCAGTTCATAAATGCTGCCACATATTCTGCTTCAGCTATAGATTGAGAAATATAGTTATGCTTCTTACTTGTCCACAAAACTATTCTCCCACCAAGAAAGAACACTCCACCGATTGTGCTCTTTCGGTCATCCACATTACCTGCCCAATCAACATCGGTATATACTTTGAGGTTATAGTCACCATTATATGGATACCACAATCCATAGTCAATTATTTCTTTCAGATATCTAAGAATCCTCTTGATAGCTACCAAGTGGGATTCTCTTGGACTTTTCTAAAAATGAGCTACTATGCCTACTGCATGAGCAATATCTGGTCTAATGTGCACCACATAGTGCAACTTACTGATCATTGACTGGTACTCCTTTTCATTTAACAGAGTTGAATCATCTTCCTTAGTTAGTTTACAGCCGGTTACCATCGGTGTACAAACCGGTTTGCTCTCCTCCATGCCAAATGTCTTCAATACCTCTTTGACATACTTGGACTAGGTAATAAAGATACCCTCTTTCATTTGCTGAATCTGTAAATCAATGAAGAACTTGATCTCTCCAATCAGAGACATCTCAAACTCTTTCTTCATTTCATCTGCAAAAGCATGACTCATTTTATCATCTCCTCCAAAGATTATGTCATCTACAAATACTTCACAGATCAAAATCTGATCACCTTCATATTTTAGATAGACGTTGCTATCCTCACTTGTTCTTTGAAATCTAATCTTCATAAGATGAGTGTAACCTTTCATACTGTGCCCTAGGTGCTTATTTCAATCCATACAGGGCTTTGTGTAATCTACACACCATGTTACTATCTTCTGATAAGGCAAACCCTTCTGGTTGCTCAATATACACTTCCTCTTCTAGGATTCCATTAAAAAATGTAGACTTCACATCCATCTGATAAACCTTAAATCCTTTAAATGTTGCAAATGCAAGTAGCATTCAGACACCTTATAGTCTAGCAACAGGAGCAAAGGTTTCTCCATAGTCTTCTCCCTCCTCCTAAGCATTTCCTTTGCATACAAGTCTTTCCTTGTTCCTTACAACTGTGCCTTCTTCATTTAGCTTATTCCTGAAGACCCATTTGGTACCTATGACATTTTTGTCTTCAGGTCTGGGTACCAGAGACCATGTTGTATTCTTTTCTATTTGGTCTAGCTCCTCTTCCATTGCTTTAATCCAATCTTCATCTGTAAGTGTTTCTCTAGAAGTCTTGGGTTCTAAATCAAAAATCATGCAAGTGTTTTCTTTCACTTTTCTTCTTGTGAGTATCCCTGCATCTTTATCTCCTATGATTTGCTTTGGATCATGATGTAGTTTCACATATCTAGGAATGACTCTAGCTTGATCTACTAGCTTTTCTTCTTCTCCTACTATAGCTTCTGCTAGTACAGGAACACTGAGATCTTTACTTGTTTCTTTCTTAATTGACTCCTAGAAGGCTATACCCAGTTCATCTTCCACTTCTTCACTGTAGGTTTCCTCAGGTTCCTCAGGGGATTCATCAACCCTAACATTGATACTCTCAACAATTTTATGTGTTTTATTGTTATAGCACTTGAGAGCTTTGCTCTTAGTGGAATATCCCAGAAATATTCCTTCATCACTTTTAGCATCAAATTTGCTCAAATTCTCACCTCTTGGTATAGAACTTACTCCCAAATACTTTAAAGTAATTCACAGTGGGAGTTTTCTCGGTCCAATATTCATAAGGGGTTTTAACTGTACCTTTTTTTATGAGTACCCGGTTCATAGTATAGACTGCAGTGCTCACTTCTTCTCTCCAGAAAGTGTGAGCAACCTTTCCTAACATTTTTCTAGCTGATTCAACTACACTCTTGTTATTCCTTTCCGCTATGCCATTCTGTTGTGGTGTCCTTGGGGCAAACAACTGCCTCTTGATACCGCTATCTTCATAGTTCTTATTGAATTCATCAGAAGTGAATTCACCTCCTTGATCAGTTCTTAGGCATTTTATCTTTTGACCACTTTCCTTCTCTACTAATGCTCTAAAGGCTTTGAACTTTCCAAACGCCTCAGACTTGTCTTTCAATAATGTGACCCACATCATTCTTGAGAAGTCATCAGTAAGAATCATGAAATACTTATCTCCCTGAATACTTCTAGTTTCCATATGACCACACAAATCAGTATGCATAAGGTCAGGTAAGTTTTTTGTTGAAAAAGACTTACCTTTGAAAGTTGAGGAAGACATCTTCCCAAGTTAGCATTCTCTGCACAAGGAATTCTCTGGTTTGTTCAGCAAAGGCAATCCTCTTACTGCCTTAATCTTACTTGCCTTTACAATATTATCAAAGTTCATATGACAAAGTCGCATATGCCATATCCAACTGTCATCAAAATTAGCCATTAGACACCAACTTATCTTGGCATTCAACTGAAATAAGTTACCTATGGTCTGCTTATCGGTAGCAATAAGTTCACCACTTTTTCTAATTATACTGCAGACTCCACCTTTGAACTCCAGAATGAGTCCTTTATCATTTAGTTGAGCAACACTCAACAGGTTATGCTTAAGACCTTCTACCTAGTAGACATCATCTGCATTGCTCTTTCCATTCAATGAAATGGATCCTTTACCTTTCACTAAACATGGTGCATCATTTCCAAATCTGACAACACCTCCATCATATTCTTCTAGAGATGGAAACTTTCTCCTGTCACTAGTCATGTGGTGAGAAAAACCACTATCAATTATCCACTCATTAGAGTTGTCAATGTGAGAGACAAGTGCTTTCTTTTCAGACACTTCTTCCTTCACAGCTACAAATACTATGTCTTCATTTTCTTCATCTTCAAATTCATCATTAGTAACACCTTCATCCACTACAACAAGACAATTTCTTCTATTTCCTCCTTTATACTTTCTAAACCTCTCTGGTTTATCCTTATTGTCATTGTTAGGTTAGTTAACAACTATATGTCCTATCTTATTGCAGGAAAAACATTTCAAAGGAACCTTACCTCTATATTTTCTAGTACCTTTTGGAAGTCTCTTGGCAAGAATAGCTTCAAACTCCATCATAATTTCTTCATCATCCATACCTCTTCTTTGCATGGATTCATGACTGGTACTTGCTTATTTTTCTTTTCTGGTTGGTGCAACAGATTCTCTAAAAGCTGACTCAATCTTCTAAACACTGCCATCATAACTATTCAACTCATATGCAGTTAACTTTGCAATGATAGAGTCTAGGGATACCTTGGTTTTATCAATAGACCTTAGTTCCTAGATAGTAGCAACTCTGATTGCATAGACTGGTAAAAATGATCTCAAGACTTTACTGACAACTATGGCATCATCAATCGTTCCACCAGTGCTCTTGATATCTCCAACAATAGTCTTGATTCTTATGCCATATTGTTGAATGGTCTCACCTTCAACCATCCTCATGCCATCAAATTTTCCTCTAAGGCTCTCTTCCTTAGCTTTCTTTACATGTTCATCACTGCCATAAATAGTTTCCAATGTCTCCCATACATCTTTAGGAGTGTCCTTTTCTTGTACGTCAATGAACTCAATATCAGACAAACTGCTAATAAGAGCTTCCGTGACTTGCCCATTTTCTTGAATCTCTCTCTTCTGATCATCGGTTAGAGTGCCAGTGGGAATCGCATAGGCATTCTCAACATAGCTCTAGTGTAGAGCACCCAAACTCTTGATATAGATCTTCATTCTATCCTTCCATATTTTGAAGTTATCTCTATTGAACTTAGGATGTTCCCTCTTCATCATTAACACAAGATCTTTTACCTCAAGCAGTTAAGCTTATATCACCGAGGACCTGGAGTTTCTCTGATACCAATTGATGAATAATGGTGAACAACAGATACCCTAACTAGTACTGAGAGGGGGGGGTGAATCAGTACAGACAAAAACTTTCTCAACAACTTATCAAGTTAAAGCAATACCAACCGGTTGTCTTCATCACTGAACTTAACCATGGCAATACTGATTAAACACAGTAAGACTTTAGACAACATAAATTGATAAGTCGAAAGACTTCAAATACATTCAATACTTGATAACAACTTCACCCATAAACATATGCATGTGGTGTAACAGTAATACCATAACCTATTAGCTCCGTATGCATAATCACTCAAACAAAGAATCACATGAAAAATGCACAACACATGACACACATATTTTTGATGTGGAAACCCAAATGGGAAAAACCACAATGGGGATGAATACCCACAAGCTTGTTTTTGAACTCTTTTGAAGCTCACTCTGTTAGGAGCCTATTCCGGTTAAAGACTTTACAATAAGGTTCTACTAAGAACTGATCCTGTTAAAGACCACCTGGTTAAGGGATGGTTGTATACCTTGTTAAAGGTTGAAACCCTGTTAAAGGTTACCTTGCTAGAGGATTTAAAGAACTCAATAAACTTGAGTCACCTGGTTAGAGGATTTACAGTAAGCCTGTTAAAGCTACCCGGTAAAGGGATTTTCCAACTGTTGAAATGGTTAGAAGACAATAGGTAAAAACTCTGATCTCATAACAGCACTATATGCCAAGGCAGATCCTTTTCAGTTCCTCTACTTCTATAATTCATGCCCTGCAGTTTTCTTTCACTGGTCTGGAAAGTATTTCATCACTTGGATACACACACAACATTTGCCAAAAACTTACAATAACAAATAGCATCGACCTTATAGACAACAATTAGGTCGATAGCATAAACCCTAAGCATCTTAGGTTTACAATACAAGCGGTCTAATCCTGACTGTCCAAACACTTTGCATAGAGCAATACAATCTCAAACAGATCACAAGGCAATCTGCATCATTCATTCTTCACCGCACTGGAAACCCTAGGGCTGAGAATACCAACACTTAGTAAAACCCCGACACCGGTTCACTGCATTGATTCATACCAGTTCACCAACTTCTTTCAATCTGCATACCGGTTTACTTATACTTATTGATATCAATGACAACATACATTATCATCATATCAACATGTCAGTTCATCATATGCCAACACCCATCTTTGATCTATAGGAATTCTAACAAAATGGAATGGTAGAATATTAGTAGGAAGTTTGGAAGGGGGCTACAATAGGTTAAAGACAATTAATACAAGTTAATAACCCAAAGTTGTTGACAAACTAGATAAAAAAACTAAAAATGAGTGTACTTATTTCTGGACAGATATGTTTAACATATGTAGAACCAATGCACATCAGAGCCTCAGATAGTTCTCCTATAATCTTAGGAGGCATAGTCGAATCTGATGCAACTATCACCATTTCTTGTATGAAAAATGATAACATATGATATAGACATAAAAGGATTTATATATTTCGAACAAGCAAGAATGTAATCCAGAGTGAATATGAAGATATTACCTTTGAATGTCGTGTTGGGCCCCATATTTGATGTGTAGGACTTCTAGCAAAATGAAATGGTAGAGCATCAATAGGAAGTTTGGAAGGGGACTTTAATAGTTTCAAGGAAATTAATACAAGTTAATAACCCAAAATTGTTGACAAACTAGATAAAAAACTAAAAATGAGTTTACTTATTTCTAAACAGATATGTTTAACATATGTAGAACAAATGCACACTAGAGCCTCAGATAGTTCTCATGTAACCTTAGGAGGCATAGTCGAATCTGATGCAGCTATTACCATTTCCTTAATGAAAAATGATAATATATGATATAGACATTAAATGATTTAGATATTTCAAACAAGCAAGAATGCAATCCAAAGTGAATATGAAGATATTACCTCTTCCCTCTACCGAAACTCATCGACATCAGGTGCATTCATTAATTCCGTAAACTCCATTTGTTTCTGTATATAGAACAAATAAATTAAGTGCATTTATAAATATCTACATATACATGTTTAATCATAATACAGTTCAACAAATGAATTTAAATTATTTTGAATTAGCTTCTGTCATTTGGGTATCCGGGAGGATATCTTTTTCTACCTCAAAGTGCTGGAGGATGGCTTTCTCACATGAGATGTCCTTGAGGCAGGTGGGGTAAACTAACAGAAAAAAATTAACATAAGGGAAAAGAGCATGAATTTAATTTATCACCTAAGTCAAAAATATATAAATCTAAATTGTGTTGCAAAGCCATCTAGGCCAAAGTCAATGATCAAAAGCGTGATATCATCAAGTTAGGACATCTTAGCCCCTAATAAGCCCTATAAAATACCAAGTAATGATACATATATATTAACAAAACATATTTTGAAACCAATGTATTATTATATTTTAACAAATTTACAAATCTTTACCTTTGGTCGCTAAAACTTCTCGTGACTATGAAGTTTACTAAAAAGTGCATGGTGTACTCCCAGCACTTGCTACACTCTACAATGCATTTAATTTATATGTCACTTCCTTTTATAAGATTTAGTCACTTAATTGATAACATGTCATAAACAAAATTAAACGCACCTGTGTCTGGTCACGAGAGAACAACATACTCAGAAAGTCATTAGTGAGGGTCATATCCTTTGTAGTGGAAGCATGATATCTACTCCCGCAACATGTACACAAATGAGATGTCGAACCATCCTCATTCACATCAATGTCTACACCAGAACATGCATCCTGGCAAGCAGCGCACATATGATGGATGGGATGGTCTGTACCAAATGATTCATGAGGTGACGCTGATGAAGGAGATTTTGTTGATGAAGGAGGTGTTGTAGGTGTTGGTACATCCTCTGCTCTGACCAACTCTGTGCCATGTTGAACAATGAAATCAATAAATGATGCAGTTTCCTAAAGAGTCTGTAACTCCATAGACTCCTTCAAGGATATAGGGATAGTGACATGAACCATGGGTTTAGGATCTCTATGCCTCCTATGTTGTGGTTGTACCACCCTATGGGCCCCATGTCTATCCTACGTAGATCCTCTCCCTTTACCCTGAAACTACCGTATGTCAAAGTAATTTGGCTTCTCACTGAGGATAAACTTACAATATAACTTTCTCAAAAAATATAGAGGCACCTCCCAATTATTACAAGATGGTTGGTCAAAGACCATATACCACCTATTACAAAAAGCTTCTTTCAGCCTAGCATGAACACACCAATATATAGGAAACTGAGACACATTTTATTCTAGGCTATTACTAGTAGTAGGATCAATGAAAAGAGCACATATGTCACCTTTAAGTATGCTCTTTTTTTCACTTTATCATATGACAACCCATCTGCATAAAATGCTCGACATCTATCCCTCCATGAACCCCATTTCATAACCTCCCTAGATACCTCATTTGCACTTTTGGCCATTCTTTCTAGCATTGTGGTGAGGGTTGAGTGGTGCTCAAGACTAAAGGCCCTCAACCTATTCACCAATATAGAAATTTGGGCACTATTTTGTGTAAGGCGATTGATGAGATCCTCTTGTGTGACATATACACGATCTAATGGAGGACATGGAGGGTTTAGGGGTGGCAGTGGTTGTTGAGGAGCAACATTTTGAGGATTTTGTGGTTGTGGAGTAATGTCTTGAGGGTTTTCTTGTTGCTCATGTGCAATATTTACAACGTTTTCTTATGTTGCTAGTGCACGAGGAGGTCTTTGTTGTCCATTTTATTTTTGGGGATTGCTTGTAGAATCTAACCTCAAATTAATAAAAAAAAAAATTAAATCAATTAAAAAACCCTACTTTAATTAAAATACAAACAAAAATAATCAAAACAATGAAATATTACCTGTTCAATGGGGTGGCATTGTTGGAAATTGCTCTAAAGACAGAAAAATTGCAAAATGATGCAAAACACGAGCGGGTTCTAAGTTTTTTTTGCTTCTTTGGGTTGTTGTTCCATGGTTTTCGACATTGAAAATGACCAAAACCTGCGGGTGTGAGAAAATATAATGTTCCTCAAAACACATATGGGTTTTGAGGAACTTTTTGTTTTTTATTAATGTTCCTCAAAAAGCGTACGGGTTTTGAGGAACGTTTAAAAAAAAAAAAAAAATTGGCTACCAAGCATAGCAAGTTTTTTAATTTCATAGAACACGTATGGGTTATGAATTTTTTATTTTATTTTTTGCATGTGGCCACTTTCCTGTTCACCATCTTGGTGCACTTACCCATGTATAATCTCTCTTTGAAAGTTGTGTATGTTGGCATATGGACACTCCAATGAGACATTGTGTGTGATTGAAGGTTTTGTCATTGATGGCAACCTTGCAATCCTATGGCACCGGCAAGACATTATACCGGCAAAACATTACACAGGCAACCTTGCAATCCTATGGTACCGGCAAGACATTATACCGGCAAAACATTATTCAAGCAAGACAGTGCACCGACATTAGCAAGATCACTCTACATTGGCACCGGCACAGAAGATGTACACCGGCACAGAAGAGAACATGTATACCAGCACAGAGGCCGACAAGATTTTTGATATGTAATATTTTGTTTATTATTGTAAGCCGACTTGGCAAATTGTAAAATGACTCTTGTATATAAAAGAGATCATTGTAGACATTTGTAGTATATGGATAGGAAGCATAAAGAAAATTATAAGGCAGACCTAATGTGCGAATTGTAGGTCAGGGGTATATGTAAAGAACAGAGCAAGAACCGGTATTGAATCTGCCATTGAAGATGCTATTGTAAAGCAATACAAAATATTGGATTTGTGTAAATCCTCACTGTAAGTCAGTGTGACTTCTTATTGAGTAGTGTGCTCTAGGCAGTTGGCCTTCCTGCATGTGCAGGCCCCTATTGTAAGTAATATTCTCTTATTGGCTAGTAAGTGAATATTGTGGGTCACAAATCCCACCGAGGGTTTTCCCACATCAGGTTTCCTCATAAAACATCTTGTGTTATGGTGTTCTTTTCATGTGGACGTTTTTTATTCTGTTATTTACATTAATTCTTGCATACCGATATATTGTTACTTTATGTTCTGCATGTTCTATTTCAAGAAAATCTCATTACCAGTCAGATACTAATTCACCCCCCCCTCTCAATATCTGTGGGAACCCTAACAATTGGTATCAGAGCCTGGTCCTCTATTTTCAGAAGCCTAACAGCGTGAGGAAGATCTTGACACCGGTAAAGATGGAAAATCTGATGAAGCAACTTGAAGGAGCTCTTACTGACTATGATGCAGAGAAGTTGAAAAATATCAAATTAGAAGATGATTTAAAAGCAGCTCAGGACATTATTCAGGCACTTCAAGAAAATCTTACTGTTACAAGAAATAAGATAAGAGAACTTTGTGAAAAAATTGCAAAATGAGAATGATGAAAAGGAATCACTAAATGATATGATAAGCAAATTGAAACAAGAGATCATGACAACAAAAAATGAAATGCACGATATGACTATGAGATTTTGCAAAGAGATTGAGGACAAAAAGAAGAATTGACCAGAAGACTAAGTGATGCAGCAAATGAGAACACAAGACTTAGCTATGAAAATGACATGTTGAAGACAGATCTGATGCATACTCAGAATGACTCAAATGAACTAATGAGACAAAAAGAAATCTTGGAAAGGGAATTGGAAACTGCAAATCAACACAAAGAAAAATTCAAGAAAAGCTCAAAAGAACTTGGTACCTTATTGAAGAATCAAAAACCCAAAGGTGACACTTCTGGAATTGGATTTGAAGTTGGAGAAAGCTTCGGTACTGCAAATACCCAGGATCACAGCAAACCGGTAAGACCTTCTAATACTTACAAATTCAATGGAAAATGCTTTAACTGCAATAAATATGGTCATAGGGAAAATGAATGTAGATCTAGGAATTATCAGAACATCAATCCTCCCACCGGTCAATGCTCCAAATGCAACAAAATTGGTCATAACTTTGAAAATTGCAGAATGAATGTAAGATGTTATGTTTGTGGAAGATTTGGTCATTTATCAAATAAATGCAGAACACAAACTGGCATAGGTTATGGGAAAGCTATTCAGAAAAATAATGTAACTTGTTATGCATGTAACAAGATTGGTCATATTGCTAAATTTTGTAGAAGTAAAGGTACACCGGTAGACAACAAAAGTACTAGTTTGAAAGGTAAAGAAAAGGTTGAAGAGGTTAAGCAAGAATTCTCAAAGCAATGGATTAGAAAAGTTGATCTAAATATTGGGGATACTCCTCCACTGGTAGAACCAACAAATGCTCCACCGGTAGGACAATATGATGCTCCACCGGCAGGACAGAGCAATGCTCCACGAGCAGGATGTTCTTCATCAAATTGAAGAAAATTATCTTGAGGGTTTGGCAATCTGATGACACGTGCTATTATTCCCTCCGTTAGAGAAAAGAAGTTGAAAATCATTCATTACCGGCAAATAAAGTTAAGCTAATACATTACCGACAAGCAATTAATGTGGTAGGTAGCAGAAAAGACTTTATAAAATAAGGTTTTTGGCTCCATTTCATTTCACCGTGAATTCAAACTTTCAGAGAGCGCGAAGATTTCTAAGCTAAGGCATTCCGAGCAAAGAGGCAAAGTACTTCAGCAATCAATCCATCCAAAGGCAGAAAAAGGTATTTATCATCATGGCATCCTCCTCTGCACCTGAATTCATAGCAAACCCTACAGTAGTCGAAGTTATAAAATGACCTAGGCCCGTGTTTCAGCTAGTTCCCGAGGTAGCTAAGAAAGATGACAACACGGATGCTTTATCAAAAATTCCAAAAGGTGTTGTTTATGCAGAAGACCCTAGAATGTATATTCATTGCAACATAGAGGAATTAGGTGATGAAGAAATTAAAAACATGTATAAGTCTGTCATATGTGACAATTCCAGAAATGTGAAACCTGAGCATAAAATTGTTGAAACCCTAGGATTCACTGAAATCCTCTGCATTCCTAAATTTCCCAAGGAAGTGGTTAGGATAGTTCTGAGCAGGGTACATGGTTCATTCTTTTGGCTTGACTCAGTGCATAAAATTACAAAGGAAGTTGTGAAAGCAGTAACAGTGTTACCTTCCACCAGTAACAGACCTGACAAAACCAAGAAGGTCTCCAATGACTTAGTAACAAACTTAACTAGTGCAACATCCGACAAGAGATCATTGAGGGTTAATGATGTGACCGATACAAATGTTAGATTTGTTAGCATGATTTTAGGTTACAAAGCAACTCATGCTAATAGGCTTAACTCAGTTTCCAATTTATGCATAAAGAGTGCTTATGACATGGTTAAGGACAATGTAAAAATTGATATTTGTGAATGGTTAAAGGATGAGTTAATTGACAATTTAGCAAAAATCAAGAAGGATAAGAAAGGAACCTTTAGATTTGGAAATTTACTTGTATGCTCAATGCTAAATATAACCAAACAGGCTCCCGATATAGGCAACAAGGATTTTGGATTTGACATACTGGTAGGAAAACAATTGTCTGACTTATTCAACAACATGGGTGAAAACAAAGAAAAGAATATCAATGAGTATTTTCAAGCACTAAAAGTCAGAATGAATAAAAGAATCAGATTATCACAGGAAATTGTCAACAAATACAAGGATAATATATGTTTTGTAATAAAAAAGGATGAGATCTAGATGGAAGCAGTCATCCCAAGGACAATCTGGGTAACAGAGATGGGGTATGAAACAGATGACCACATAGTGGAAACTTATGCCAAAGCACTTCTGGAAGCCCCCAATGAACCAAAGGAAGAAGTATTTGGTAGTGCTGAGACCATAGAAAGTCAAATTCAATCTAAGAAGAGAGTGAAAAAGGTTGAGGCATTTGTGAGGAAAGGATCCAGACAAGTAAAAATCATAAAGGAAGATGTATTAAAGAAAACCGGCATAACTAAAGATGAGTTGGCAGCCCAACAACCTGAAAAATCATCTATCATCGGTAGATACTTCCTCAGAAGGAGATATGCCAACAACTTTTAAAAGCATTGTTAGGAAAAGAGACCCCTCACCGGTAACCACTCCTTCACCTAGAAGGACAAGACAGAAGCAACAAGATGTGAGATCTCCAGTCAAGAAAGTCACACCTAAGAAGAAGCTGACCCCCAAAAAGAAGAAGAAGACAAACACTGACTTGGCCCCTCTTGACATATTACTGAATGAGATCATAGAGGAAGGTAAATTGAAAAACATAGGGAAAATCTATGACACCCTATCAGATGATGAGAAAGGACAAGTTGAGGAGAGTGTTATATTACACATGGACATGTATAAAAAGTTTTGTTGCAAGTCTTAAATGAAATTCCTGATGAACTATATAAAAGACTTGAGGCCAGAAGGCAAGGAATAATTGAATTGGATAAGAAAATTAAAATAGAAAAACTACTTGCAGTATACCCGGTTAACTCACCTAAGGAAATTGATGATTTGATAGCTCAGGCCAACTGGACAATTTTTTCCACTGCACACTGGCAAATTTCACTAATGGCAGGTAGAGTTATAGAAGTTTCAAAGGAAACAGAAAATGGTTGGGATACATTCTTGGTTGAAAAAGAAAAACAAGAAGAATATAGGAATCCCAAGACCATTCTAGTATATCAGAAGGACAAAGGGAAAGGTAAAGTTGGTGGACCACCAAGTATCAAGATTAGAGACAACTTACCCCCACCTCCTTTAAATACTCCACCGGTAAAAACAACAACTACAGAAGATCAACCGGCAGCTGAGAGTATGGATACAAAGGATAATAATCCTAATCCTGAAGTCCTATATACTGTGAATGTTGATACTCAGAAGATCAACATAGTGGTAGATAAGGATACACCAGATAAATCAAGTATACCCAAAGAGCCTCCGACAACAGGAAACACAGAGCAACCGACAGTAGATACAGAGAAAAAGATGGAATCTAGAACACAAACAGAGAAACCAACAAAGCTAAAGGCTCCAGAACAGATGCCACCGGTAAGAAATGAAGCAGGAAAACCAGTGCTTAAAGAAATGTAGACACAAACAGACCTACCAAAGGTCAATACTAGCATGGTCACTTCCACCGGTACTCAGTTTTTTGGGTCACCATCAAATGTGACTGAGGTATTACTTGAATCTATCAAGAAAATAACTGATTATAGCTCACAAGAGTATAAAGCAATAGATGATTCAATTCCATTTTTGAAATCAATAGCTCCTAATTGTAATTTAGACAATAAAGATTCTATAGGCCAGTTGGATACACTTTGTAAATATATTTCTGGAAATTTTGAGCAAACAAAGGTAGAATCTGTAAAGGAAATTGTAGAAAAAGAGAAATGGAAATTCTTTGAGGAAGGAATAAAGAAGTGTAATAGGGAATTTGATACACTTCTACCGGAACTGTGCAATTTATTGAAAGAGTACAAAACTCTGTACAAAGACACCTATAAGATAAACTTTTTGACCATAGATGTAGACAAAAAGATGAGCAAGGTACAGGAAGAGATCAATAAACTTGCAGATAATTTTGTTAACTCACCTGATACATTGTCAGTTTTTGAGGAAAAGATAACAAATTTTGAGGAAGAATTGCTCAAATTAGAAAGAGAGAAAGAGAAAATAAGAAACAAGGCAAAATTCTTGAGATCTAAACTAAGTCCAAGATTGGACTATTTAGCATCTCTGCGGAAGGAAATCTCAGAGGCACTAACACAGGGAAGCAAAACACCGGTAGAGCACTTGCAGCATCTCACTGGTACAGTATACAGAACTGAGACAGCAATAAAAGATAGTAAGAAGTTTATGGATGGTATAAACTTAATTTTGGGAGATATTCTTTAGATAATAACTACCCAACTACAAGGTTGAGGTTATGGATTGGTACAACTACAAAATCTACTAACCTTTGTCATTGATGCCAAAGGGGGAGTAGTAGGATGAGAAAATTCAAAACACAGGGATCACATGCTTAGGGGGAGCTCTCACATTTTTGGTAACATTTTTGGTCTACACATTTTTTGGATATCTTTTGAAATTTCTCATGAGTGTTGTCATCAATGCCAAAGGGGGAGATTGTTGGCATATGGACACTCCAATGAGACATTGTGTGTGATTGAAGGTTTTGTCATTGATGGCAACCTTGCAATCCTATGGCACCGGCAAGACATTATACTAGCAAAACATTACACAGGCAACCTTGCAATCCTATGGCACCGACAAGACATTATACTGGCAAAACATTATTCAAGCAAGAAAGTGCACTGACATTAGCAAGATCACTCTACACCGGCACCGGCACAGAAGATGTACACCGGTGTAGAAGAGAACATGTATACCGGCACAGAGGCCGATAGGATTTTTGATATGTAATATTTTGTTTATTATTGTAAGCCGACTTGGCAAATTGTAAAATGACTCTTGTATATAAAAGAGATCATTGTAGACATTTGTAGTATATGGATAGGAAGCATAAAGAAAATTATAAAGTAGACCTAATGTGTGAATTGTAGGTCAAGGGTATATGTAAAGAACAGAGCAAGAACTGGTACTGAATCTACCATTGAAAATGCTATTATAAAGCAGTACAGAATATTGGATTTGTGTAAATCCTCATTGTAAGTCAGTGTGACTTCTTATTGAGCAGTGTGCTCTAAGCAGTTGGCCTTCCTGCATGTGCAGGCCCCTATTGTAAGTAATATTCTCTTATTGGCCAATAAGTGAATATTGTGGGTCACAAATCCCACCGAGGTTTTTCCCACACCGGGTTTCCACATTAAACATCTTGTGTTATGGTGTTCTTTTCATGTGGATGTTTTTGATTTTGTTATTTACATTAATTCTTGCATACCAGTATACTATTACATTATGTTCTGCATGTTCTATTTCAAGAAAATCTCATTACCGGTTGGATACTGATTCACCCCCCCTCTCAGTATCTGTGGGAACCCTAACAGTGTAACACTTCTTTTTGTCCCTATACTTGGGGAGCATAAAATCTCCGTTATCCTTTCTAAGGATCCACTTTTCCTTTGTTGAGTGGTGTTTTCTTACGATATGATGTCATTCCTTGTGTGAACTTGTTTATTTTCTCAAGGATTTTCTCTTATGCAAGAGGTGTGTATCCTTGTCTACAATCTCTTCTTCACATGGCAATGTATTTCTATTATAACCAAACTCTTTACTTTGGGTCAAAAAGTGTGTCATCCTTCATCAAGAATCCCTTTTACCTAGAAATAGGGGGAAGGTATGCATTCTTGTTCACCTTCCTTTATTTTGGTAGATGAAGTTATTTTTGTTCAAAATATCCTCTTGGACATAGATTTATTTGAGAAAATATCTCTTCTCCTCCAAGGATTCCCTTTACACTTGTTGCATGATATATTTTTACAACTATCTTTTCCTCACTTATAGGATTTAAACCTATTTGGCTTGGAATTTTGAGTATTGTTGATGAAATAATATCTCCTTGGTGTTGAAGTTTCTAGCTTCCTTAAGGCATCAACATAGGATTATGTTGACATGTTAAGGGGGGAAAGGGAGTTTTATATCACCCTCTTTGTACTATATATTTTTACTATATGTTGCATGTCTTATACGAGGTGTTCATTCTTTAACCAGATTGACAAATTCTTATATGAGATGTTTCATGCCTGAAACTAGATGTAGCCTTTTCATATGTCTTATATGGGAGTACACATTCTTGAAAACATACCAACAAAGCCTTATATAAGATGTTCCTAAACTAGGCATATCTATTTTTTATTCAATGCCTTATATAGGGTGTTAATTGTTGAGACCAAACCAACAAATTCCTATATGAGATGTTTCATGTCTGAAACCAAACACAACTTTTTTCAATTTCTTATATGGGGGTACACATTCTTGAACTTAGACCAACAAATTCTTATACGAGATGTTTCCAAAACCAGACATATTGGGCTTTATTTCATGTATTATATAGGTTATTGCATGCTCAAAACTAGACCAAACAAAGTATTATTCAAGATGATTAACTCCTGATACCAGACAACAACATATACAATAGGATGAGTGGAACTAGAAAAACATAACTAGACTATTCCAACTCTCCTCCCCAACATGGATCACCTAGCATAACACAACTTTCTACCTCGTGGCATCCATGTTCTTCCCTTTTTCTTCCCCAGGAGCTCATGGCTTTTATATTTGTGGATCATGGTTCATTATTTGATGCATGATCTTTATCTTTTTATGTGATTGCTTATGTTCTTGTAATAGCATTCTGAGAATGATATTAGTGACTGGGACATTTTGATTATTCAAGTCTCTTCAACTAGTTGACTTGGAGCCTTTTTTTTAGTACTTTACCATGAGTATTTGCATAGGCTCATACTCTCATTAAATGGGGGATAAATGTAGTGTCATAAATTGTAACCGATACAATTTACACCTCATGTTTGTGCTCCTACTTTAGCATGTCCTATCCCCATCCTTTTCCTAGGTCTATTTTGGCTCTATTCTCAAACTTTGATGCCATGAACACCATTTATTGGACCCCAGAGTTCCCTTCCCACAACGTGCCAAAAACACTTTGAAACTCTCTTCATACAATATGTATATGTGTCATAAGAATTACCGCTCACCATCAGATCATAAACTAATATAACCAATTCATCAAACTTAATCTGTTAGGGTTTATCAAAACAACAGGTAGGGTTTACTGGTTCACTCCACAAACTTACCCACCGGTTACAGTTTCCTTTCACTAGCTCTTCCAGCCAGTTATAAAACAACATTACAACAATATCTGTTGGTATTTTGGTATGGTTTTGTCATTGATGTCAACACCTACTAAATTCGCCTACTTTGGAGATCCAGCAACATGCACCGGCAATCATTAAATTGTTCAAATAGTCACCGATATATGGTCAATCGGTAAGATATAATGTTCACCGGTACCTGCATTGACATGGAAGTCACTTGGTAACATTGAAGACATCATGTGGACACTTTACTTTGAAGTAATAATCATTGGTATATTCTTATTTGCATATTTGCTTTTATCGGCAAATAGGTCCAGGTTATCTAGGGTTACACCGGCAGTTTTATCTTTTCCAGATCAACGTGGCACGCTATGGAGATGATTTATTATTGTTGTAAATGCATTAAGCTGACATGTTCAATCGGTTATTGCATCGGATATTGTATTATTTGTAAAATATTTTTATTGTAATATCTTGTAGAGCCGACCTACTAAAATCGGTCTTAGGGTATGGTATAAATGTAAGATCTTATTTGTAAGATCAAGTGTGGAAAGCGAAAAAGATTTAAGGAAGGATATATGCAAGATCAAGTAGAGATATACACGAAGACATCATTTGAAGGTGAAGCTAGGTTTTTGTAGAAGCATATCAGCATTACACCGGTACTGAATCCAACATATGAAGATGTTATTTTGTGCAGTACATTCTCATTGGATTTAACCATCCAACTGTAGTCAGTGTGACTCCCATCTGTAATTGAGCAGTGAGCTCTAGGTTGTTGGCCTTTCTGCATGTGCAGACCCCTCTTTGTACACTTACTATCTACAGTAGTATCATCTAATTGTGGGTAAGGTTTCCCACTGTGGTTTTTCCCCTTACAGGGTTTCCACGTACAAATATTTGTGTCATGTGTTGTGGATGACTTTATGTTTATGTTTCATGCATTAATTCTTACCGGTATAGCAATTTTATGTTAACACTGTTTACCGGCATACTTAACTGTCTTACCAGTACTAAGCATTAAGTTGGTTAATAAGATTTTGGTTTGAATTTATTAGACAACTGATTCACCCCCCCTCTCAGTTGTCACCGGAACCTACAATTGGTATCAGAGCATAGTCCTCTTTTTGCAGAAGTTTAACAACTTGAGGAGATCCAATGTCTACTAATTATTTCAGAAAGGATAGTCCTAAACTTGATGGAACCAACTATGGAATATGGAAAATCAAAATGGAGACACATCTGAATTGCATTGGTAAAGACATCTGGGAAGTTACTAAGAATGGTTATACTATTGCTGTAGCTGGTCAGACTGGTCCCATTACTTTAGCTAAAGATGAAGAAAATGATTGCAAAGCAAGAGAAGCACTTTTGAGCACATTATCAGATCAACAAATCATGGGGTTATCAGATAGATCTACTGCAAAAGCTATTTGGGATCATTTGGAAACACTAAATGAAGGGTATTCCACAGTCAAAATTGCAAAACTTGAAAGCTTCCGAGTCAGGTATGAACATCTAAAAATGGAAGAAGATGAAAGAATTTCTTCTTTTATGGAAAGAGTAAATGAAATTGTTTTAGGTATCAAATGTTGTGGAGGAACCTTGAATGAAGATGAGATTGTTTCAAAAATCTTAAGAGGTTTGCCACCAACATATAAGATGAAGGTTACTGCTATTAATGAGTTAAGAACAATGCCTAATACATCAGTAACTAGGGATACATTGATTGGAAAACTTTCAGCTTTTGAAGTTGAGGAATTTGGTCTTGTTGCTACTATAAAAATTGATTTGGCCTTCAAAGCATCAACATTATCTGCTCCATCTTTTGATAAATCAAACTGGAGAGCCTTCTATGCAAGAGAACTTGAAGAAACCAGGAAGGAGAATGAAGAGCTTGAAGAACTTGAAGCACTATTTGCAAGAAAAATGCCAAAAGGTCCAATTGGAAGTAAGTATGAAGGTAAAGCACCCTTTAAATGTTTCAACTACAATAAGATTGGTCATATGGCTTCAAGATGCCCTGATAGACATGCTAGACTAAGAGAAGAAGCTAGAAGGACATACAAACCTAATCCTAAATATCAAAGATACAGATTTAAGAAAAACAAAGATAAATCTTGTTACATTGTTGATGAAGGTGTGACTGATGATTCTGATGAGGATCCAGCAGACAACGGATGGGTCTTTGTTGGTATAACAAAAGATCAACTGGTATCTATTGCTCAACCGATAGAACAAGCCCTAGCAGCTAAAGTTGAATCAAAGGATGAATGGATTATTGACTCGGGATGCTCACATCACATGACTGGAGACAAAGGTAAATTCTTGAACTTTCAAGAATACAATGGAGGTTTAGTAAGATTTGGAGATGACAAAGCCTATTCAATCAAAGGTAAGGGTTCAATATCTCTTGATGGTAAACATAACACTGACAATGTCTACTATGTTGAAGGATTAAAACATAATCTTTTAAGTGTTGGTCAATTAGTTGAGAAAGGTTTTCAGTTACAATTTAAGAATGGAAAATGCAAAATTATGAATAGAACTGGTTTGGAAATTGCAACCAGTAATCAAACTAGAGGTAATATCTTTCATTTGAATAACAGTGAAAAGGCATGCTTAATTGCTCATATAGATGAAAGTTGGCTATGGCATAAAAGACTATGTCATGTAAACTTTGATTGCATGGTAAAAATCAGTACTTCTAAGGCAGTTAGAGATCTACCTAAAATTATGAAACCTCATAATACAATTTGCAAGGAATGTCAATTTCGAAAACAAGTTAGAGCTAGTTTCAAAAGTATTCCAGAAAATCCAATAATTCTCTTGATTTAAGACATACTGATTTATGTGGTCCGGCTAGAACTAAAAGCTTACAAGGTGATAGATATTTCATGCTAACTATTGATGATTATTCTAGAATGTGTTGGGTTACTTTTCTTAGAGAAAAATCAGAAGCACTTGGGAAGTTCAAGCTATTCAAAGCAATGATTGAAAATGAAACCGGTAAGAAAATTAAATGTTTAAGTTCAGATCAAGGAGGATAATTCACATCTAGAGATTTTAATACATTCTGTGAAGTAAATGGAATCAAAAGACAATTATCAGCACCTTGGACACCACAATAGAATGGAGTTGTTGAAAGGAAGAACAAAACTATTTTGGATGCAGCAAGAAGTATGTTATCAGAAGCAAATCTACCACATGTGTACTGGAGAGAGGCAGTAAGCACTGCTATCTATACATTCAACAAAGTTCACATCAAAGGTGAAACCGATAAGACCCCTCATGAACTATGGTTTGGTAATACTCCTACTCTTAAGTATTTCAGAAATTTTGGAAGTAAATGTTATATTAGAAGAGATGAGTATATTGGCAAGTTTGATCCTAGAAGTGATGAAGGAATATTTCTTGGTTATTCATCTAAGAGTAAAGCTTATAGATGTTTTAATAAAAGATTACAAAAAATTGTTGAGAGTACAAATGTAA
Organism: Cryptomeria japonica; assembly: GCF_030272615.1. Classification (NCBI taxonomy): domain Eukaryota; kingdom Viridiplantae; phylum Streptophyta; class Pinopsida; order Cupressales; family Cupressaceae; genus Cryptomeria; species Cryptomeria japonica. The sequence continues at coordinate 184,983,650 of NC_081408.1, forward strand.
AGATTGATGAACAATTCAGAGGAACTTCAAGGTATATAGACTCTGAACCGGTAACAAAAATTATGACAAATGAACCAACAGTAAATCCACCGGTACAGAATGATGATCCAGTTACTCCGTTATCATCAGAGGATTCCACAGTAGTTGAAGAACAACAACAGACTAAAACACCCCGGTATGTAAGACTGAATCATTCTAAAGATCAGATAATTGGAAGCAAATTTAAAGGAGTCATGACAAGAGGAAGATTGGCAAATGAAGAGGTATGTCTTATTTCTCAAATTGAACCATTATCTATCAATGAGGCATGTGAAGATAAATTTTGGATTAAAGCTATGGAAGAAGAATCAGGACAAATTGAGAAAAATAATACTTGAACATTAGTTCCTCGGCCTAAAAATAAAAATGGAATTGGAACCAAATGGGTATTTAGAAATAAACTCAATGAAGATGGTAAGGTTGTCAGGAATAAAGCAAGACTAGTGTGTAAGGGATATTCTCAGAAAGAAGGAGTTGATTACAATGAAATCTTTGCACCGGTAGCCAAAAATTGAGGCAGTTAGATTATTCTTGGCCTTTGCAGCTCACAAGGATTACAAAGTTTATCAAATGGATATTAAATGTGCATTTTTTAATGGAGATCTTGAAGAGGAAGTCTATATTGAACAACCTGATGGATTTTCTTTGACAGATGACAATGATATGGTTTGCAGATTAAGAAAAGCTCTGTATAGACTAAAACAAGCTCCAAGAGCCTGGTATGCAAGATTGGATAAGTATCTTTTAAAAATTGGTTTTACTAAAGGAAATGCAGATAGCAATTTATATTACAAAGTAACTAATGATGACATCTTGATTATGAAAGTATTTGTTGATGATATAATCTTTGGAGGAGAAGATGGATTATGTAAAGAATTTTCTCTTAAAATGCAGCATGAATTTGAAATGTCTATGATTGGAGAAATAAAATTCTTTTTAGGATTGCAAATTTTACAAACTGATAAAGGCATACTTTTAAGTCAATCTAATTACTTGAAAGAACTACTTAAGAAATTTGGGATGGAAAACTCTAAACCGGTAAGCACACCTATGACTACAAATGACAAATTATCTCAAAGGGATGAATCTACACCTGTCAATCCAACTAGATACAAATCTATGATAGGAGGTTTACTGTATTTAACACAAATCAGACCTGATATTATGAATGCAGTATGTATAGTTTCAAGATTTCAGAGTAATCCTAGGGAAAATCATGAATCAGTAGTAAAAAGGATTTTCCGGTACTTACAAGGCACAGCAAATCTTGGATTATGGTATCCTAAAGATGAAAATTTTGATTTATATGCATACACAGATGCAAATTGGGCAAGAGATGTGGATGATAGAAAAAGCACCACTGGAGGAGCATTCTTTCTTGGAAAGAGATTAGTTTCTTGGTTAAGCAAGAAACAGAGTTGTACATCTTTATCAATAGTAGAATCAGAATATGTTGCAGCAGCAACAAACTGTACACAGGTACTTTGGCTTAAGCAAATGTTGAAAGGCATAAAGGTAAAATGGAAGGAACCTATTACTATATATTGTGATAACACTGCAGCAATTGACATATCTAAGAATCTAGCATTACATTCTAAAACAAAACATTTTTCTATCAAACTGAATTTTCTAAGGGAAAAAGTTGAAGAAAAGGAGATAAAACTGGTTTATGTGAATACTAAAGAACAGCTTGTAGATATTTTCACAAAACCTTTGCCTAAAGAAACTTTTGAGTATCTCAGAGATCAGCTCAGAGTCTTACCTCCACCGGTAGAGACTTAGACAGTTAATGATTGTCATCAACCGGCAGAATTAAATGGACAAATCTTTTATTCCGGTATTTGATGAGGAAGCTACTTCTCAGGGGGAGTAGTTGGTATATTGAATTGGTTGGTATTTTGTATGAACTTGACTTTTTGTGACTTTGGCATTTGATGTCAAAGGGGGAGAGATATATGGAAAAATGCATTACCTTTTTGAGAAGAGATTGGTATGAGAGATTAGTATGAACACATATTACTCCCAGGGGGAGAAATGGAGATTGTTAATTTTTGTAATTGGCATTTCTGTTTTAGCACTTTGATGGTTTTTCCATCTTGTGTTGCCATCAATGCCAAAGGGGGAGATTGTTGGTATTTTGGTATGGTTTTGTCATTGATGTCAACACCTACTAAATTCACCTACTTTGGAGATCCAGCAACATTCACCGGCAATCATTAAACTATTCAAACAGTCACCGGTATATGGTCAACCGGCAGGATATAATGTTCACCGGTACCTGCATTGACATGGAACTCAATTGGTAACATCGAAGACATCATGTGGACACTTTACTTTGAAGTAATAATCATTGGTATATTCTTATTTGCATATTTGCTTTTACCGGCAAATAGGTCCAGGTTATCTAGGGTTACACCAGCAGGTTTATCTTTTCCAGATCAGCATGGCACGTTATGGAGATGATTTATTATTGTTGTAAATGCATTAAGCTGACATGTTCAATCGGTTATTGCATCGGATATTGTATTATTTGTAAAATGTTTTTATTGTAATATCTTGTAGAGTCGACCTACTAAAATTGGTCTTAGGGTATGGTATAAATGTAAGATCTTATTTGTAAGATCAAGTGTGGAATGCGAAAAAGATTTAAGGAAGGATATATGTGAGATCAAGCAGAGATATACACAAAGACATCATTTGAAGGTGAAGCTAGGTTTTTGTAGAAGCATATCAGCATTACACCGGTACTGAATCCAGCATATGAAGATGTTATTTTGTGCAGTACATTCTCATTGGATTTAACCATCCAACTGTAGTCAGTGTGACTCCCATCTATAATTGAGCAGTGATCTCTAAGTTGTTGGCCTTTTTGCATGTGCAGACCCCTCTTTGTACACTTACTATCTACAATAGTATCATCTGATTGTGGGTAAGGTTTCCCACCGTGGTTTTTCCCCTTACAGGGTTTCCACGTACAAATATTTGTGTCATGTGTTGTGGATGACTTTATGTTTATGTTTCATGCATTAATTCTTACCGGTATAGCAATTTTTTGTTAACACTATTTACCGGCATACTTAACTGTCTTACCGGTACTAAGCATTAAGTTGGTTAATAAGATTTTGGTTTGAATTTATTAGACAACTGATTCACCCCCCCTCTCAGTTGTCACCAGGACCTACAATATCATTACCGGTTTAATTGACATAAATGACAACATAACATATCATTAATGTAATCTTCATGCAAATACCAACAATCTCCCCCTTTGGCATTGATGGCAATACAAATATCAATACCATTGATTGCTGTAATTGTGAATAGGAATCCTGATTTACATTTTACCATGTACTCTCCTTGTCTTCAGCTTGTCACTGGTTCTTCTCCCATAATCACATAGTTCTTCTCCCCTTTTGACAACAATGCCAAATTGAAAGTAAAACATGCAATGTAAAACTTCACTGTTTAGCATCAACAACCTACAACTTGATGCTCCCCCTGTGGAATAACTCCACTTCTACATCAGTCTTGTTGTAAAATTATGTAAGTAGCTATGGGACTGATGTACTCTACATCATGCTCAATTTACCTCATGAAGGGGTACAACCCCTAGTTGACTTCTAAGATACTCAAAAGTAGTCTTAGGTAGAGGATTAGTAAAGATATCTACCAGCTTCTCCTTGGTAGAAACATGCTCCAAGATCACATCTTTACCTTGCACTTTTTCCCTCAATAAATGATACTTCAATTCAATATGCTTGGTTCGTGTGTGCAAGACAAGGTTCTTTGAAATATTTATGGCATTGGTATTGTCACATAAGATCTTTACAGGTTCTGTAAAATTCATCTTGAAACCTTCTAAAATGTGCCTCATCCAGATAGCCTGGGTACAATTCATATAAGCTACAACATACTCAACTTCAACAGTAAACTATGAAATACAACTCTGCTTCTTTCTACTCCATGAAACAAGTCTTCCTCCAAGAAAGAATGCTCCACTGGTTGTGCTTTTCCTATCATCAGCATTACCTGCCTAGTTTGCATCTATGTATGCCTAGAAGAATGTGTGATTTCGAAAATCTTACATTCACCTAGAAAAAGAGCATTTAAAGCTAGTGGCTAGATGAAAAGGACAAAGAGTTGACTTTATGGCTAATCATGATGATTAACCATTAACGACTCATTAGGAGGGGGATTAGAGGAAATGTTAGGTGGGATTAATATTTGTAAGAGAATTTGACTAGGAGAGAGAGTGAGTGGAGGGAATAAAAAATTAAAAGAATAATGTTAAGTGAGTTTAGGGAGTTTCTAGAAGAATTTATTAGGTTAATGATGAATTAAGAAGATGATTTGTAGGAATCATGTAGGTTAACTAATTAATTGAAATTAATTAGCTAAGAGGAAGATTTGTGAGGATTTGATTTTTTAGAAGAATAAAGAAAGGGATTGATTTATTAAATAAATCAATCACATGCTATAGTGACAATATTAATTATATTTAATTAATATTGAGGAGAATTTGAATTAACATAATTAATTAAATAATTATGTGAGGAATTAAAAATAATTAAAATAATTATTTTTAAGTGTCTACATTTTGTCCCTCTTTTAAGCGAGGTGTGATGACACATTGATTCAAAGAATAATCTTGTTTTGATGCTGATATTGGTTTCATAGGATGCCCCGGCTCTTGATTGATAGATTATGGTATGGTGATGCCCCCTCAGGAGATCAATTGAGGTATTTGATCTTTGGAGTTTTGCGAAATTGATATCTCGATAGATTTGATTTGATTTGATTGATAAGATCTAGATTCAATCTGGTTTCAAGAAGAATTCATCTTGTATAAGACAAAGATGATCAAAGTGTATGGCTTCAGGAAGGATTCATCCTGTATAAGACATGATTGATCATAATATCTAGTTTCAGGAAGGATACATCTTGTATAAGACATGACTGATCACAACGTCTAGTTTCAGGAAGGATTCATCCTGTATAAGACATGATCGAAGTGTCTGGTTTCAGGAAGGATACATCCTGTATAAGACATGACTAATCATAACGTCTGGTTTCAGGAAGGATTCATCCTGTATAAGACATGATCAGATCACAACGTCTGGTTTCAGGAAGGATTCATCCTATATAAGACATGATTGATCACAACGTCTGGTTTTAGGAAGGATTCATCCTGTATAAGACATGATCAGATCACAACATCTGGTTTCAGGAATGATTCATCCTGTATAAGACATGATCAGAGAGTCTGGTTTCAGGAAGGATACATCCTGTATAATACATGAATCAAAATCAGAATTGATTATGTGAGGAAAAAAAAAATAGAGGAAGAAAAATTAAGATGGAAGGGATAGATGAGGAACAAATATGAAGCAGTCGTGAGGTATTTGGAAAGAAGAATACGAGATGTGAGACTATGGAGGAAAATGGGGGCAATTGAGAACTCCATGGGATTATTGAGTTTAGGATTTGGGGGAATGATGGTGAGATTTTGTGCACAACAAATGTGGAGAGCCAACCTAGTTTGATGTTGCCCTGAGTGACTTGCACCATTGATTATAGAAATCAGGATGCCATGAGAAACGCAGGGCATGGACTGACTCTGTAGACAACTGGGAATTTCTTGCACACAACAATGCAAGTGTTAAGAAACACTAATACAGAGTTGTGGGTTCGTGCAAGGAAACCCTCAAACACACTGATACCTCTTGTACATGAGTAGGTAAGTGTTGATAAACACTAGTACCAGGTTGCCGATTTATACAAGAAGGATCCAAAACATGCCATACTATGAAATATGCCCTAGTATGCACCTATCATAACGTACCTGGATATGGAAGAACCCAGGTAGTCATAAATAGTGGGAGTCGTAGGGCAAAAGATGCAAGCCTATATAAAAAGAGCCAACAAAATCTAACAAGTCTCTTCCTTGTGGCCACATGATACCTCTTGCCAAGAGTAGAACTAGGATGGACTTAGGATTGTTTCTCAAGACTTCTTGAATCTTACACATAGAGGCATAATTGGGAGGCGGAAAAGAAGGAATGTTGCGCATGGGTGGGCTGGATGGTAGATGATTTGTAGTATCGACATGATAGACAGTGGATCCGGTTATTTACCTTGGTGCCTGTATGTAAGGAAGTTAACTAGCGGAAACAACTTCCTACACTAACCTTGAGAGGAGGGTAATGCAAAACTTTTTCAGATCGTTACAACAGTTACAGAAAATAGAAATAGATATAATAGCATTCATACCACAACACAGTGATTTACGTGGGGAAAACCCTTTCGGGAGAAAAAACCCCACCCTCCAAAAGCAGCTCAATATTTTATTCAGCAATCAAAAACAGATTACAAAATACTTGCAGAGCAAGCTCTTCGCATGAGTACCATTAATCAGAGATTTAGAGGCAACTCAATAGCCATAAGACTCTTACACACAACCTCTATCTCACACACCTCATAAATAGGAGATACAATACAAGAAACCATCAAACGGTATTACAAAACCATGGGCTAAAACCACCCAATAAGGTGTAGCCGACCTTATCTCCCTTCTATGACATGTTAAAGCACACATCAACACGTGTCACTCCCTTTTACAGCTCATTTATGTATCCGATACAAATTATTTTTCCTATTTCAGGAGTACAAACTTCCGGAGGCCATAACTTGAGAACCGGGTGTCCGATTGACGAACCGTTTGAAGCGCCGGAAAGCTCGCGAAGTGCTCTATCACCTCGTAACCCGCTTCGCTAGTTACGACCACTTTTCAGGGTGTTTCAGAGCCTCTAAAGTCCCCAAAATTAAGTTTAAACATTTTATTGCACCCCTCCAAGATGAAAACTTTAATATCTTCAAAACTAGCTGTGACCTTGCGACGCAACTTTACCGAAATGCTTATCTAACCAACTAGAAGCTTCAGGGAGAGTTTCACACCATTTCGTGCTCAAATGAAAACTTACTATAAATAGTAACCTCACATAAATGCAAGGTTGAGACACCATTTTTCCCAACAAATCTCCCACTTGTCGAACACCTTGCATGAGCCGAAGGGAATGTCAACACAAAGAATCAATTGCTAGGGGCCATAAGGCCCATAGACTCTGAACACCATCTGAACTTCTCTGTGCTCACAGCCTTAGTTAAAGCATCTACAACATTCATCAAAGTTTCCACCTTAACCAACTTCACCCTACCATCTTCGACCATATCTCTAACAAAATGATACTGAATATCAATATGTTTGGTCCGGGCATGAAATGTCGGGTTCTTAGCTAGGCTAATTGCACTCTGACTGTCATAGTAAACTGTCACTGTACCTTGTTTTATTCCAATATCTGAACACAGTCTCTTAAGCCAAATGGCCTCTTTACAAGCATGAGTAGCTGCCATATACTCTGCTTCAGTAGTGGATAAAGCAACCACAGCCTATCGCTTACTCATCCAACTAATTGCACCACCAAACAAAGTAAACACATAAGCACTGGTGGATCTTCTGCTATCAATATCACCTGCCCAATCTGAATCCACATAACCATGGATATCAAGGGAAGTCATGTCTCCAACTGAATTACCATGATAACACAAAGAATACTCTGAAGTACCCTTCAAATATCTGAAGACTCTTTTGACTGCATCCCAATGAACTCTACTAGGATTAGACATATATCTAGAAAGTACTCCCATTGCTTGGGCAATATCTAGTCTAGTACAGACCATAGCATACATCAAGCTTCCAACCGCACTCTGGTAAGGCACTCTGCTCATGTCTTCCATCTCCAATGGGGATGTAGGACAATCTGAAATGGATAGTTTCATTCCAACTGTAAAAGGAACACTCAATGGTCTACAATTCTGCATGTTGAACCTCTGTAACACTGAATTCACATACTTACTCTGGCCTAGCCATAGCTTTCGGTTCACCCTATCTCTTCTAATTTCCATCCCAAGAATGTGCTTTGCTGCACCAAGATCTTTCATTTCAAATTTAGCAGCGAGCTGAGACTTCAGTTCTGAAATCATACCTTTCCCTTTACCAATGAATAACATATCATCAACATACAATGCAATGAATAAGAAATGATCACCATAAGATTTATAATAAACACAGTGATCTGATTTAGAACGTTCAAATCCCAAACTCAACACATATGTATCAAATTTCTGGTACCACATCCTAGGACTTTGTTTGAGGCCATACAAAGATTTCTTCAATTTACAAACCAAATTACTTTTGCCTTTCACCACATAGTGCTCCGGCTGTGTCATATAAATATCTTCCTCCAAATCACCATGAAGGAAAGCAGTTTTCACATCCATTTGCTCAACCTCTAAATCATAAGCAGTAGCAATAGAAAGCAAAAATCTAATGGACGTCATTTTTGCAACAGGAGAAAATATCTCACCGTAATCAACACCCTCAACCTGAGAGTAGCCTTTTGCAACCAACCTTGCTTTATACTTCTCAATGCTTCCATCTGAACCAATCTTTTTCTTGAACACCCATTTACAACCAACAGGTTTTCGTCCTTCAGGCAATGGTACAAGATCCCATGTATCATTCTTTTTCAAAGCTGCCATTTCTTCCTCCATAGCAATCTTCCAGGATTCTGCATCATTCATACCTAATGCCTCTTCTATAGATTTCGGTTCATCCACACTAGTATTCAAAGCAAAAATACATCTCCAATCATCAGGTGAATACCTTTCAGGTGGTTGTCTATGTCTTGTAGACCTTCGAACAAGCTGAGTTGGAGGTTCTTCCTCTTCTTCTGAAGATTCAGAGCTAGATGAGCTCTCCTCAAATTCTTGCCTATCTAGGGGTCTCGATTCAACTCTTTCAGGTGTAGAAGGAAGTTGAATCACATCTTCCTTTTTAGTTTGTTCTGGCTGCAGTGTAACAGAAGGAGACTTAATTTCTCTAAAAATAACACTTCTACTATGAATTACCTTTTGTGCAATAGGGTCCCAAAGATTGTATCCTTTCACACCATAACTATACCCGATAAAGATACATTTCACAGCCTTGTTCTCCAACTTTGTTCGCTTCTCCTTTGGCACATGTGCATATGCCTCGCAACCAAAAACTCTAAGATGTCTCAATGAAGGCTTGTGACCTGACCATGCTTCCATAGGCATTTTATCAACAAGAGCTGATGTAGGAGACCTATTAATCAGGTAGCAAGCAGTGGCAACAGCTTCAGCCCAAAACTTTTGTTCAAGACCAGCACCACTCAACATACTCCTAGCCTTTTCCATCAGTGTCCTATTCATTCTTTCTGCAACTCCATTCTGCTGTGGAGAATACGGAGTTGTCTTCTGCCTGTTAATTCCACAATCTTTACAGAATCTATCAAAATCATTAGAGCAAAACTCACCGCCATTATCAGTTCTCAAACATTTTATTTTCTTTCCAGTCTGTAACTCAACCATTGCTTTAAATTCTTTAAAATGACTAAAAACTTCAGATTTACTCTTTAGAAAATAAACCCATGTCCTTCTACTAAAATCATCAATAAATGAAACATAATATGTGGATTTTCCAATTGAAGAGACATCTACTGGACCAAACACATCAGAATGGATAAGATCCAAAACACCACAAGTTTTATGAGAACTCGAGTAAAACTGAACGCGGTTTTGTTTTCCATAAATGCAATGCTCACAGAAATCAAAGTCAAGGTTACAGTCATTCAAACCTTCAACAAGGTTTTTATTTTTCAAGGTCCTTAGACCCTTTTCTCCAATGTGGCCAAGTCTCTGGTGCCATAACATAGTCTTCTCTGCAGGTAACTTTGCTTCAGATGAAAGTGTACCCTTAGGTACCCAAAAACCATTTCCATCTGCTGAAGGTGAAACCTTCAAATCTTCCAGTGAGGTATCCACAGATTTACTTTTTACAGAAGTGCTATTACACTCAACAGTGTATGCTTCAAGCTTATACAAAGTGCCAAACCTGACACCTCTAGCAACTACCATAGCACCCTTAATCATCTTACATCCTGTTTCAGAAAAGACTACCTGCACACCTGCATCTATTAGTTTGCTCACAGATAACAGGTTTCATTTTAATCCAGGGATATGCAGCACACCATTAATCCTTTTTATTCTACCATCAGAAAACCTGATTCTAACTTTACCTCGACCAACAATGTCTAGATGTGAATCATCACCCAAGTACACCTTACCTCCATTAAATCCTTCATATTCAGAAAACCAATCTCTATTGGAAGTCATATGAAAAGACACACCTGCGTCAATTAGCCAGGCATCATTACCTGCATGAGTCGCCAAAGCCGCAATAAATGCATCGCCATCTTCCTTGTCGGACTCAGAATCAGAATCGAACCTTTTCTTTTTCTTCTTCTTCTTTTCTTCTTTGCAGTCCTTACGGATGTGACCCGGTTTACCGCAATTCCAGCAAATGACTTTGGACTTTCCAGGAGATTTCGATCTCCCTTTGGATTTGGACTTGTCGCGCTTCTCATTCTTCTTGCCTTTCTCCTTAGGTCTTCCACGAACGGTTAGGGCTTCCTTTGAACTGATGGATACCTTCCTTCGCATCTCTTCACCAAGTAGGGCACCCACCATGTCTTCAGATTTCAAAACAACAGAGGTACTACCGATAGCCATAACAAGAGAATCCCACGAATCAGGCAAAGAACAAAGCAAGATCTGGCATTTCTCCTCCTCATCCATCTTAACACCGACGGATACTAATTGAGCCACAATCATATTGAATGCTTCTAGGTGGTCTGCAATTCGTCCACCCTCTTCCATCTTCAAGGAATACAATTTCTTTCTTAAGAAAATTTGATTTAATAAAGATTTCACTTGATACATCTCACCAAGCTTAGTCCATAGCTTCTTTGCAGAGTTTTCTTCATGGACATTGATTAGAACAGAGTCTGCTAGGCACAGTCTGATTAGACCCTTGGCTTTTCGGTCCATAACATCATACTGAGCTGCTGCAGTAGGATCTGAGGGTCTTTGGACATTCGCATCAACAGCATCCCAAAGATCTCGATCTATTAGCAGATCTTCCATCTTCAGCTTCCACATCTCAAAATTACTTCCATTAAATTTCTCCACCTCTATTCTCCCTGACGAACTCGCCATCTGAAAATTCCTGCAACAAGATCAAAAAGTGTCTTCTGCACAAGCTCCCACTCAAATCTGGATTAGTTCAAAAAACCCAACTGCCCACAATTGAAACCAAAGGTGATCAGGCTCTGATACCACTTGTAAGGAAGTTAAGTAGCGGAAACAACTTCCTACACTAACCTTGAGAGGAGGGTAATGCAAAACTTTTTCAGATCGTTACAACAGTTATAGAAAATAGAAATAGATATAACAGCATTCATACCACAACACAGTGATTTACGTGGGGAAAACCCTTTCGGGAGAAAAAACCCCACCCTCCAAAAGCAGCTCAATATTTTATTCAGCAATCAAAAATAGATTACAAAATACTTGCAGAGCAAGCTCTTCGCAGGAGTACCATTAATCAGAGATTCAGAGGCAACTCAATAGCCATAAGACTCTTACACACAACCTCTATCTCACACACCTCATAAATAGGAGATACAATACAAGAAACCATCAAACGGTATTACAAAACCATGGGCTAAAACCACCCAATAAGGTGTAGCCGACCTTATCTCCCTTCTATGACATGTTAAAGCACACATCAACACGTGTCGCTCCCTTTTACAGCTCATTTATGTATCCGATACAAATTATTTTTCCTATTTCAGGAGTACAAACTTCCGGAGGCCATAACTTGAGAACCGGGTGTCCGATTGACGAACCGTTTGAAGCGCCAGAAAGCTCGCGAAGTGCTCTATCACCTCGTAACCCGCTTCGCCAGTTACGGCCACTTTTCAGGCTGTTTCGGAGCCTCTAAAGTCCCCAAAATGAAGTTTAAACATTTTATTGCACCCCTCCAAGATGAAAACTTTAATATCTTCAAAACTAGCTGTGACCTTGCGACGCAACTTTACCGAAATGCTTATCTAACCAACCAGAAGCTTCAGGGAGAGTTTCGCACCATTTCGTGCTCAAATAAAAACTTACTATAAATAGTAACCTCACATAAATGCAAGGTTGAGACACCATTTTTCCCAACACTGTACACAGGTTTTCACCAAGGTACTTGTCCATAACACTACCAAGTGGTTTTCACTAATGGACGAATTGTTTTTCTTTCTTTTTCTGATTTTTTTTATTTTTTTGTGCCATAAGGTGCCTGTTTGCCAGGTTTTCACCAAAGTGATGATTTTTTCAGGATCTTTTTCTCATTTTATTTATTTTTTTAATTTTTTTTTATTTTTTTTTTTTGACAATTTAAGACTTTCTGAGGACTAAGCATAAAATCTTTTGAGGTGCATGATATTCATTGGATCATCCAAAGGATCACTTTCAGGAGTAGCCAATTGGTAAGCTCTTGATCCATATTTCATTGTGATTACATATGGTCCAAGCCAATTAGGCTCGAACTTGCCTTTCTTTTCTCTTTCTTGTAGATTTTTCTGATTTTCCATGAGGACAAGATCACCAACTTGGAATTCTCGGGTTCTGACTTTTTTATGATAACTCATGTGTAGACAGTTTTGATATACCCAGAGATGATTCAAGGCCTTGAGGCGCCTTTCATCTAACAATTCTAGCTCTTGTAAGCGGGCAATTTTGTATTCTTCCTCTGGTAGGATGTTTTGCAGCGATACCCTTAGAGAGGGGATCTCGATCTCAAGGGGAAGGATGGCTTTGGAACCAAATACTAGGGAATAAGGAGTGGCACCTGTGGGGGTGCAGTAGGCCCACAATGTAGGATGGATATGGAGGTGCCAATCACAGCCTGCTTCATTGACTATCTTTTTGAGGATTTTTATTAGGATTTTATTAGAAGCCTCAGCTTGGCCATTGCCTTGGGGGTAATATGGAGTGGAGAAGCAGTGTTGGATGTTGAATTTTTGGCAGAGTTCTTTGACATCCTAGTTCTTAAATTGTTTACCATTATCTATGATGATAACTTTTGGGATGCCATATCGGCAGATTAGGTAGTTCAGGATGAATTTGAATATTTGTTTGCCGGTGGTGAAAGTAAGAGGGATAGCCTCTACCCACTTGGTGAAGTATTCAGTGGCAGTGATAATGAATGTATGTCCGTTGGAAGATGAAGGGTGGGTTTTTCCAATGAGATCAAGCCCCCACTATGAGAAGGGCCATGGTGTAATGAATGGCTGCAATTCTTGTGACGGTGCATGAATCTTGTCGCCATGCTGCTGGCAAGGGATGCATTTCTTCACATAATTGTATGCTTCTTCTTCCATTTTAGGCCAATAGTATCCTGTTCTCAAAAGTTTTTTAGCCAATGTGAGTCCACTTGAGTGTGCCCCACAGATACCCTCGTGTACTTCACGTAATGCCCATTCTGCTTCTTGTTTATCTAAACACCTTAGGAGGGAACCATCAAAATGCCTTCTAAACAAGCTATCTACAAGGATGGTGTAACGAGCACATCGGCGGATGAAGGTTTACTGTTGGGTTTTGGTAAGGTGTGGGGGAATGGTGTTGTCTTTGAGGAAAGCAAAGGTTTCTTGGTACCAAGGGGACTTGGGACCAATGAGAATACACACCATTTTAGACTCTGGTAGGTCGTATACCAATATAAACAATTGCTCAACCAAGAACTCGCACTTCTAACTATGTGTTGGCATTTGAAGGAGGGAGCCAATGGTGGCCATTGCATCTGCAGCCCTGTTGTTTGTTTGTGGGATTTGGTCAAACTTGATTGCCGTGAAATATTGCTTAAGATCTTCAACCATGGTACGGTAGGGAAGGAGTTTATCATCTTTTGTCTGGTATTCATCATTGACTTGTTTGATGATGAGTTGGGAATTGCCATAGACTTGTAATTCCTTTATTTCCAGTGGATAGCCAATTGTAAACCTATTATGAGGGCCTCGTATTCTGTGATGTTGTTGGTACATGCAAAGGCTATCTTGTATGATTTGGGGATGCCATCTCCTTGAGGTGTGACCAATAATATTCCTGCCTCCTATCCATTTTGAGTGTAGGAGCCATCAAAATATAATTTCCATGTGGAGGATGTGGTAACAGTCATAATGAACTCATCTGGTAATTCTATAAGAAGAGGATGGTCGTCTAGAAGTGGAGCTTTAGCCGACTGATCTGCAATGACTTTTCCCTTGATTGCCTTTCTATCCACATATTCAATGTCAAACTCGCTTAAGAGCATGACCCATTTGGCGGTTCTGCCAGTGAGAGCAGCTTTGGACAAGAGATATTTAAGTGGATCAATTTTAGCAATTAATTTTGTCTTATTATATAGCATATAGTGTCGTAGTTTCTGTGTGCTGAACACTAATGCCAAACATGGTTTGCCGACAGGTACAGTGTTGGAGACCCATTCAGCATAATCTATTGGTTTGATAAATTCTGCGTCTAACAACTTTTGAAGTTCCACCTTGACCAGGAGTGCAATATGTGGGTGCATTTTGCGCAATTTCTATTTTACAGGTTTTGCATCTGGGCGGACGGTGAGATTGTGAACCACCAAGGTAGATTCCAACCCTGGCATATCCGAATAGGACCATGCAAAATTGATTTTTACCTCTATAAGGAAGTTGATGAAGTCTTGTTTCTCGATTTCTGTGAGGGATTTGGCAATGAGCACATTTTTCGGAATGACCTCGGTGCCCATGTTGATGCTATCTGTTTCTTCTATCAACAAATTTGATTTGTCCTGTGGAAGGTAACCAATGGTAGGGAGGTCAAATCCCTCATCGTCAAGTGCCTTTTCCAGGTTTTCACTTTCAGATATGCCCTTTGTTTTTATTTCTTGTTCATCCAAAGGCCCCTCAGGGAGGTTTTCACCTAGGGAATCATATATGTTTCTTTTATTATCTTTTTTGTGGCTAAGGGCATTGACTTGACTACCAAAGTATCCCTTTTCGTGTAGTTGAATACCCTCAATTCTGCTACAATCTTCCATATTTTGCACAATTAGGAGAGCAATGAGAGCATTATCATCGGCGCAGATATCTAAAGTGGGTTTGTCTCGTTGGCCCCAGTCAATGAGTTCAGGATGGACAAGATGTAGCTCATATGAAGTGGGAGGGGTTACGGGGGTGATGGTATTGATGTAAGCGTCCAAGAAGATATCTTTCTCATATTCATAAAGCATTTCGTGGAATTCCTCTTCGTCAGTGCTTTCAATATTCAAAGGACTAGAAGGGGCACCAACGATAGTAATCTTAGGCACCGGGGTGTATCCCAAGCCTCTATTGTATCTGTAGGAGATAGGATTTATGGGTGTTTTTCTTCCTTTCTCCTCTGGTCCCAGGCCGTGTCCTTTGTAACCCATTTTTTCAACTATGGCAGATGCTTTTGGGTACATTTCTTTGGATATTCTTGTTGGATCTTCATCTTCTTCCCGGTACAGCCATGAAGAGATATCTGCTTCGGGCCTCTCGTTATCAAGTGGGCTCCATTGCTGGAAGGTGGTATTTTGGTATTGCATGATTGGTTTTGAGTCCTTTTTTATCTCTTTTGGTTTGCCAAATGACTTAGGAGAGAAAGGGAGGTTGCCTATTAATAAGACATCCTCCAATTTGTATTCTCCACAGCCATTGTCCAAGATCTTGATTTGATTATCTAGTTGGGATGATGTGGAGGCAACATTTGATGTGTCAGATGGAGGCGTTGGCGAGGGTCTATTTAGTGGGAAATGATATGGATGCTTCCCCTCTAATAGTTTGCAATATTGAAAAGGTTGGGGATCACATTTGATAGTGATCTCTCTTCCATTATAGGGGAATTTGATGCATTGGTGATAGGTGGAGGGTACAACCTGCAAGAAATGAATCCATGGCCTCCCAAGGAGAATGTTGTAGGGAAGATCAATATATAGTACTTGGCAAGGGGTTTCAATTGTAAAGGGGCCCACATGAAGATGTAAGGTGATCACGCCCTTTGAAATTCTTTCCGCATCATCATATGCCTTTATTGTGATCCTTCCTAATGTGTCTATCAGATCCTCAGAAAGTCCTAATTGTTTTATTAATTTGAATGTGCATAGATTAAGCCTGAATCCACCGTCTATCAGGGTACGTTTGACCTTGTGCTTGTGAATAAGAGCTTCGATGTGCAAAGGTTTGTTATGGTCTTCATCTACGAGAGCATCTTTGGAGTTAAATACAATGTGTTGTTGGGCAGCAAGGTTTCCAATGAGGGCTTGAAATTGGGTGGCGTTGATGTTATCTGGAATGCATGATTGGAGAAGGGCTTGTTCCAAAATTTCTTTATGGATCGAGGAGGTCTTGAGAAGTTCATAAATGGAGATCTGTGCGGGTGTCTTCCCAAGTTGTTCAAGGAGGTCATATCGGCGGGTGGAAGACATGGGTGGGGGGTTTGTTGGGGGAGGAACTCCTTGGATGGTGACTCTTCCTTGGCGTGTAGTTGCATTGCATTCATTCTGGAAATGGGAGGTGGAAGGCGTGGCACCTTGAATGACTATCCGAACAGGGTTTGGCCTGCTTTGGGAAGAAGGAGGATTAACTCCTTGGATGGTTATGACATTGACATTATTGTCTATAGGTTCAATGTGACCTACCAAAAAATCAAAACTGGTTACGTGATTAGCATAGTCATAACCCATTGTGTTAGATGATGAGCCTTTTCCTTTATCATGCTTCGGGAAGGGTTCCTGGTACATTTTGAGTTTGGCATTGTTGTTACCAGGTTTTGCATTTGCTACTTCAATCTCACCTCTATCAATGAGATCTTGTATGTAGATATTTAGTTTCATACACTTTCGTGTATCATGTCCCTTGATACGATGGTATTCCCAATTCTCATTTTCATTATACCATCATGGTTTAGGTTGATTGGGGTCAAACGGGCGAGTGATTGGAAAAACCACTATACTTGCTTGGACAAGTTTTTGAAACACCACTTCAATAGGTTCAGCCAAAGGAGTGAAATCTCTTGGAGTCATGTAATTCGATCAAGGTGGTCATCCCTGGATTGAGACATTGTTGTGAAGTTTTTGGGATTGATTTTGATTGTTGAATTGATGATTGTTGGTGGTAGATTTTGGTGGAGCGGCCACAGTTTGGACCCGCTTTGCATCAATTATACCATCATTGACCACATTTTTGTTTTTGGACCAGAATTCTTGCTTGTCGTTATAATAAGAGGAAGAACTTTGTGTTGATTTATGGTAATGTTTCAAGGTTCCTTCCTCCAACAAGACACGTTTGAAGGCGAGGCCCTTATCTATCAATTTTTGGAAGGATTAATACATTGAGATATTAAAGGTCTTGAAAGTTCAGGCACCAAGTTCTTTTGGAATAGCTCAATTTGATGTTGTTCTGGCATGTCCCACTAGAATTTCTTGATAAGATGTCACCATCTTTGTAGGAAATTGGCGAAGGTTTCTCCGGGCTTTTGTTTTGTATTACATAAGTCCATCATAGAAACATCATTACCCATGTTGTATGCATAGTGGGCCACAAATTTTTTTGCCAAGTCTGGAAAAGAGACAATGGAACCTTGTGGTAAAGATGAGAACCATGCCAAGGCGTCTCCCGTGAGACTCTTGGGAAAGAGTCTGCGAAGATAAAGGTCACTATACGAGACTTCTTGGCATAAGATGTGGAATTCTCGAACATGATCGCGGGGGTCTCCTTTGCCTTCATACTTGGTGAATTTAGGAATCTCAAATCCCGGGGGATATGGTGCAACTGATATAGATGGGTCGTAAGAACAAGGAAAAAACTCTTCGAATGAGTAAGTTTTCCTTTTATTAGTCCTTTGTTTCATGTCCTTGATGATATTCTTCATGTCTTGAATTTCCTTGATGAGGTCTTGTTGTGGACTTTGATATTGATGAATTGTATTTGCCCCAAGAATTGGATGAACCAAAGAAGGTGCACCACCACCAATATATTGATATGATGAGGAGGTGGGAACGTGGGATGTGATGACCGATGTCGCTGGGTTTGAGGGACAGTTGGTTGCGGTCCGCCAACTGTTGTGACGGGATTGAATATGGCCCGGATAAAATTTGCCGCATTGTTGGGAGGAAGGGAAGTTTGTGGAATAGAAAATTGTGGTTGAATAGAAGGAGGTGGTATATAAGTTTGTTGGAGAATGGATGAGATCAGATTTGATAGTGGTATGGATGGTAAAGAGAAAGAAGGTGTGATGGAGACCACAGTGGGAGGTACCATGGGTGGCATTGATTGAGCCTAGATGATTGATAAGGCTGTAATTGATTGAGTTTGAATAGTAGGTGCAGCACTTTGTGTGGGAGCGAGGTCTCCTTGTGGTTGTTGGGTGAGAGCGGATCTATTAAATTCAGGCGGAAGTTGAGCTCCATGTTCAAGGAGAGTTTTCAGAAGTGCGGTAGGATTGTGTTTAATAAACTTTTCCATCATCTCTTGGTTATAAAAATCCACTAGGAAATTTTTCACTTCCGGACAAAGTTCATCTTGGTTAACCATGTCAAGATTTTGACTTTGATCTTGATTGCTAGGTTGCCCACTTTGTGTATGATCTTGCATGGGATCTTCATAGAGGACACCAATGTCTGGCATACCATATTGTTGTTCAACCATCTTTTTCTTTTGGGATCGAGTTGCGACCATACATGATATTTGTGATGAAAAGACTTAGGAAAAATGTGATGAAAGGACTTAAGAAATTCTTGATGAAAGGACTTAAGAAATTTGTGATGAAAGGATTTAAGAAAATTGAGGATGAAAGGATTTAAGAGATTTGAGGATGAAAAGACTTGAGAAATTTGTGATGAAAGGATTTAAGAAATTTGTGATGAAAAGACTTAAGAAAATTGAGGATGAAAGGATTTAAGAAATTTGTGATGAAAGGATTTAAGAAATTTGAGGATGAAAAGACTTGAGAAATTTGTGATGAAAGGATTTAAGAAATTTGTGATGAAAGGATTTAAGAAAATATAGGATGAAAGGATTTAAGAAATTTGAGGATGATTGATGAAGAAGGTATGGTAGTGATGGTTTAGAAGAAATTTGATGACTAGGTTGTCTTTGATATGAACATGAAGGATCGATTCGAATGGAAAATTCTATGAAGGGATACAACCACCCTGATTTGGACGATAGTTGGTGTTTCAAAGGCCAAACTTGAATGTTGATTGGAGATGACGTACTCTTAGCTTCTCTCTTAGGCTTATGAAAAATGGGATAGACAGAGTTTTGACGCAATTTTGGACTTTGTGTGGGTAATGACTTGGACAATTGTTTGTGTCTTGACAAGTGTTTTTGCAAAGTGTTTGGGGATAGTGATGTGTTTTTAGTCTACTCTTGGCAAGTATGTATCAAACAAAACAAACACAGTGATCAAATGCATATTATATCAAAGACACTCATGCTCATATACAACATTCTTAAGGCTAGCAAGGACAATAGTCATTGAAACCCAATTGGTTTCCCATCTACGCTTACCCAGAGTGGACACTTAGATGCTTGACCCCACTGGCTCCCCTCCACAACCCTCACTTCTTGGGGTAGCCAAGCATCAATTCCCATGAAAACTCCTCATGGCGAACTTTGTGTCTCTACTAAGGGCCGTAAGAATATGGGCCGCTTCAAAGGTCTGACCTCCTGCACCAATGACTAGAAGGTTTTCGGCCACTATGAACAAGGTTTTTAGTAAGTCTTCCCGTTAGGAGCTAACCTTCGAAGTTGCGCAAGCACAATTGAAGCCTATAGCCCAATGAAGCACCAAAAACTTAGTAGTCACGCAAGCATGATTGAGATCTCTAGGATCCTACTAAGCACCCAATGTGAGAGTGAACTATCATATAGCCCCAACCATTAACGCTTTCATAGTCAATGGCCTATTTATTATAGTGAGTTGGGAATCCCAGGTCTCAGTGTACTCACTTGGGTCGTTCCCCTCTTACCTTCTCAAAGAGAAAGTTGGGAGGGCAGGCCCGCTAGAGGTAAACACACAATCAAACAAGAAAAGGTTGGAGAGTCTAGATTTATGAACGTCTAGTAAGACGAGAGCATACTTTCCTACCTTTACGCTTTTCTTAAAGATACATAAGACAATGGTTCATTCCATTTTAATTAATATCTAGGTGCCTAATTTAAATAAATGCACAATATTTGGTTGAATCAGTTAGGCAACCTGCAAAACCACTTGATTAGTAGTTTGAAAAATGGAGTCTTCAAAAAGCGTCCGACAAAACAACTTGATTAGTAGTTTGGAAAAATAGAGTCTTCAACAAGCGTCCTGCAAAACAACTTGATTAGTAGTTTGGAAAAATAGTCTTCAACAAGCGTCCTGCAAAAAACAACAAAATGACAAAAATATTAATTTTTTTGATTTTTTGGGAATGAATAGAAAAACACGAATAAAAACTTTTTTACTAATGACAAATGTGGATTTGAAGAAAGCTTTGATGGGTAAATGGGGTTTGACTAGGTTTTTTGCCACTTTCTAAGGGATAGGCAAGCAAAAAATGGGGATTTTGGAGGAGAGATGAAGGAATGGGAAAATTTGTCAAAAAGGGGCAAAGAAGCAAAAGTTGGAGATGGATAATATGGGAAAAATTTGGAGGTGATTGGATAAAAGGGGAAGAAGTTATGACAAACCCTAAAAATAGAGAAATATGAGATTTTGGGCTTCAAAAAGTGGATTTTTGGGATAAGGCCTCCAAGGAAGGAAATGTGAATAATGGCAATGCAGAGAATCTAGTGAAGTTTGGAGGAAAATGGAGTTGAGATAAAGTGATTTTTTTTTTTTTAAACCCTAGATTTAACAGCATACGGAAACCCTAGATTTAATAGAGTAGACAGAAACCCTAGATTTAACAGAGCAGAAACCCTAAATTTAACAGAATAAAAAAAAATGTCAAAGGTCCAGATTTCTGATTGTCTAGATAGACAAGAATATAATCTCCTACTTTCACACTTTCCTGCAGTCAGACAGGTTATATTTAAACAGAGCAGATAACAGGAAATGAAAAAAAATGAAATGCAGACTACAGTTAGCGCCTAAAAATTTTAGACAGATTAACAGAGCAGATAGTAGCACTAAACAGATAGAAAAGTGTCAAAAGTCCAGATTTTTGATTGTCTAGATAGACAAAAGCATACTCTCCTATTTTCACACTTTCCTACGGTCAGAGCATACAGTCGCACTAAATAGAATAGAAAAGTGAAAGGTCTAGATTTCTAATTGTCTATATAGACAAGAGCATACTCTCCTACTTTGACACAGATTATAATTAAATAGAGCAGATAACAGAGCAAATAACAGATCGGATAACAGGAATTCAAATTGCCACAAAAATGCTTGTGCTAATCGCAGAGCTATCATGCTGAAACTAAAACTAAAACAGAAAAAGAACAGAAACAAAAATGAAACAGAAACAGAAAAGAAGTTGTTGCGCAAAAATACAAAGCCACTATTCTAGAACCTGCAAAAAAGATTTTTTCTATTTTTGTTTTGCAATCACGCTATTCTGGAACCTGCGTCTCACAACTCACAAAAACCTAAAAAAATAATATTAGTTCTTAGGGACATGGGTCCCACCGGGCATGCCAAAATGAAGAGGGGAAAATAGAGTTTGAAGGTTAAATGATCAAAACATAATGAAATAAACATGCAAAATGCTAAAATATCATTAAAAGACCATTTCACCTTGCTATTTTACCTTCTTCGGATTGAGCTTGATGAAGTGAAGGCGCCCCTTGATAATGCTCCACTTGATGTGCTCCTTTGATTGTTGAATGTGGATGGCTCTCCAATGTTGTGCACAAATGGAATGAATTTGAAAAATGATAAGGATGAGATGATCAAGTTGCCAAGATGATTTCCTGGGCTCAAAAGGGCAGCATAAACTTACTAGATTTCAAGATGTTTTGAATGAAGGGATGGAGCCTTATTTATAGGAAGAGGAAAGAAAAACGGATGGCTAGGATGGATTCGAGATGAAGGGCTAAGATTTACTTATGAGCTCACACAAGCTCCAAGAGAGGGTGTGGAGACCAAGAAATATGCCTTAAAGGCATTTTGTATCTCCACACTCCACAAGATGCATTGGAGGAATTAAAAATTCTCCAAAAAAGGATATCATGGGGATTGGAGGAATAAAAAGGAATTAAAAATTCCTTGGGAGAGGGGATGCCTAGAGAAATGTGTGATTTCGAAAATCTTACATTCACCTAGGAAAAGAGCATTTAAAGCTAGTGGCTGGTTGAAAAGGACAAAGAGTTGACTTTATGGCTAATCATGATGATTAACCATTAACGACTCATTAGGAGGGGGATTAGAGGAAATGTTAGGTGGGATTAATATTTGTAGGAGAATTTGACTAGGAGAGAGAGTGAGTGGAGGGAATAAAAAATTAGAAAAATAATATTAAGTGAGTTTAGGGAGTTTCTAGAAGAATTTATTAGGTTAATGATGAATTAAGAAGATGATTTGTAGGAATCATGTAGGTTAACTAATTAATTTCAAAATTAATTAGCTAAGAGGAAGATTTGTGAGGATTTGATTTTTTACAAGAATAAAGAAAGGGATTGATTTATTAAATAAATCAATTACATGCTATAGTGACAATATTAATTATATTTAATTAATATTGAGGAGAATTTGAATTAACATAATTAATTAAATAATTATGCGAGGAATTAAAAATAATTAAAATAATCATTTTTAAGTGTCTACAGTACCTTTCAAATATCTGAATATCCTCTTGGTTGTTACCAAATGTGTTTCCTTTGGATTCTTTTGAAATCTAGCAACTAGACCAACTACATGAGCTATATCTAGTCTACTATGAACAACATAGTGCAATTTTCCAATCATTGACCTGTACTCCTTCTCATCAACAGATGTGGTCACATCCTCCTTAGACAACTTACAACCTATTACCGCATCATTCTTCCTTCGTAATAAGAACAAATTCCTTTTTAAAAAAAAGGAATTTTCCTTTCGAGGTCCTAGTCTTTCTTGTAATACCTCGGTTCAAGCCCTTAGTCCGTTTGTAAATCATCTTTCAATAAAAAAAATGTTGAGTTTTAGTAATTGGTTGATCTTTGTGAACACTTTGAACCATCTTGAACCAAGTTCAATAGGTTCATTTAGGTTCCACAAGTTCCTAGGTGTTCAGGGGATTTTTCATACTAACATTTTCTTTAAGTGTTTTGCAGTGGCTCTTTAAAGTTTTCTTGTTCGGTAACTTGTTACATCATCTCTCTCCGGGCGTTGAACTCATTGAACCGAGTTCAAAAGGTTCAAACGTGTTCAACACAGCACAAATGGTCAACAGCTTGGCATAATTAATACTCTCATAAAGGATTTCCCCTGAGCGCAGTGTATACCTTGAACTACTTGAACCCCAATGAAGTCTGTTCAGGATGTTCATATGTGTTCAAAGTTTGTGGGTCCCGCGGGTTAAATGATTTGATGGTGCATTGATTGCCAAATATGAGGAAGGTGAACCATATCTTAAATGACATCAATTGTTGGCTTTTCGAAGTAAGTAATCATTTCAGGAACTGGTGGTTACTTCAAAAACACCCCCATGCATTTAATGCATGCGTGCAATGTCCAATCCACAAACTTAATACACTCAAACTAACAATTGGAATTATTGCACTTAATAGTTCCATATCATTTCTCTCCCTATAAGGTATGAAAGGTTAACTTTCCAAAAATTTGTTCCTCACTGCTGGGGTGTTATTTTTCCTGGATAGAAGTTTTAATCGTCGGTAGTCGTCTGGTTGCTCAACTATGAAGGTGAGTCCTTTTCTTGTTCCCTCCAGTAATTTTTACCTGTATTTCTTCTCTCGTAGTAGGGTTGCTGCAACAAATTAAGGCTTATTGCCTTGAGTTATGAAGTCCACACTGCACTTGTTTGGGAATGTTTTTAGCCTCGCATGTACAGAGCCCATAGTTAGCGATACCGACCTTAAAGGGGAGAATCTTGAAGTTTTAAAAGAAAGGGTATTCAAGGGAATTGATGGTTCTTTTGGTGTAGAGATTTTGAGTAGTGGTCTCATAGAGGCAGCAGCTTTTTCCCTAGCTATCCCTTGCCCAGAATTGGTTAGAGAATGTATCGCTAGGTATGATCCAGTCTCTGAGACCATTAGAAGAGACAATGGTGAAACCCTTCTTGCTATAAACCATGAAGTAATTTCCTCTGTCTTCAAGATACCTGATTACCAGTTCTCCAATTTTTTCCCTACTCAGTCAATCACCGAGTTCAACGCGAACAGAACCAAACATCGAAATAATGTAGCAAAATACTGGTTGAAAGTTCCTCAAAGGGGTGGTTTCAGGTTGCCTAAGAATCCCAATAAGAATCACATGTTGCCTCACATTCATGATGTCATGATTTTGTTGCATCGAGTCAAAGGCTCTGCAGAAGCCTATAGTTTCGATGACTGGATTTATTGCTATGTGCAATTAGTACTAGAGGGGAAGCAATACCTTGATTGGGCAAAATTAATTGCTGATTCAATGAGGGAGAAATTGAGTATGGCTAAACAGTTTAAGCAGAATTTCTTCATGTCTTCATATCTTGTATACTGTTTGGCGTGTGTCAAGGAGTTAGTTGGAATGCCAAGATAGCTCACGGAGGAAGATGTTCCCATGTATGATTTTTATCCCATGCTGCAAAAGGATAATGCCTTGCAGGATTTCAGAAGGGTACACAATGCTTTTCTGGGTAATTTGTGCTATGAATTGAAAAATGTGAAAACCAAAAGAATCTCTGAGGATGCACAGATATTGATAAAGAGGTTTGGCGATTTCTTTATCCAGTTTCCTTGTTTCTACTATATAAGAATAGGTGGCTTTGAAGAGGAACCCTTCAAACTCCCTCATTATTGTTCAGATTGCTTTGTTTTAGTGGAGATATGTAGGCAGCTGACCTCTATGGTTAAAAAGGCACAACCCAAGGATAAATGGGAGGGTCATTTTCTCATCCAATTAGGTGTGTTGTCCTGCAGTTCAATGTCAGATGCCTTGAGCATTGGAGCAGATCTCAAGAACTTCAATTTTCTCTTGTATCCCGAAAGAAAAGGTTTTGATAATAAGGGTTTTTCTCGAAGTCTTGGTCTAATGCCATATCTCCCAATGCCACAGTTAGAGGAATTCTGGAAAGATTTTACTGATGAACTCGAGGTGTTCAAAAGGAGAAACATTAGGATGGTATTAGAACAAGTTATTTCACTTCAAGTAAAGCTGGACATTAAAGGGCTCGAAGAAGATTATCTAGAATTGTTTGATCTTGGATACTTAGCTCGAGCAGAAACTGAGATGCCTTCAATCAACTGGGATGAGGAAGAGGAAGATGATATACAACTAAGAACCAAAGGAGTCTTGGAGAGAACCGTGGCGTGGGTTGCTAGGAAAAAAGCTGTGAAATTAGGCATTAAGTCTGATCCTGTGAGAAGTAATGAGGCTCCTCTGCGTTCACCAAAGCATTTTTCTAATAATTCTTCTATGCCTGTTCATGCACGTAAAGATAAAAAGCCGCCTCAGGTTAGACACAAGCCTAATTCAGCTTTGGATTTTTGTACTCCTCGACATACCCGATTACGAAGTGCTTCTCAAAGAAGGATGGATCAAGCTAAGGATGCAGAGGTGAAGGATACGATTTTTGATGCCCAAATATTTGAAGTTGAAGACCTGGATAGCAATTTCACTAATGCCCTGGAATCCCATGCGGTAACCATTGCTATGACACCACCTTCCAAAGCCATCAAAGGAACAACCAATTCCAGTGCAACTCCCAAGTGGTTAACCACTTCGGTAAACAAAAAGCAAAATTTCCTTCCTATGACTATTCCAATTCCGGAGATGGT
Organism: Cryptomeria japonica; assembly: GCF_030272615.1. Lineage (NCBI taxonomy): Eukaryota > Viridiplantae > Streptophyta > Pinopsida > Cupressales > Cupressaceae > Cryptomeria > Cryptomeria japonica. The sequence goes on from NC_081408.1 coordinate 185,009,599, forward strand.
CATGAAATATACTAAGAAGGGACCCAAGCTAAAAAAGTTTAAAATAGCTGCTCGTCTAGATAATAATGAAAGAACCAGAAAATGGGTCGCTGAAATTGCCTCATACAAGCCCAAGGATGAAAACAATAAGGCTAGTGCAGATGATTTTGAGATCACTAAGGTGGAGCTAGGAAACATGAGTAGGGACTCAGACAATCATTTCTTCCAGGTATCGGCAAAGAAAATGCTCACCAGATCAGAGAAAGACGGGCGGGAAAAGAGAGAGCTAAAGCAACACATAAATATTCTTGCCCAATTCATTGACAGCATTGGTTGTTTTGGGGCATTCTCTATATCTCATGTTACAGAGAACTTTGACCCAACTTCATGAGAATATAAAAAGTTAATGAGCTAGGTTCAATGGGCCAAAAGTATTGCAGAGGCCATGGAGAGATGGATTCAAGGAATAGTCAAGGATGGAGAGAAGTATATCACTGACTCCCAGAAGTTATGTGATGAAATACAAAGCCTCATCGCAAAAGTTCAAAATCAGATTTCGCCATGGGTGAAAGAGGAACATAAATGGGAGAACGTCTTGTCGATGTTCATGAAAATAGAAGAGTATGGTGTTACCCAATTTCTAACAGAGCATTCAATCAAATTGGTGACAGATGAATGTCAGCTCTTCATGTTGAAAAAGACTATAATGTGGCGGGTGCTTACCTTCAAGTCTATGATCTCTGATGCTAAGACTTCTGTGTATGAACTCCAAGACCTCCAATGTAGTATAGTTAATGACAACAATGTGGTTAACCCTGACCACGATTGGCAGTTGGGGATTGCGGGCTGAACACGCAAGATGCGATTAAAGTTTTTCGAATATACATGGAGAAAATCAAAGCCAAGGGAAATTTCACTCCAGACGATATAACACAAGTTGCTCAGATTGAGTCCATGACCTTTATTGGTAATGATCAATTACCAAAACATGCCGAAAAGATGGTGAAGCACTGGTGGAACAAGGAGGGGGTGAAGGCAAAGCTCAATGCGATTAAAGTTCCAAACCAATCTATAATCCAGGAACTCACAGCCGCCCACGATGCCCAGGAAAGCGGAGAAGAAGATGATGATGGGAAAGCGGCATAATGCGTTGATTCAGGCCTTGTTTTTGTTTATGTGATTTTCATGTTTATGCAAAGACTTTGGGACATATGTCCCAATTATATCTTGTTAGTTTCATAACTGTTTTGGGGGAGATCAAGTTTTCAGGGAGATCTCCCCTGTTCTAAAAACTATAAATTAAAGGAAGATAGATGGAATAGGGGTTAGATTAGGTAAAGAATTTTAGTTAATTTTTGGTTTTATACTTTTATGTTTTGTAAAAATCTTGTTGGAAGGAAGGATCAGACTTTTCAAATCTGGAGTTGGAAAGGATTTATAGATATATTGTCGTGCCTTTGTCGCATAAGATATATATATATAAAAAAGATCATACTATTTTTGGAAGAAGGAAAATCTATGGGTTTTGAATCTGTGTAGACACATATCTTTGTATATGCTTATCTAATCAAACAACAGTAATGACCTTTCTACTGCAAAGAATTATTATTTTTCTGGTACTCCTTCCTATGAGTGTTTGTTTTTAGGAAAAGATTTGTGCTTGAGAATAGATTCGGTTTCTCTTATCTGTTCTTTTCTTATCTAAATTGTTGGAATGGTGTTTTGAACTTTGTTTTAGTTACTTCCATCTCTTGTATTGAAAATATTGGAAAGATAATTTTTCTCTGAAAAATGTGTGAAATATTGGCCTCTCATCCAAGAATGAAGTAGGCAGCCTTAAATGCTTTCAGGTTAAAAGCATACTACTCAAATAAAATTAATTAGATTATTCCCTGAATAACTAAAATAGGGAGTTGTACCTATGGAAAATTCAGAGGGAAGTGGTTTATATAACGCTTGCCCAACTGTTTAGTTGAACACTTGTCTTTAAAAGAAGGCGATAGAGTTTGAAATTGATCATTTTAAGAAAGGCAAAATCCGTTCACTAACACAACCTATAATCATTGGTGTCCCAACTAGTTTGCAGTCACTCATACCAAATGTCTTTTATACCTCCTTCACATACTTAGACTGTGTAATGAAAATACCACTCTTCATTTGTTGTATTTACAAACCTATGAAAATTATTATCACTCCAACTAGAGATATTTCAAACTCACTTTTCATTTCATTTGCAAATTCATTTCTCATGTCATCATTCACTCCAAATATGATATCATCTACAAACACTTCACTAACCAGTATCTTATCTCCTTCAAATTTGAGATATATGTTTCTATCTTCATTGGTTCTCTGAAAACCTATCTTTATCAAGTGCAAATGAAGCATTTCATAACATGCTCTTGGTGCTTTCTTTAATCCATATAATGCCTTATGCAACTTACATACCATATCTTTCTCATCAGTCAAAGCATAACCATCTGGTTGCTCAATGTATATTTCCTCTTCCAGTATTTCATTCAAAAATGTTGACTTTACATCCATCTGATATACTTTGAATCCCTTATGTGCTACAAATGCAAGTAAAGTTCTGACACCTTCCAGTCTAGCCACTGATACAAAAGTCTCACCATAATCTTCTCCTTCTTCTTATGCATAACCTTTGCAAACCAATCTATCTTTGTTGTGGACTACAACACCATCTTCATTCAACTTGTTCTTGAATACCCACTTAGTACCTATCACATTTTTATTTACCGATTAGGGTACTAGGGTCCAAGTGTTATTCTTCTCAATTTGTTCTAGCCTCTCCTCCGTAGCTTTAACCCAATTATCATCTCCAAATGCTTCCTTAGCAGTTCTAGGCTCAATAGTGGAGATCATGCAAGAATTCTCTCTAATTCTTCTTCTGGTTAATACTCCAGCATCCTTATCTCCAATAATCTGCTCGAGATTGTGATTGAGTCTCACATACCTCAGAATAAAATGATCTATATCTTCAAGTTCTTTTTCATTTTTATCATCATCTTCTTTTGAATCTACCTATTCTGGTTGAACCGGTACAACAACATTCTCTTTACCGGTTTCAGGTTTCACAGGTTCTGGTTCCAAAAACAAAATGCAAGGATCTTCATCCTTTTTCTCCACACTGGTTTCCCCTAAGACTTCAAGATACTCATCCATTCGAGCATCAGTACTCTCAATGATTCTCTATGTCTGGTTTTTATAACATTTGTAGGCCTTACTCTTGGTGGAATAACCAAGAAATATACCTTCATCACTTTTAGCCTCAAACTTGCTAACATAGTCACCTCTCTTAATAAAACATTTGCTGCCAAATATCTTGAAATAACTAACATTAGGTGATCTACCATACCAATATTCATAAGGAGTCTTGTCCTTCCCTCTTTTTATCAAAATCCTGTTCATTGTGTAGACAGATGTGTTGATAGCTTCTCTCCATAAATTCTTTGCTACACCTCCTTTTATCAACATCGTCCTAGCAGCTTCAACAATTGACCGGTTGTTTCTCTTTGCAATACCATTCTGCTATGGTGTCCCTAGTTTAGAAAGTTGTCATTTGATACCATTCTCTTCATAATATCTAGTGAATTCCTTAGAAGGGAATTCTCCGCCTTGATCAGTCCTCAGACACTATATCTTCTTACCACTCTCCTTTTCAGCTAAGGCCCTGAATGCCTTGAACTTACTAAACACCTTTATTTTATCCTTCAAGAATGTGACCCACATCATTCTTGAGAAATCATCAATGAAGATCATGAAATATATGTCACCTTGAATACTTTTAGTCCTTATTGGTCCACAAAGGTTTGTATGAACCAAATCTAACAAACGTTTCGATGAAAAAGATTTACTCTTGAAAGTTGAGGATGTCATCTTTCCCAACTGACATTCCTTACATAGAGCATTAACTAGTTTGTCCAACTGAGGGAAACCTCTCACTGTCTTTGACTTACTCACTTTAACAATGTTATCAAAATTTATATGACAAAATCTCCTATGCCAAAGCCAACTATCATCTACTTTAGCAATTAACCAGTTGTTGACTTTAGGATTCGGGTGAAACAAGTTACCTTTAGTCTGCTTATCAATTGCAATCAGTTCACCTTTGCTCCCATAGATTTTGCACATTCCATATTTAAACTCCAATGGATATCCTCTATCATTGAGTTGACAAACACTCAAAATATTATGCTTTAGACCTTCAACCTAGTAGACATCATCTGCACTGATCTTTCCATTAACATAAATAGTTCCCTTACCTTTAACCATGCAAGGTGAGTCATTACCAAATCTTACAACTCCGCCATCAAATTCCTTCAAGGAAAGAAATTTTCTCTGATCACCAGTCATGTGATGTGAACAACCACTATCAATGATTCAATCATCAGAATTATCCATCCAAGAAACTAAAGCCTTCTAATCAAATGTTTCTTCTTTAATGGCTACAAACACAATGTCTTCATTAGCATCACCATCAGATTCCTTATCAGTGATACCACTATCAACTACAATAAGACAATCTCTTTTGCCTTTTCCCTTGTAATTCTTGAATTTCTCTCGCTTGTGCTCATTCTCACCATTAGGATAGTTAGCAACTATGTGTCCAATCTTGTTGTATGCAAAACATTTCAAACGTAATTTACCTCTATATTTACCGATACCTCTAAGCAACTGCTTGGCCAACAATGCTTCAAGCTCAACCAAACTGCCTTCATCATCAACTTCTCTGTTGGATCTAGATTCATAACAATGAATGACATCTCTACTTTTCCTGATAGATGGGTTAGAAACAGAAGCTCTAAATGTTGATTTAGATTTCTGAATACTACCATCATAACCAATTAATTCAAAAGTCATAAGCTTACCAATGATGGAGTCAAGGGTTACCTTGGTTTTGTCAATATATTTCAACTGTTGAATGGCTGCAACTTGGATAGCGTAGACTGGTAGAAGGGTTCTCAATACCTTACCAACCACTATGGCATATTCCACTTTACCACCAACACTCTTGATCTCACCAACTATCTCCTTTATCCTCTGACCATACTGTTGGCTATTCTCATCTTCAGCCATCTGCATGTCATCAAACTTTCCTCTTAGACACTCTTCCTTGGAAATATTTACATATTCATCACCATTATAAATCTCTTCAAGTTTCTTCCATACCTCATATGCAGTCTCGAGACCATGGACATCTACATACTCTGCATTAGACAAAGAACTGATAATAGCCTCCAGTGCTTGATTGTTTTCTTGTTTCTCTTTCTTTTGATCATCAGTCATAATCCCACAAGGTGCAACATATTGAGTATTAATATGTTCCTAGTATTGATTTCTAAGGCTCTTGATATAAATGTTCATTCTATCACTCAATATCCTATAGTTCTCTCTATTAAACTTTGGACCTTCCTTCTTCATCATGTTCTACAAGATCTTTACCTCAAGTTATGCTCTGATACCAATTGATGGTATGATGAAAGAATAAGGATCTGGTCAACTACTGAGAGGGGGGGTGAATCAGTAGATAGAAAAACTGATAAACTTTACCAATCTCAAAATCAATCTCTCAAAGTAAACTTTAAACTATCAATGCAATATCACTATCAAGATAAAATTGTCAAGTTTAAACCGATTGACTGTTACAACAAATTAACAGTAAACAACTTGTAACTCACAAACATTCAAATACTTTTACTAACATAAGTAAACTTCATTTCATATTATGGTCGGTTGTCATGACTTGTCAAAGTGGATTAAGTAGTTAAGAAAATCAACCATAGAAAACATAACCACAAAAACATTCACCACTTGACACATCATTTTTGACGTGGAAACCCAAATGGGAAAAACCACAGTGAGATGAGACTCACAAGATAACTATCTAAACTCTTCTAAAGTTCGCCCTATTAGGAGCCAAGCCTATTAAAGCTTTACAAAAATTCTTGTTAAGAACAAATCCTGTTAGGGACCACCCGGTTAAGGGATTGACTATAATGCCTTGTTAGAAGCAATACCCTGTGAGGAGTAACATTTGTAAAGGATTTAGAATCCAAGCTAATGGATCACCTTGTTAGAGGATTTTAATATCACCAAGTTTGTTAGAGCTTACCCAGTTAGGGGATTTCAATATGTTGTAATTATTAGAAAACAACAAGAGTTTGTTGATCTGTTTGAATAGCACTACACTTGCTTGTTCAGATCTTTTTCATGCTCTTATCTACCTTTACTAGAACTGTAGATACATCATCCAGTTCAAAAACCACACACTCAACTAAAACTTTGGCAACACTTAAACTAAACAACTCATCAACCTTATAAACAAATCAAGTAGGTCAGTAACACAACAAAAACCTAATTCACATAGAGATTACAAACAAGTCGGTTCAAGTATGACCATTGGATTATATAACAATCTTTATACATCATTCAAGAAAGCCTCAACCGGTCCTTGATCACCACTTCATCAAACTTAGTAACTCATCACGCACTTTGAATTACATGCAATATACTTGCTCATTCCCAAGACAAAAACCATTACATCAACGTGGCAAAAACACTTTGAAACTCTCTTCATACAATATGCATACGTGTCATAAGCATTATCACTCACCATCAGATCATAAACCAATACAACCAATTCACTAAAATTAATCGGTTAGGGTTTATCAAAACAACAGGTAGGGTTTACTGAGTCACTCCACAAAGTTACCCACTAGTTACAGTTTCCTTTCACTAGCTCTTCTAGCCGATTACAAAACAACATTACAATAATATCATTAACAATTTAATTGATATCAATGACAACATAACATATCATTAATGCAATCTTCATGCAAATGCCAAAATATTTTTCATTGATGTCAAATGGGGAGAGATTCATGTGAAAAAATGTGTAATGATTTTTGTGAGTGAGAATATTTGTAGTGGGAGAGAGATACTTGAGAGAGTTATTGATTTCTTTGACATTGATTGTTTTTCACATCATATGTTGTCATTAATGCCAAAGGGGAAGATTTTTGGATTTATGAGGATATTGTTGGGTGAGTGCTACAAATATGTTCTTATGAGATATCTTTGAGTGTTTGAAAGATGTGTTGTCATTGATGTCAACATATTTTCTATGTCTAGTGCAGTGATGCAGTGAAGTTTAGTTAGTTGGTTTATGTTTATATTGATGATCAATGTTTGCAGATTAAAGGGTTTGTAAAGTGATATATCTAGTTGATTCAATGTAAGTTTCAGAGGACCGCATGAATATTTGAGTGAGTTATGAGTACCTATGTTGTGGCCAGTTTTTCTATTGTTCAGTATTGCCAGTGTCTAGTATTTTGATCTGCATTGCTCCACATTGTAATATCTTGATTTGTGGATTTGGAGGAATGTTTGGGAAATTGATGTGTGTCATCAATTCAAGTGGTTCATGGTTTGGAGCTTCGCAAGTGATTTTTTTAGGTTGACAGTTAATTTAGTTAATGTTCTTGAGATCTAGTAAAATGATGATTGAGTTGGTGTGGATGTTGTTGTGGTAACTCTTGATGCTTGTGGATGTTTCTAGATTGTGTTCTATTTGTGTTGGTGGTCTATATTGATCGGTGAGTGTGTTATTGATGTGTTTCTTTAGTTTGGTGGTGCTCTTCATGTTCTTGGCCGACATGATATGTATAGCGTGTTGTAGATGTTTGATGCTTAATTCTTGGAGGTGTTTTATATTCTAGGTGGTGATTTAGGTCCATGATATGTCTTAGCTAATTTTTTTTTTGGTCCACATGTGATATTGTAGCATGTATGGTTATATTTTTGTAATTAGGTGATATGTGTTGAGCCAACCTTGATGATATTGATCCAAGGTTGATGTCATGTATAAATAAATATAAAAATCAATGTGATAGGTGTGGGGTGTGCGAATAAAGTATTAATCATTTGGAAGAAGAGTAGTAGTGTGGAGAAGTGTGAGAGATCTTATGTGCTTAACTGAAACTATAATCAAGCATTGAGGATGCTATTTCTCAATTCAAGATTTTTTGAAAGTGATCTAAATCTGTTTGTAAGCTAGTGAGCCTTCACAGGGTTGTTTCCCTTTGTTGTTTTTGAGAAGTGAGATCTAGGTAGTGTGCCTAAATTCATGTGCATTCCCCATTGTAATATTTCATATACTTCTAACAAGGTATCATCATATTGTGGGTAGGTTCCCCCCATGGTTTTTCCCTTGATTGAGTTTTCCACATCAAAAATATTGGTGTTCATGTTATGTTGTTGATTTATTATTTCACTATTAATTATGAGATTTGAGATTAAAGTAAGTTTATGCAAGATTTGGTGACAATTGACTCACCCTCCCCCCCTCTCAGTTGTTTGCCCTATTTTCATCACTTTGGTCATGAGAAAAATCATCACACAAATTTTGAAATGTATTCACATAAGTCAAGGGATCACCTTTTCTATCATACAAGACTGATTAAGGTACTTTCATATGTTTAGGGGGAACCGCACAGACAATGTCATCAGATAGTGGGACTAACTATGTCAAATGTGAGAATATTAAACTTGGATTGTGTAATGGAAGCCAATTGATGTTGTAGAGATGTAGCAATTTGGTCTAGGTTATTGATGGTTGTTTCAATGGATGGATTGAAATTGTACATGTTGGATTGTGATAGATGAGTAACATTGTTATATGTAGGTGGAGTTTGAGAATAAAGAGGTGGAACATTGTGGTATGTTGGTATGGGATACGGTTGTGAAAGAAATGGAAGACTCATAGAAGGAGGTATGTAAAAATATTGATTAGTAGGATTGTCCCCATGGCTAACATGTGTAGGATTAACATTTTGTGTGGAAGTAATCATGATAGAAGATGTAAAATGTAGGCACACTAGGTAAGGATGTAGGCATAGGAATAGAATGATTGACTTGACTAGTGGGTTGAAAGTAACCAATAACTTCAACAAAACTTTTGATTGGAATGATATTAGTTTCATCAATATGAGCAAGGTCATGCAACAAATCCACACCTATTTTATCACTTTGCACCATTCATTTTAATCCTTCAAGCAAAGGGATTGTCTCACCCTTTTGGGTATAGTTGACTCATCCATTATTAAAGATTTTCAAACTCATTGTCAATATTCTTTAATTTTTGAATATTAACCCTAGTTAGTGATTCATCCATATCATGAGATGTGTGAGGAGAAGTGATGGGATGGTGTTAGGGATAGACTAGCCTAGTCTATGCTCTTGGACCCTTCCCTTGGATCACCTGGTGTTCTCTCCACACCCTAGGGTCTCTAGGACTTCCCTTGCTTGGTAAATCCCCTGACCTTTCCCAAACCACCCACCAATGAGTTGCAATGCTTCTCCTAAGGTCTCACCTACTCATGAGACTCAAAACCCCTTACTATGGCTAATAAGGGCTAGGCTTGTTCCAAACCTTCCAAGGTCTCAGCAAGGTTATATCAGGTCTAATTCATGGTCTTTCCACCCATTCATGTGCCCCCCAAGAGGTTTCAAACCTTCAACCCCTTACCAATTTCACTATTTTGTGTTTTGCCTACAAAATAGGGCTAAAAGGATTAGGACCAATTAGACCTCCTACCCGGTCCTTTAGGGCTTCCTCTCACAAATGATGCACAAACTACCTAAACTCCCAAAATGGACTGCCATTCATTTGGCAAGGGCTCAAGTATTTCTTTGGTTTTGGGCCTCCAAGAGTTCGTACAGTGCCTAGGGCAAATTTTGGGGTTTTTAAGGGTTTTGTGAGGGTTTTTATGGTCTACCTAGGTCTCAGTGGATGTTTTGTGTTTTAGCCACCTTGTTTGAATTGGTGGAGACTCCTCCTTCACACCAGTGGTGCTCCACACACTCCTCTACACCTCCTCCAAAGGGTTCACTCTCCACTGACCAACCTTTCTCTCCAAGACCTCTGCACCAACAACCATTCCTAACCGAGCACTGTCTAGTCTCGCCTAGGAATGGGTCTCCAAATGGCTTCCTTGCATTTTCAAGGGCCCTTCTTGCATAGAACTATGGTACAAGGTCTCTACTCTCATTCCCCATTTTTTCATGGTGATTCCACAATGGGGAATGGAGTTATGATTCCATTTGCACAAACTAGTCCAAAACTGCACAATGAGAAGGCAATTTACAAACTATTTACAAACACACACAACCTGCAAATACAAACCTAATCTAATTGCTCACAATTGAATTATTTACACCATAGAAGACACTCCACATAGTTTTACATGCAAATCAATCCATTAACTTGCTCAGTAGCTTCATTCAAACTGACTGGTAACCAACAAACAGTCACAGTCAAGCTTTTCTTACTTGGGTCATACAATGTCTGACATCCAACCCATTAACTTAGGGTTTGGAAGTACTTATACTACCCTCTCCTCGATCTATGTGCCCATATTAGGGTTTTTCCATTCCAAACTAAGGATTTTGGCCTTATGGTGGAAAAGTTGCTTGACAACTTTTATAAGTTGTCATGCAACTTTTGCAACTTTTGAGCAACTTTCCCAATGTTGCTTTTCTTGACTCCTAGACCCACATTGGGCCAACCTAAGGAATCCACCATGCTATGAGGGACCCCTAAACACCTCAAATGCACACATACCCCCTATTTCCAAGAAATCCTCAAATTTTGACTCAAGACCCTAAGACCTCAACTAGGACCCTAACTAGGACCAGTGAGCACATGGCTCTTTATTTTATATACAATGGCTTCAAAAGAAGCATAACACCAACAAAAAAAGAAAGAGGAAGATCTTGGAAGGGTGCTCCTACACCAAGAAGGGATAAATGTTGTCATTTGTTAGATTAGAGAAAACACCAACATTCTCATGGAACAAGTTATCCAACTGAGGCTCGATATACTTAGTCTTCAAAGCCTTAAGTCTACAATTTTTTCTCATTGAAATATTCTGTGTCGGACTAATGGTAACAAAACTCATGCACAAAGAAGGGAAATTTGAATGCCAAAACTCAAAACTATGATTAAGCAATGCACTTTTCTATAAAAATGATTGATTAACCAAGAAATTAAACAATGTGAATTATGAATTTGAATAATAAATGCTTTTAGACCATAATATAACATGTCATAATAATTAGATCTGGAAATTCACTTGAAAAATTATGCAAGCCACAAGTTAATTTTAGAATAATAAATTAGGGATTTTCTGAATTTAACCTCTAAATTTATGTAATACAATTGAACTATGAGTGCAAATTTGAATTTTAAAATGCATACAAAATAAAATATGAGACAATAAATCAAAATTAAGCTTGAAAGATATCTAGTTCACCAAAATGTAATGGTGTAATTTGAAATTGGGGTCAATGAAGACAATAAAGCCACTAGCAATCCCAAATTATCCATAACAATGGTAGAAAGATAGGTGAACTTAATAGATCTAGCGTCAATCCACCAAAGGAAAGGGATAAAAGTCTAATTATATTCACCTGGATTAGGGTTTTCCTCTTTCCTAGGTTGAAATTGATTGATAATTGTAAATTAGGGCAAAATAATGAATAGTTAAAGTAAATCACTGCAAACCGACTACTACTAATATTCCACAAAACCAAAAACTAAGATTTGGGTAAAAGAAGATGTTTAGAACCTATTCATAGAAGTTCAGCCTAATTTTTCAAGACTAGGTACTAGAGATCTACCCTAGTCCTTCAAATTTTCTACCGTTGAAAGTTGAACCTATTTGTCATTGTCAACTTTGTCAAAATTTAGGAGTACAACTCCTACACATAGAAAGATAGGAAATGGGTTGGGAATAGGGGTTTATCGTAGGTCAAACCCTAGATCTGGAATTAACCATGAAATTGAAATGATAAATGCAATGAAAGGCAATAATAAAATAATTTCCTTTTGAGGGAAAGGATAGATCTAAATTAAATGCTTGAAAAAAAAATGTATACCTTGATGAAGTTTTGTTTGACCTTCACACAAAGGTTTTAGGGTTTCATGTAGAATGTCTTCATAAAACATAGATCATGGATGCCACCTTCTATACTTGAACTTGACTTCACTTCTACTCCAATGCTTTATGAATGATTGACTGTCTGCTCACTTAAATTTGCTAAAGTTCGAGTTCTGCGTTCAAGCAAGAGTTCAAGTACAGACATAAGTACCCCTTGCGATCCCAACAATATCACATCAAATCATTGAGCTTATCCACATGTCAAGACTTGACATTTGGAACCTTGGAGTCACCTTAAGTGATCACATAGTTGAGAGGATTTTGTTCAAGAGGATAATATACCTTGGCATTTTATTCTATGTATGAATTGCATTAAAATCATATCAATAGAATTAGCACTAGAAGGAGGGTCGATCATCATAAATGCTTGAATAGATGAATTCCAAATCCTATCAATTCATATTTGTAGAAGTTATCTCAATATTTTATTTTACCCTCCTTCGTGCTCAACAAAATTGGTTCTAGAAGGAGGGAATGACAATGAATGCATGAGCAATTGATGACAGAGCTAGTAGAAAGTCAAATATTGAAGCAGTTGCCAAAAAAAATTGCATAAGAAAGGAAGGTGATGGATGGACTATCAACTAGATTTGTGAAAGAAGGAAGGTATTAATGTTCAAATATTCGATAGCTGGAACCAGTATGAGCTTTCAACTCAATTAAATATTTATAGATCTCTCTTATTCTAAAAAATCCAAAAAAGTGAAAAGTTGAAAATTTAAAATAAAATTAAAAAAAAGTAAAAATTTTGAAAAATTCAAAAGAAAGATTTCTCAATGGAGAAACAATATTTTCATGAAGATCAAGTTGATATTCTCAAGATTTGGTGGAATCTAAATGAACAACTATGTCCATTGAGATTATGCGAATTTGCATCAAGGAATAATTGTAGAATCCATAACATAGGTGGATACACTGAAATGCATTGTTTAACATTTCTATCAAGGATGGAATTAGCATTGCAAGGGGAATTTATTTTCTCAAACGTACATGAGCTGGATGTACTCTCAAAATCAAAACCTGAGCCTCCAATTACTAAAAGTGTGTTCTTCATGAAGTTCAAAGCGATGATCGAGGAAGGGTTAAATATTGAGGACTTTGTACATGGAAGACATTTTTCTCCCTTGCTGGTGTTGGATTCACAACATAACTCACTTGAAATTCACATGTGCATCATGCAGGGAATCTATTCACCAAGCTAGAGTACAATTGAGTTTGGAGGAATCATAAAAAATGTACACTATAGAAAAGTCATGTAATGCTCACCTCCAACAAATCAACTTGAAATCTAAAGAAGTGTTACCACATAATTCAGAAAGGAAGATAATATAATTGAGCTTGATAGTCAATTCACTATTGTGGAAAAAAAAATTGTGTACCTTATGCCTGAGGAAGGATGTGGTGAGGTAGAAAATGTTCAAGCCAAGGACATAGTAATAAGTGATGATCATAGCATTGATACTTACAATCAACCAAAAATAAGAACAATCCTTTGAGGAATACTTGTTCATGCTACAAAAGGAGATCCTTGAGAATGAATAACAAGAAATATCAAGCATCCTTGTAAGGGAATACAGTCATATATATATATTGATGTTGAACGAAGAGTTACAAGTTATCACAAGTGAGACCAAGTATGAAGAACAATTTGAAGGGGCATTGAAAGACATCATCATGAGAATTGTATTCGAAGGGGCATTGAAAGGTCTCATGAAAGAAGAAAAAGAGGAGTCACGGCCAAAATTGTTCTAAGATAAATGAGTTGCTATGAGTGGCCTAATTCATCATCAACTTCAACCTCCCAAAGCATTACTGAATGAGTTGCAAGAAGATAGTATGGATGGGCTAAGTAATCAAGATGTTATAGTTGAGGGTAACCTAGCACCCAAGGAAGATGAGGCTATAGAAGAGGATGTTAAACTAAACAAGATGGTGGTATGTGAAGATTAATGCTTGGAGATTTAAATCATGAAGTGCTACAAAACATGGAAATTTGTAAAGATCATCAAGAGATAGAGAAGGAAAATGTAGGAGAGAGCACAAGTGGCTTGGAGGATCGTCATGATTCACTTGATGCTTCACCATGTCGAGAAAAAGGAAGTGACTTCACTACACTTCAAGAGGAAGTAACCCTTGATGAAGATTCAACTAAGCAATCATCCTTTCTACAAGAATAAGAGTCAAATGAGAAATTTCAAGCTATCCCAAAGGAAGAACTTTCAAGCATCGTTGAAGAAGAACAAATGGAGCTAGAGAACGAAAAACACTTTGAGGTGGTTCTACCATCAATGTCAGCATTTGAGAAACCACTAGAGGAAATTTTTGAAGATCAATCACTTAAGGAGACTAGTTTTTAAATATATGCTTATGGAGTTTCATAAGGATGCATGGCTTATGCAAGATAGTGAATCTATTGTCACCATGAAAGTGAAGAGAGAAGAGAAATTCAAGGTTGCACTAGGTCTATTTCAAGAGGAACCAACAAGTGAGAATTTATCAAATATGCAAGTGAAGTGATGCATCACTAATGGTGACCTCCTGAAGTAGCTAATGATTTCTCTTCCTATGAGGCACTAGCGAATGAAGAACAAGAGTTTTTGTTTGAGCCCAAAGCATGCTAGGTTGTCTCTTTCCTTAATCCTAGTTTTTAAAATTATGAATTTGATTATTGGGGGTTTTGGGAAAACAAATTGCATTTGGATTGACCATGGACGCGATGAGCTACCTTCATTGATCATTTTAAGTGAGGAATTACTGGAGTATGAGAGATACATTGTGAGAGCTCGCTTCCCCAAATTAAAGGATGAGTTTAACCCTTTGAACTGTGACTTTTGTCATGTTGCTATTGCACAATCTGAGAAATTATGCAAGGTCATGTATATATGTTGCTTCTTTGAGTCTTGTCCTCTCTAGGAGTCTTGTATATATAGCTTAGTTTAGTCTAGAGTAGGCTTTTCTTTTGTTTATTTGTTTTGTTGAGCTAGGTTATTAATTTACCTTATGTCATTTGTCTCAAGATTCTTTGGTGGTTCAGTTTAGTCGCTCACCTAATTTAGGTGTCCTAAGTGGGAGCTCTCATTTGTGAGAAAGGCGTTTGTGTTGTTTTCTCACACACTTACAGAATTTGGATCTTATGTTAGGTTCATTTCCTAGATATGTACTTATGAAGTGCTTTAGAATCCAACTTTTTTCCTCTCCAAATTTATCATTCACTTAAGATTTGTACTTGAATAAGAAGGGAAACACTTATTGTGTCTTGATACTGACATCTTTTGATTTCTATATTTTTACACACAATGAATTTCTCTAAGTCGTCGTGATTTCTTAGGTGAATTTGTGGCTAGTGAAAAATCTAAAATCCTACTTCAGGATCACAATAATTCCCAAACCCATGTGAGCTTCATTGCTTACACACTAAAGTGTGAAAAATATGTGAAAAGAGAAGAATATCAAAAGAGAAAGAAAAATGAGAAAAATAAAAATAAAAAAATCAAGAAAAGAAAGAATGAAATGAAAAAGAAATATCAAAATACTTGGCTTTAGAAGTGCAAACATCTCTACAAGTATTAAAAAAATTTATTGGAAGTAGAGCAATCTCCATGAGATTACAATGATAACTTTGTCAAGGCTATGGATGCTTGCTGGAAATAAGGCTCTATCCAAGATCTGCGCATACCATGCACTTAACTCATTTTTTTCAACTTTTACACTTTCTCCCCCAGTTTTTTGAGTGCTTGATTAATCAGGTCTAGAGCACCCTCACTCTAGTCCTCCTAATTAAGGCCCATTTTAGGGCCTCTTAATGGTCATTTGAAATGAGCGCGAATCCCAATCCCTTGTCAACTCATGTCAAAAAATTAATTTGTTTTATGACCAAGAATCAATAAAAGGAGGTCTACCCCTCTCATTTTGATGTATATTCACTCCTAGCAATCATCCGATCAATCAATTCAAGTAATCAAGCATTCAAATTCAAGTGAGCAAGCAATCAATCTTCTTTCAAGCATTGGAGCATAAGTAAAGTCAAGATTCAAGTATTGTAGATGAAATTCATGTTTTATGTTTTATGAAGACTACATGAAACCCTAATTCCTTGTCAAGACAAACAAAACTTCATAAAAAGGTATATCATTAGTATTTCAAATATTTTTCAGCATTTCCCTCAAAAGGAAATCACTTTGATTATGACAATTCATTTACATTTCATTCCTATTTCATGGTTAATTCCAAAATTGGGGCTTGACCTAAGGTAAACCCCTATTACCAACCATATCCCCTTCTCTAATGTGTCTAGGAACAGGTACAGATCTGTAATTTCCAAAATCAACATTATTTACAGAGATGAACAAGTTCCTTTTCATATGGCGAAAAGTTCGGAGGACCAGAGCGATGGTCATTCTAGTCTCAATAATTTGGTATGACCTTTTTGGGGACAGACTCAAACACTCATATATTGCCCAGATCCAAGTTCATGGCTCTGTTTGATGATTGTAGCTCACTTTTTATGCATAATTGCTTCAATTAAAGCACATTTGCCCTAATTTCAATATTTTTACAATTCAACTTAAAAAGAGGGAATCAAACTCCAACTAGTGAATCTAATTAGTGTTGGTATTTTGGTATGGTTTTGTCATTGATGTCAACACCTACTAACACTTATCAACTCTAGCACTTTGGAGAATCAACAACATTCACCAGCAAGCAATTGACTTATGCACAATCACCGGTATCTGGTACACTGACAGGATATAATATTCATCGGTACTTGGAATGGCATGGAAAACACTTGGTTATGTTGAAGACATCATTCGGACACCTTGTCTTGAAGATTTGTTCATTGGCATATTCATATTTGCATATTTGTTGTTACTGGCAAATAGGTCCAAGTTATACACCGGCAAGTTTATCTTTTCCAGATCAGCATGACACGCTATGGAGATGTTTTATTATTGTTGTAAATGCATCAAGCCAACATGTTGAATCGGTTATTGCATCAGATATTCTTTTATTTGTAAATCGATTTTATTGTAATATCCTTTAGAGCTGACCTACTAAAATTGGTCTTAGGTTATGGTATAAATGTAAGATCTTATTTGTAAGATTGTGTGTGGAATGCGAAAAAGAATTGTGTGAAGGTATATGCAAGATTAAGCAGAGCTATACACGTAGACATCATTTGAAGGTTGAAGGAAGGTTTTTGTGAAGACAAACAGAACTACACCGGTACTGAATCTAGCATAGAAAGATGCTAATTTGAGCAGTACATTCATATTGGATTTAACTATCCAATTGTAGTCAGTGTGACTCCCATTTTGTGTTTGAGCGGTGAGCTATAGGCGCTTGGCCTTTCTGCATGTGCAAACCCCATTTGTATACACTTACTATTTGCAGTAGTATCATCTAATTGTGGGTAAGGTTTCCCATCATGGTTTTTCCCCTTATAGGGTTTCCATGTACAAATATTGGTGTTATGTGTTGTGGATGACTTTGTCTTTTTGTTTCATGCATTAATCTTTACCGATATTACAATTAACTGATAAAACTGTCTACCAGCATAAAAGACTAGTTTACCGGTATTAAGCATTAAGTTGGTTAAGTTGTTTTTAGTTTGAATTTATTAGACAACTGATTCACCCCCCCCCCCCTCTCAGTTGTCTCTGGGACCTAACAATTGGTATCAGATCCTAGTCCTCTTTTTGCAAAAGTTTAAGAGCTTGAGGAGATCCAATGTCTACTAACTATTTCAGGAAGGACAATCCTAAACTCAATGGAACCAATTATGGCATATGGAAGATCAGAATGGAGACACATCTAAATTGCATTGGAAAGGACATCTAGGATGTTACAAAGAATGGCTATACTGCTCCTACTTAGAATCAGCCCAATCCACCTAACTTGGCTAAAGATGAGGAAAATGATTGCAAAGAAAGAGAAGCACTTTTCAGCGCATTATCAGATCAACAAATCATAGGATTATCAGATAGATCAACTACTAAAGCTATTTGGGATCATTTGGAAACACTGAATAAAGGAGATTCCATAGTCAAAACTGCAAAACTTGAAAGCTTCGGGGTCAGGTATGAAAATCTTAAAATGGTAGAAGATGAAAGGATTTCTGCTTTTATGGAAAGAGTTAATGAAATTGTTTTGGGTATTAAATGTTGTGGAGGAACCTTAAGTGAAGATGAAATTGTTTCAAAAGTTTTAAGAGGATTTCCACTGGCATATAAAATAAAGGTTACTGCTATAAATGAGTTAAGAACAATGCCTAATACATCAGTAACTAGGGATAAATTGATTGGAAAACTTTCATCTTTTGAAATTGAGGAATTTGGTCCTATTGCTACTATAAAGACATATTTAGCTTTTAAGGCATCAACATCATCTGCACCATCATTTGACAAGTCTGATTGGAAAGCCTTTTATGCAAGAGAACTTGAAGAAAGTAGGAAAGAAAATGAAGAACTTGAAGAACTTGAAGCACTATTTGCAAGGAAAATGCCTAAAGGTCTAGTTGGAAGTAAGTATGAAGGTAAAGCACTCTTTAAATGTTTCAACTGTAATAAGATTGGTCATATGGCTTCTAGATTCCCTGATAGACATGCTAGACTAAGAGAAGAAGCTAGGGGAACATAAAAGCCTAACCCTGAATATCAGAGATACAGATTTAAGAAGAACAAAGACAAATCTTGTTATCTTGTTGATGAAGGAGTGACTGATGATTCTGATGAGGATATGGCAAACAATGGATGGGTTTTTGTTGCTATAACAGAAGATCAACGAGCACCTACTATTCAGCCAGTAGGACAGGCCTTGGCAACTAAAATTGAAGTTAAGGATGAATGGATCATTGATTCAGGATGCTCACATCATATGACTGGTGATAAAAGTAAGTTCTTCACTTTTCAGGAATATAATGGAGGTCTAGTGAGATTTGGAGATGATAAAGCTTGTTTGATCAAAGGTAAAGGTACAATATCTCTTGATGGTAAGCATAATACTAACAATGTTTACTATGTTGAAGGTTTAAAGCATAATATTTTTAGTGTTGGTCAATTAGTTGAGAAAGGATTTCAGCTACAATTCAAGAATGGAAAATGCAAAATCATGAATAGAACTAGTTTGGAAATTGCAACCGGTAATCAAACTAGAGGTAACATCTTTCATTTGAATAACAATGAAAAGACATGCTTGATTGCACATATTGATGAAATTTGGCTATGGCATAAGAGACTCTGTCATGTAAATTTTGATTGCATGGTAAAAATCAGTACTACAAAGGCAGTTAGAGATTTACCTAAGATTGTCAAACCTCACAATATAGTATGTAAGGAATGTCAATTTGGAAAACAAGTTAGAGCTACTTTTAAAAGTATTCCAGAAAAATCCAATGATGCTCTTGACTTAATTCATACTAATTTATGTGGTCCAACTAGAACTAAAAGTTTACAAGGTGATAGATATTTCATGCTAATCATTGATGACTATTCTAGAATGTGTTGGGTTACTTTTTTCAGAGAAAAATCAGAAGAACTTGGGAAGTTCAAACTATTCAAAGCAATGGTAGAGAATGAAACCGGTAAGAAAATCAAATGTCTAAGATCAGATCAAGGAGGAGAATTTACATCTAAGGAATTTAATGCATTCTATGAAGTGAATGGAATCAGAAGACAACTATCAGTACCTCGGACACCACAACACAATGGAGTTGTAGAAAGGAAAAATAGAACTATCTTGGATGCAGCTAGAAGCATGTTACCAGAAGCAAATCTACCACATGTATATTAGAGAGAAGAAATAAGTACAATGGTCTATACATTCAACAAAGTTCAAATCAAAGGTGAAACTGGTAAGACCCATCATGAACTATGGTTTGGTATTACTCCTACTCTTAAATATTTCATAATATTTGGAAGTAAATGCTATATCAAAAGAGATGAGTATATTGGCAAATTTGATCCTAGAAGTGATGAAGGAATATTTCTTGGTTATTCATCTAAGAGTAAGGCATATAGATGTTTTAACAAAAGATTGCAGAAAATTGTTGAGAGTACAAATGTAAAGATTGATGAACAATTCAGAGGAACTTCAAGGTATATAGACTCTGAACCGGCAATAGAAATACTGACAAATGAATCTACATTGAACCCACTGGTACATAATGAAGATCCAGTTACACTGATATCATTTGAAAATTCCACTGTAACTGAGGCACAACAGTAAAAGACACCCCGGTATGTAAGACTGAATCACTGTAAAGATCAGATAATTGGAAACAAGTATAAAGGAGTTATGAAAAGAGGAAGACTGGCAAATGAAGAGGTGTGTCTTATCTCTCAAATTGAACCATCATCAGTTAATGAGGCATGTGAAGATAAACACTGGATTAAAGCTATGGAAGAAGAATTAGAGCAAATTAAGAAAAATAACACTTGGACATTAGTTCCCTGACCTAAAGACAAAAATGTGATTGGAACCAAATGGGTATTCAGAAACAAACTTAATGAAGATGGTAAGGTAATCAGAAATAAAGAAAGACTAGTATGTAAGGGATGTTCTTAGAAAGAAGGAATTGATTATATTGAAACCTTTGCACCTGTAGCTAGAATTGAGGCAGTTGGATTATTCTTGGCTTTTGCAGCACACAAGAACTACAAAGTGTATCAAATGGATATTAAATGTGCATTTCTGAATGGAGATCTTGAAGAAGAAGTTTACATTGAACAACCTGATGGATTTTCTTTGACAGATAACAAAGATATGGTTTGCAGGTTGAGGAAATCTTTGTATGGGTTGAAGCAAGCTCCAAGAGCTTGGTATGCAAGATTGGATAAGTATCTTTTGAAGATTATTTTTTCTAAAGGTAATGCTAACAACAACTTATATTTTAAAGTGACTAATGATGACATCTTGGTTATAGAATTTTTTGTTGATGATATAATCTTTGGAGGAGAAGATGGATTATGTAAAGACTTCTCTATTAGAATGCAGCAAGAGTTTGAAATGTCTATGATTGGAGAAATAAAATTCTTTTTAGGATTGTAGATTTCACAGACTGATAAAGGAATATTCTTGAGTCAATCCAAGCACTTGAAGAAGTTACTAAAGAAATTTGGGATGGAAAACTCTAAACCGGTAAGCACACCTATGACTACAAATGACAAATTATCACTAAGGGATGAATCTACACCTGTTAATCCGACTAGGTACAAATCTATGATAGGAGGTTTACTGTATTTAACACAAACAAGATCTGATATCATGAATGCAGTATGTATTATTTCAATATTTCAGAGTAATCCTAGAGAAAATCATGAATCAACTATAAAAAGAATTTTCCGGTACTTACAAGGCACTACAAATCTTGGACTATGGTATCCTAGAGATGAAAACTTTGAATTATGTGCATACACATAGGCAAATTGGGTAGGAGATGTGGATGAGAGAAAAAGCACCACCGGAGGAGCATTTTTTCTTGGAAGCAGATTAATTTCTTAGTTGAGTAAGAAACAAAGTTGTACATCTTTATCAATAGTTGAATCAGAATATGTTGCAGCAACAACTAACTATACATAGGTACTATGGCTTAAGCAAATGTTGAAGGATATAAAGGTAAAATGCAAGGAACCTATTACTATCTATTGTGATAACACTGCAGCAATTGATATATCTAAGAATCCGGTATTACATTCTAAAACCAAACATGTTTCTATTAAATTGAATTTTCTAAGGGAAAATGTTGAAGCAAAAGAAATAAAATTGGTTTGTGTGAATACTAAAGAGCAAATTGCAGACATTTTCACTAAACCTCTGCCTAAGGAGACTTTTTAATATCTCAAAGACCAGCTTGGGGTCATGCCCCCATCGGTAGAAACTTAGATAGTTGATGATAATCATCAACCGACAGAATTAACAAAGAAATATTTTACTCCGGCTTTGATGAGGAAGCTACTTCTCAGGGGGAGTAGTTGGTATACTGAAAAAGTTGGTATTTTGTACTTAAATCTATTTTTATATTGCTTTGGCATTTGATGTCAAAGGGGGAGAGATTGGAATGGAAAAACACAAGGAAAATACATGTTACTCCCAAGGGGAGAGATTGCTATTTTGGAGAGACTGATTACTCTTTATCTGTATTTTGATTTTTGGTTATGATCTCTTTTGGGAGATTGTTGGTTTTTGGTATTTGGCATTTCTGTTTTGGCACTTTGATAGTTTTTCCATCTTGTGTTGCCATCAATGCCAAAGGGGGAGATTGTTGGTATTTTGGTATGGTTTTGTCATTGATGTCAACACCTACTAACACTTATCAACTCTAGCACTTTGGAGAATCAGCAACATTCACCAGCAAGCAAGTGACCTATGCATAGTCACCGGTATCTGGTACACCAGCAGGATATAATGTTCACCAGAACTTAGAATGGCATGGAAAACACCTGGTTATGTCGAAGACATTGTTTGGACACCTTGTCTTGAAGATTTGTTTATTGGCATATTCGTATTTGCATATTTGTTGTTACCAGCAAATAGGTCCAGGTTATACACTGGCAGGTTTATCTTTTCCAGATCAGCACAACACGCTATGGAGATGTTTTATTGTTGTTGTAAATGCATCAAGCCGACATGTTGAATTGGTTATTGCATTAGATATTGTTTTATTTGTAAATTGATTTTATTGTAATATCCTTTAGAGCTGACCTACTAAAATTGGTCTTAGGTTATGATATAAATGTAAGATCTTATTTGTAAGATCGTGTGTGGAATGCGAAAAAGAATTGTGTGAAGGTATATGCAAGATTAAGCAGAGCTATACACGCAGACATCATTTGAAGGTTGAAGGAGGGTTTTTGTGAAGATAATCAGAACTACACTGGTACTGAATCCAGCATAGAAAGATGTGAATTTGAGCAGTACATTCATATTGGATTTAACCATCCAATTGTAGTCAGTGTGACTCCCATTTTGTGTTTGAGCAGTGAGCTCTAGGCACTTGGCCTTTCTGCATGTGCAGACCCCATTTGTATACACTTACTAACTGCAGTAGTATCATTTGATTGTGGGTAAGGTTTCCCACTGTGGTTTTTCCCCTTTCAAGGTTTCCACGTACAAATATTGGTGTTATGTGTTGTGGATGACTTTGTCTTTTTGTTTCATGCATTAATCTTTACCGGTATTACAATTAACTGATAAAATTGTCTACCGGCATAAAAGACTGGTTTACCGGTATTAAGCATTAAGTTGGTTAAGTTGTTTTTGGTTTGAATTTATTAGTCAACCGATTCACCCCCCCCCCCTCTTAGTTGTCTTCGGGACCTAACAATTAGAAGTATCAACCATTCCTTAGTTGGATTAAGGATAGATCTATTGGATTCACCCCTCTTTTGTGTAATGGTCCCTAAGAAAAAATATTAGTGGTTTTTACAACATTTTGGGTGAAACCCTAATAATATTTTTCACCATTACAGAAATGTGCAGGAACATTTATTTGAGGTGGTGCTAGATGTTGTGAAGTTTTCACATGTAGCTCCATTGTAAATGGGGAGCCCCACTTTTTGCTTGGTAGCATAGTTGTTTTAGCTTAGTCATCAAGCTTGTCAAAAGTTTCTTTAGTCTTTAACCTTTTTCTTTTGAGAGGATAGAGTGTCTTGATTGTCAGAAAGTGGTCAAGTTAGGGAGTTCTATTTCATCTCTGGAGTCCATGGTGGAGCCATAGGATTTATTTTTAGAGCCGAGATAGAGGAAAGAGTAAAATATTATTGTCAAGGTAGGAAAGTTATCAGGCAGCGTCAATTTTGCAAGTATGTCAAGGAATGAACTCAATGAAGTTGTGATTATATACAACTTAAGTGGAGAAATCAATTAGGAAATGTCAAGTATTCCTAAAGGTGGATTTCAAGAGAATGATAAGTGTGAATGAAACTAAAATTCCATGAGGTCGAGAAATGAACGACCTGCCAAAATATATGAACTCGTCCAATCCACGACTTGCCAAAATCCACAACTGGTTGAAATCCATGACTTGCCAAAATCCATGACTAGGTGAAATACCTAACCTTGAGCTGAAGTGCAACAAGTTGTTAGTAGCTTGCTCAAATCTATGACTTCAAAGGCTCAATGCTCAAGATAGGTGAGAGGTGGGATGATCAATCTATCCATGACTTCAATGACTTGATTCCTAAGAGGAGGTGATCAATGTTTCAAGGAATAAGTGAATTATATGATTTGATTGATTTAATAATTAGAGTGGATATAACAAGGAAAGTTAACATCAAGTCACCCTTGCAGCAGCGCTATCCTTCACTTGGTGGAGTCCACAACTATGAAGTGAAGCAGTGACTTCTATTCTTGACATGTCAGAATCCATGACTTGGATGATTAATTTGGTAAAAAATGGCAATGATTGAGTTTACATATGAATCCTTCAATTTTACAAGCAAAGGTATTGAAATGATCAACTTAGAAAAACAATAAAGCAATCAACTTGAAGTGGAGGTCAATGAGTTTTTCCTTAAGTCACCAAAATGCATGACTCATTAAAATCCATGACTCATGGAAATCCATGACTTGTGGAAATCCACAACTTAAGGAAATCCATGGCTTAGGGGTCATGGAAGGCAGTGACAAAGGTAAGTTGCAAGGTCCCAATGTCTTGCTGGGTGATAATAAAAATGACTTGGACAAAAATGGATGAATAAATCAACATGATGAAGGTAAGTGATGAAGATCAATCCATGACTTGCTAAAGTTCATGACTCAAGCATGGATAGAAAGGTTGATCCATAGAGAAAAGAAGAAATGAAGAACTCATTCAATTCCTGACTTGGAGAGTGAAGGTCAACAACATGATGAAGTCAAAGTAATTAACTAAGTGTTGGAATTGGCAACCTTGAATGATGATGATGACTATCCATGGGTCTCCAAAATCCATGCCTCACCAAAATCTGCAACCCTTCAAAATCCACAAACATGAGAAATCCTCAACCAACAAAAAACCTCGACCAACAAAAATCCATGACCAACAAAAATATACAACCTGGAAGAATCCACAACTTTGGTAGATCAGACCTAAAACATGAAAAAAATAGAAACTCAAATTAGGCCTCAAACCTTAAAACATTACAAAATAAGATGTGGAAATTAGAGATCAAGTCACCATTTTACCATCATTTAGGATGTATATTAGATTAGGGTTTGGTCAAATTTGTCTATATCATATATTTTTTATGCTATCCTTATTTGTTTTATAGGAAACTATAGAAGAGGGTGAAGGAGCAGGCTGGTAGCATTTCAAGGAAACATTGCAACAAAGAAGGAAAGATCTTTACAATACTTCAGCAAGAGAGAATGCATCTCAAAATCGGGAAACGTGAAGACTCAACACCAACCTAGAGGTGGATATGAAGAAGACATCAAGGTGGAGGTGAATTACATTTATCCTTCAAAGAAGAAAGATCTACTCGTCATCAAGACATTCAAGAATACAAGAGGTCATTGCAAGAATCAAGTTATATAAGAAGGATCAAAACAAGGTAAAAGAATCAAACAAGGTTAGATGGTCAACTTGATCAATATGATCATCATCACAAGCTTGGAAATGTTGACTATCAAAATATATTGCTCAAATCACAAACACTTGTGATGAGTTACAAGGAGTAAGTTGAGGTGGCGCCTAGTCATCACCAACCCAATCACATCATTCCAAGTTGAGGCGTCTATATTCAATGTACTCGACTCATCCAATGAGGAGGATGACTACCACATATGGAGGCAAAAATTTTGATGTACCTAACCTCATCATTCATTGGTCGAAATTCAATGATGGACATGTGTCCTAAAATGTAATTTTATCATTGGTCGCAACAAACCCTAACTAGGGCTT
The DNA here is from genome assembly GCF_030272615.1 of Cryptomeria japonica. NCBI lineage: Eukaryota > Viridiplantae > Streptophyta > Pinopsida > Cupressales > Cupressaceae > Cryptomeria > Cryptomeria japonica. Next base: position 185,035,477 of record NC_081408.1, read on the forward strand.
TTATCTTCAATCTTGGTCATCAATTTGTATTTGATCTAGGCTATTCAATTGTATTGAGAGCATTATATAATGCTCCACTCTCCCATTTGTAAAGGTTAATAGTTAATATATTAGATAGCAAGTAGTTAGCAATTAGAAGTAGAGTAGGAGGAGAAGACATAAATTATTGCCAAGCTTGTAAATAAACATCCTTTTCATTGAATTCATGGTAGATAGTGGTGTTTCTTCTACATATTGCATGGTTTCTTGTTATATCCTCATGTTAGATGAAGTTCATTAATTGTGATAGAGTAATTGTTGGCATTTTGGTGCATTTTGTATGACCAGTGAATGATGGTTGTCATTTTTGGCAACATCATCTTCCACATTTTCACAATCCATCGGTAAAGAAGTAAAGGATAACTGGTAAAGAACAAGAGTTCTTATTCATATTTGCAGTGAGTAGATTGGTATACAAAGGTTAACCCGCTAAGCAGTGTGTAGATAGGGTAAGCAGAGTATAGACCAACTATGCAGTAAGTAGATCGACACACATGAGGTCAACTGACTAAGCAGTGAGCAAATCGGTACACAGGAAGATAAACAGGAGGTCAATTGACTGAGCAGTGAACATATCGGTACACAAGAAGATAATCAACTAAGTAGCTAATAGACTAGTATACAAGAGATAATCGGATATGCAGAATTTGATCGGTACACTAGCATAATAGGAGACTCAACCGATAGACCAGGAAACGTCTAGTTAACATCCAGTTAAACCGACAGTCTTTTCCAGTCAACCAATGGACTTATCAGCATGAACGATTGTCTTGACCAATATTCCTGGAATGATTTCTGGAGAGAAATTTATGGCGCAGTAACAAAATTTTGAATGAGATTTTTGGAGGGAAATTTTGCGCTAGAAGCAAAGGGAAATAAATTCACTTAATTCATTTTTGATGTGGGTGTTGTGCATGTGAAAATAGATTTGGAAAAAGGTGAACACATGGGGAGTAGAGCAGAGTGCAGAGCCGAGGGTCAGAGAACCAACAAAGTGTAGATTTGAAGGTATAAGAAGAAAACTAGTGTTGTGCAGAGCAAACACAACTGGTATGGATAGAGTATGATTTTCATTGTGATCTAATCAAGCTATCAATAGCTACTTCAACAGATCATCTTTTTGTTGCTTTCTAACCATTGCAACTCAAAATCCCTAAACCAGGTGGAATTTAATAGGTCCCATTGTAAAATCCCTTAACCGGGTGTCATCTTAATTGATGATCCTAAGACCTTTAACAAGGCTACCTTTAACAGGGTAAAGGCACCAACGGGCCTTAATCAATATCCCTTAACCGGGTGGCACCTAATAAGGTCTTTGTAATCTCCTAACAAGGATGACTCCTCACCGGGCATACTTCAAAAGAGTACAAATTTTGTGAGTTCCTACTCAGACTGTGGTTTTCTCCCATTTGGGTTTCCATGAGATAACTCTTGGTGTCACTGTGTATATTTTCATGCATGCATATTATTGTAAAATAATTGTTTGAATTGATGAATATTTAGTAAGTGCAAACTTGAGTTAAAAGTTTTAATTGTGTAAAATTGGTAAAGTGTTGATTCACCCCTCCCCTCTCAACACCGGTTGGGACTAACAATTGGTATCAGAGATCTTGTTCTTTGAAGTGAAGCTTGATAGCTTGAGGATAAATATCATGGAAGAATACCAATATCACAAGCAGATTGATGAAGCAAATGAAATTATTGCTCCGCTAAAAGAGAGATTGATAAAATCTCTTGCAAAAAGAAAGGAACTAGATCAACAACTAAATGAGAGTCAGGACATCATAGATTAACTCTTTGAACAAAGTGGATCCGAAGAAGCAGAAGAAGCGGTCTCAGAACTAATAGAAAATAACAAGAAGTTGATAAAAGAAATCACACATCTCAAAAGAGAACATGAAAGTCAGGCCCTGAGAATGACTAAGTTACTAGAAGCCAACAGAAGTGTTGATGAAAGAAAAAGAGATGCAGAAGAAACTTTGTCAAAAGCTGAAAGAGCCAAAAGGCTTACTGAAGATGACCTAAGAGAAAATGATGCAATCATGATTGAAAAAGATGAAGAAATCCGAATTCTCACTCAGGAGAATAAATACATACATAAGCATCTGCATGACAATACAGAAGAAAAGGAGAAGATGATGAAAGAGATTGAACAACTCAAGAGTGAGTTGAAAGCTGAAAATGAGAGAAATGAGAAGCTGAGGAAATTCAATGAAAGCTCTGAGAAGATAGATAAACAGTTGAAGGCTCAGAGAAGAACAAAGGAAACAATCGGTCTTGGTTACTCTGGTACAGGTTCTATGGAAACTGGAGAATCATCTAAATCCAAAAATATAAAAGATGATAGAAGGAATCATTCAGAAGTGAAAGGTATGAAGTTTCCCAAATCTTCTTGTAATCATTATGGTAAACCGAGTCATAATTTTGATGTCTGTAGAAACAAACCAGTTAGTCAAAAGAAGATTTTCACCTTTCATGGATACTACCATGATTATCATAAGTATGACCACACTGCTTATGAGTGTGGATCTCAATCTAGCAGTATGTCAACTAGAAGAAGATTCAATGGACATTGCTTTACATGCAATAAGTTTGGACACAAATCTGAAGAATGCGGGTTCAAGTCAAATGTGCTGGTGTAAATAAATATTCATTATGGATATTATTACACTTTACTTAAGTTAACTTAGGATAATGCATTTCTTCGTAGTTTGGATTTGAGACACTTAGGGAAGTGTGCACATAGGGATAGAGCTTGTAGGAGAAATTCCACCTTCTGTGGTCTTATTTTGCTATTACACTCCACATTCGGTGGGTCATCCACCTCTTGTGGAATATTATATTATTTCTCCTACCTACCCCTAGTATTTCTTACCTACCCTTGTTTCTCATTGAGCCACATGTCATGATTGTGTGCTCGTACATCCATATGGCCTTGCCTATATAAGCAGGCCTATATTTATTGTATTAGTGAATCCAGTTGATCATTTTGCATATTGATGAGAATACAGTTTGTTTTTGTCATTCTATTGTCTCTATTTTTATACTTTTCATTGTGCCCTTGATCTTGGCAAAATCTCACATGGTATCAGAGCCATTGGGGCTTCATTGATTGGTTTTTGGAGACATTGTGGAAGGCTTCTATTTTTGGATCTGAGGAACTGCGCTTTTTGGAGGCATCTTGGAGCATTTTCGACCTCACCATTGCGTCCGAGAGGCCATTTCCATAAAAATCGAGTATAAATTCGACTTATTTTGGGAAAAATCGATTTTTGGGTGTGGAGGAAATTTTCTGCCCAATTCGGGCGGTACGGTACGAAATTTTTGGATTTTTTTCAAAAAAAAAAAAATTATTTTTTTTCTGAAAATTATTTTCCAATTTGAAAAAAAAATATTTTTGGGATCCGTACCTTCTACCCAGTCAGCAGCGCACAGTCAACGCCCAGTCAGCAGCACCCAGTTAGCATTTTCTTTGGAAATTTTTAGACCCCTCTCCGTTGATCAGTTTGGATTTTTGGGTCAACTTTGGAGGCCCATAACTTGCTCAATTTTGCTCCTTTTTGGGTGCAATTTTTTTCTATTTGGACTAATTTTTTGTGTTCTTCGCATTGGTGTGGTTATTTTCTAGTTTTGGTGCACAGGGTTTTCATAATTTTCAGATTCTCTCAGTTGTACCTGTCCAATCCTCAATTCTGCAACTTCAAAGGCCTCATTTGAGCTCATACAACCTCCTTTTCAGATGTCATTTTTTTTGAAAGTGCATGTTTTTTCATCTACTTTCATAATCTATGATCAGATTTCAGAGATTTTAAGTATAAATTGTACTTTCAGATATTGGTCTTATTTGGTACTTGTAAATTGCTTGGATCTTAGTTTATATCTCTTGCATTATTAGTTTGAGTCTCTTTTGGCCTTATTGAGGCAGTTGTAAACTTGAAATCAGAAGTACACTTTGCCATTTTTTGCATGTGGCCCATTGTACATGCACTAAGTATAAAGTGCCAAATCATCACTTTTGGGGGGGTTCTTTGATTGAGTGAATTTGGGGGGGTGTCTTGTGTGATTGTGTCTCTCTTTCCTTGTGCTCTTTCATTTTTGTTGCAATGAGTCCTCATAAATTTCCACCTTTAACTCCACATAATTATGCATCATGGAAAATTAAAGTATGGAGCAAATTAATGGAAAAAGGTCTCACGCATTACATAGATGGAACAATAGCAGCACCACCTGATCCTAAGGCTGATCCTAATGCTTAATTAGAATGGCTCACTAAGAATTGCATGGCTCTTGGAACTTTGCGCAAGTATGTATCAGATGACCTCATCTTTCATATTGAAAAGTGTACTGCAATCAAAGATGCTTGGGATATGTTTCAGAAATTGTATGGTCAAGTTGATGAAATCAGAGGTTATAAGATTGACAATGAGCTCACCAACTTGGATCCCAAGAGTTTTGATACAATCCAAGATTATGTAACCAAAGAAAATGAGCTAAGAGCAAAGCTTAAGGATTGTGGAATTGACAAAAAGGATGCTTAGTCGATATTCAACTTGTTGGACAAGCTTGCACCAGAATATGCAGCATTTGTGTCTAGCTTCCAAACTCATCGTTTGATAGTGGGGAGTTCCTATGTTATGCCTTTATTTGATTCTTTCATAGAAATGTTGATATTGGAACAATCTAAGTTATTGAACATGGGGCTTCTCAAGTCTTCAAAGTCCAAGGCTTTGGTGGCTAATCAAGGGAATCAAGGAAGTCAAGGCAAAGATTCCAACAAGAAGAAGCAATCTAAGTCACAACACAATAGGAAAAAGGACAATCATCCTCTCCATCACAAGGCGATTTTTCATCCTCTTCCAAGAATGGGACACCACCTAAGAAGGATAAGCCAACTTGTGCATATTGCAAGAAGTATGGTCATGATGAGCATCGATGCCACACAAAGCAAGTTGATGAGTTAACTAATCTTCTTAAGAAAAACAACATCAACTTGCCTTCTGCCTACACAAAGAAGGATTCATCTCCTTCCTTTCCCTCACAGTTTAAGGGAAAAGGGCAAGCATTTGTGGCTACAACAAGTTCTTCACAGTAGTGGATACTTGACTTAGGTGCCTCATATCACATGGGTTCTACAAAGGAGTAGTTTTCTTCATTGGAGCCATCTAAGGTACCTCACATTTACATAGGTGATGATACACAAGTAGAGGTTGAAGGAAAGGTTTAATTGACATGGATGATGGAACATTCGAGAATGTTCTCTATGTTCCTAACTTGTCTACCAACCTTCTCTCTATCTAACAAATCACTCACTATGGGAATGGCAAAAAGGTTGAGTTTACACCAGATTCAGTTGTGGTAAAGGAATTTGATGATGATGCCTTGGTAGTAGTGGGACAAGTCAATGACAACTCAAGGCTTTATTCATTCTCCCACTTTGTGCCAAGTTTGCCTTCTAGGGCCTTGCTTACTCATTCAAATTCAGAAAGTAAGCTATGGCATGAGCGATTTGGTCACCTCAACTATTGCTATCTTCAGTAGCTTATCACTAAAGACATGGTCACAGGTCTACCTTGAATCAGTTTTTCAGAGGGTGTATGTTCAGGTTGTTCCATGGGCAAGCATCTCGAGGAAAAGTTTGATAAAGGGAAAGCTTGGAGAGCTTTGGAAGTTCTTCAACTTGTTCACAACGATGTAGCAGGTCCATTTCCAACACCTTCATTTAGTAAGGCCCTCTATGTCCTCACCTTCATTGATGACCACTCCCGCTTCACTTGGGTCTACTTTCTTATTCATAAGAGTGAAGTATTTGATAGATTTCAGGACTTCAAGACTCATGTGGAGAAGCAATCCGGGAAAGTGGTGAAGATTCTTCATACAAATAATGGAAGGGAATATGTGAACAAGAGACTTGAGGATTTTTGTAAATTTGAGGGGATTGATCTTCAGCATTCTGTAGCATACACTCCATAGCAGAACGGATTTGCAGAAAGCAAGAATAGAACTCTCAAAGAAATGGCTAGCTGTATGATTCATGCACATTCTCTTGATCCCACTTTTTGGGCCGAGGCTATCAATTATGCCACACACGTCTAGAATCGGGTTCCTCACAAAGCTTTGCAAGGTATTACTCCTTTTGAAGCTTGGGCTGGTAGGAAACCGATTGTGAGACATTTCAGAGTCTTTGGGTGTCCAGCATGGGCTCGCATACCTCCATAGAAATGCAAGGCATTGGAACCTTAGAGTCGGCCTTGCATATTTGTTGGATATCCTGAGGGTGTTAAGGCATATAGATTGATGGATCCTGAGACACATGAGGTGTTCATTGAGAGGAGTGTTCACTTTGAGGAAAGCTCTCCTAGCTTAGCCTCTCTACCTCCTCCACCTTACTCCATTGTGGATAGTGATGTTAGTGATTCAGATGATGAGACTCCTTCAATTCCGACTTGCAGGGTTACACCTCTGCAGGGTCCACTTGTAGTTGAGGAGCCTTATTCTCCACCTCCACCTAGACCTCGTTGGGCTCGACAAACACTTGAGTCTCTGGGTTCTCTTGTTGGGGATCCTTCAGATACACGGAGAACTTGATCACAGCATCAAGATCTTCCACATGCATTCATTGCTACCGCTTTCGATCCACAGACATTTCGGGAAGCATCAGCGGTTCCTGAGTGGGACCAAGCTATGGAGGAAGAGTATAGTTCCTTGATGAGGAACAACACATGGGATTTAGTCCATCTCCCTAAGGGGAGAAAGATGGTTCAATGTAAGTGGATCTGTTGGACCAAGTTTGCAGCGGATGGTACTGTGGATAAGTACAAGGCTTGGCTTGTTGCGAAAGGGTTCTCTCAGGTTGCAGGTGTTGACTATACTAAGACCTTTGCGCCCATAGCCAAGATGAACTCCATTCGCTTGACACTTGCTATTGTTGCAACTCATGGTTGGGCTATACATCGGATGGATGTGAAGAGTGCTTTTCTTCATGGTGATCTTGATGAGGAGATTTATATGGAGCAGCAACAGGGTTTCATCCAGGATACTTCTTTGGTTTGCAAACTAAGGAAATCTCTCTATGGCCTTAAGCAGCCCCCCAAGGCTTGGTATGCCAAGATGGATTCCTTTCTTCTCTCTGCAAGGTTCACCAGGTGTCATTCCGATCCGAATGTCTACATTTTGCGACAAGATGACTCACACTTGATACTTGTGCTCTATGTCAATGACTTGATCATTATAGGGAGTACTGCATCCATCATTAGCAGGGTCAAATCTGCTTTGCATGACAGATTTGCTATGACTGACTTGGGTCTTTTGCACTACTTTCTCAAGATAGAGATTTCACAGTCACCTTTCGGGATTACACTATCGCAGCCCAAGTATGCTCTTGATCTACTTACACACTTTCATATGGCTGATTGTAAGCCTGCACTGACTCCCTTTCTTTTCGGAGTCAAGCTTGAGGCTCAGTGTTCTTCTCCACCAATTGATGCCACTTTGTATCGTTAGCTTGTGGGTAGTCTCATCTACTTGACCCATACATGCCCTGATATTTCATTTGCAATTGGCATGGTTTCCCACTTCATGCAGGAACCACATGAGCTTCATTGGAAAGCTGCCAAACGCATCTTTCATTACATCCAGGGTACACATCACTATGGGATTCACTATGCAGTAGGCACATGACTTCGCTTGGTTGGTTACACAGACTTCGATTGGGCTGGCGATCTTGATGATCATAAGTCTACTTCAGGTTACAGTTTTCACCTTGGTTTAGGCCCCATTTGTTGGTAGAGCAAGAAGCAACATGCTATTGCTCTCTCTTTGACTAAGGCTGAGTATTGAGGTGCTGTTAACGCAGCGACTGAGACCATTTGGCTCCAGCAAATTCTCACAAAGTTTGGGTTCACCACTCCATGGGTGATAGTTCTACATTGCGACAATCAGAGTGCTATTGCAATCTTGAAGAACCCGGTCCAGCACCAGTGGACCAAACACATCGAGATTCATATGCACTATATTCGAGAGCTCATTCAAGAGCAGGTCATTGATTTGCAATATTGTCCTATAGCGGAGCAGGTTGCAGACATATTCACCAAACCTTTCACCGAGAGTAACTTCCAGCAGTTGTGAGCTCTCTTGGTGGTGCAGGATGTGTCATTAGGGGGGGTCAGCTGACTTCTCCTTCCTCTCTTATGGGGGGGACTTTTTCCTCTTTGAGGTTTTGTCCTTCTTCTTTGAGAGTCTTTTGTACTTTCATTTCTCTTTTGGGGGGGAGTTTTTTCCCACTGGGTTTTCTCCTTTTCTCCATTTGTGAGAGATTGCATTGCATGGTTTTTTTTGCATTTGCATATTGTACATGGGTATCTATCATGGCCTAGTAGCCGGGACCCATCTTGCATTGTTGACTTGAGTCTTCATTCCCCTAAGTTGCACTTAAGGGGGGATGTTGGTGTAAATAAATATTCATTATGGATATTATTACACTTTACTTAAGTTAACTTAGGATAATGCATTTCTTCGTAGTTTGGATTTAAGACACTTAGGGAAGTGTGCACATAAGGATAGAGCTTGTAGGAGAAATTCCACCTTTTATGGTCTTATTTTGCTATTACACTCCACATTCGGTGGGTCATCCACCTCTTGTGGAATATTATATTATTTCTCCTACCTACCCTTATTTCTCATTGAGCCACATGTCATGATTGTGTGCTCGTACATCCATATGGCCTTGCCTATATAAGTAGGCCTATATTCATTGTATTAGTGAATCCAGTTGATCATTTTGCATATTGATGAGAATACAATTTGTTCTTGTCATTCTATTGTCTTTATTTTTATACTTTTCACTATGCCCTTGATCTTGGTAAAATCTCACAAAATGTATCAAGATCACTATTCAAACCGGTTCAATTAGTTTGATGCCACCTGTTCCACTTGTGGTAATTTTGGTCATGTTGCAACAAATTGCAGAATGAGAATGGGTCAGAGAAATAATTCAGGACCATGGAGGACAACTGGTATGGCATACTTTAATTGCCATAAGATTGGTCACTTAGCCAAAGAGTGTAGGAACTGATCCTATAACCATTCTGAAGACAAGAACCGATTTAGCAAGAAGAAAGAGAAAAATGACATAAAAGGAAAGAAGACAATTGAAGAAGTAAGAAATGAAATGAAAAAGACATGGATCAAGAAGGAAGAAAGAAAAGGAGGAGAAAGTAATTTTGAAACCAAGTCATCGTCCATCGGTGACGACAGTTCCTCTTCTAACTACGCATACCAATGCTTAGGGGGAGCACATATGGTAAGATTACTTTTGAATCCCCTTAAAAAATATAAGGTTATGTCTATCTGCATAGTTGAGATGCATAAAAGTTAGCCTAAAAGTTCTTGGTTGAGAAATGTCTCGTGAGTTAGTTGTTTGTGTATTGGTACTGGTAACAAACAACCGTTAAAGGGTAAATCGATGTACCTTAAGTTGTAAGTTTCAAAACTAACCATTGTATCATAACACCGATAAATCTCAATGAATAAATAAGGAAATGTCAATACATTTCACTTACCCTAATTTCTTGTAAACTTTCTCGAGCTCTTGTGTGACCAAAGGCGATTGAAAACTTGCTAGTAATATTTGCACAAAGAGTTCAAGCAGAGTGATAGTGGTGTTGGATATTTATGAGGAGAGAGTATTTAAACCTCACTTGAGAAATTTGTTTGAAGGTCATCATGGCAATACCGATATCGACTCATGTTTTGGTTGAAGCTATTAGAGAACCCCAACCCGAGTTTAAGCTACATCAAATGAAAGCCGGTGAGATTGACATGACCGGTGCCTTATCATCTGTGCCCTCTAGTATATTATTGGTTGAAGACATTTGCTCCTATATCCATTGCAAGCTTGAAGAACTTGGAGACAAATTCATTCGAAATGAATTTAAAGGGTTTTGTATTAATGATCAGTTGGAGGCAGAATATCTACCTCTAAAGAAGGGTTTGTCGAATGTTGTCAATTTTCCTGATCAGTTTCATGTTGACTAGCTTAGGTATGTATTGAGAAGAGTTCATGATCAATTCATGTGGTTGGAAACTCAAGCACCAATCAATATCACAAAGGATGTGATTCAAAGAGTTACAGGGTTTAGTGTAACCAATGAAGCATTAACCCTAAGAACAATTTCATCAACTGAAGTCACTAGGTTAACCAAATCCAAATGTGACAGTAGAGCAATGACAATTTCTCATATTGAGGATGTTGAAGTAAGAATTGCTTCTGCAGTGCTGAGTTATAGGGTTTATCAATAAAGCCAGATAAATAGTGTACCAAGCGGTGCCATACATGCTGCCTATTGAATCATCAAGGAGGATGCTTCATATGATATCTGTGAGATGATCAGAAGCCAATTTCTAGTAAACATGGAGAGAATCAAGAAGGACAAGAAGCAATCTTTCAAATATGGGTCACTACTGGTATGTATATTTTTCTATGTGCAAAACTTCTTTCCCAGTAAGGGTAATATAGTATGGTTGGGTAAGTGAACAAAGATAGTGGTCAGAAAGGTGGGCACCACCCAAAAAAACATGGAAAAACAAGCAGCGCGTATGCGGTTTTAAAATTTGAAATTCCTACGTACGCGCTTAGGTTTGTTCTTCCCGAGCCTAGAGAAGATAGTGTGTACACGCTGCTTTTAGGAAAATGAGCACGTACGTGCTACACCTAGGAAAATGAGCATGTACACACTGCTCATAGGAAAATGAGCGTGTACGCACTAATAATCCAAATATAACCGCATACGCGATGCCTGGTAAAAAAAATTTTAAAAAAAAATTGGGTCTCATTTACCCATGAATAGCACGTTTTATACTTTGTTTTTTACCCATTTCTTCTCCTAAACCACGAACAGGGTGCTATATTTGTCCTCCAAGCTATGGATCAAGGTTAGTTTTTGTTTATTTTTGTCTTTCTTTCCCGTTTGTTTAATTTCTTTTACATTTTGAATTTAATTTCGTTAATTCTGATTAGGTTTTTTCATTTTTTGTTTCAAAAACCAGATTCTTCTAATCCAGAACAAGAACAACCAAATGCACCTCCTGAAAACACACAAGAACAACCCCCAATTCCTCCTTTTGACCGCACACCCAAAACATAGGAGCAATTAATTAATCAGTTAGGACAAAATACATCTAAAATCAATAGACTGGATGTTAAATTGAAAACTTTTGAACTTGAGCATCATCAATCCCTCGCCACTAGCCTAGAAACATTAGCTAGTGGTGCCACAGTTGTTTCCACACAAATTACCAAATGGGGAAGCTTTAGGGATAGGTGTCATCAATTCTATGTCGATAGGCTATCATACGATAGAGTAAAAAACAAAAAAAATAGTAAACAACAAATATGTGCCCTTTTCGGTGATCCCAAAACTGGTTAGTCATTACCTCCTAATGCAAAGAGGTTTCCCATACATTGGTGTACCAATGTGCAGATGAAGAATCTTTTTTGGCAGAGGTGGTGGATGGTCTTTGATGATCCACCTTGTAATAAATATGAGGTGCCATTATATTTTTTGAAAAAAGTATATTGTGAGTTTGTGCTCAATGTGCGCCAAAACTATTTTGACATGAGAGAGTTCCATGGTAGAGGTGGTGGCTCTGCCCAAGATAGACTTGGAGCCCGTATGTGATTACCCACGGAGAGTCACCGCCCCCTAGCACCCAAACCCAAGGTGCATCAAGTTGTCCCAATAGAGCTGAAAGAGTCGATGGAGCTACAGACTCTTCAGGCGACCACATCATTGACTGGTGCCATCATCCAGCATGGGACATCATTAGCACACCCTATTGTGTTAGATGATGAGCCATTAGGTGGCGACAGAGAGCCCATCCAGCATATGTGTGTCAGTTGCTCGGGGATATGTTCGGGGGTAGATGATGCAGTCGGTGCAGATGGATCCTCATCTCATCTGTGCACAATTTGCGGGAGTAGATGTCAGGCCCACACGATTGAGGATTTCGCATTGACAGATGAGTTGATGGACATGGTGTTTGCCCATGAGCCACATACACAGATGTGTTGATTTGAATTCACAGCATTTTATTTATCAGTCACTTTAAATTTGTAATTACATAAATGAATTTTCATTTATTCATTGATTTAAATTGAGACAAATAATATGCATTTCAGGATGCAGCAACAGTATCCCATACTCCTCCCCCAGTTACTATAGCCGCAACATCGATGCCTGAGGTATAAATTTTGTAACATGTTAAAATAGAATACTACACTTTGAATTCAAAAAAATACAATATATACTAACTATCTTTAATGCTTGGTCCAATTTCTGGTTTGTAGGTGTTGACAAGGGACGAAATGTCCCAGATTGATGACATCACACTCTCAGCAATCAATTTTGGCCTACAAGGCTATACGGTATCATATTTTGTACAACCCTTTTTATGTATTGTTTTGATGGAATATGCAAGTCATTTCATTTTAGATTTTTAAAATTATGTTTAATTTATTATTTGTACTAATATCTCATGTTAATTTTTTTTTTTTAGGGTACCCCCTCCGCATCTAGGGCTCGTCCTAAGTAAAAGGATTCCTCGAAGACGCCAAAACGTAGAAAGAAGGTAATTGAACACATTTTTAGTTGTACAATTGTTTGAAAATGTTGAAATCAAGTATTAGTTGGGATTTGTAGATTGATTAGTGTTTTTTATCTATTTTACATGTACAGCGGCCATTGAGCTATGTGGATTTGTTGAATGCACTTGATTTGCCCATGGATCAAGAGAGGGCGGAGGTATGTATCTCTACTTTATTTTCTTGATTTCATGATTATATGCATGCGTACATGTGAACTTGTGATATATTATAATTTTATATTTTTTCATACAAGAAATATCCATACCTATTTCATCAATGGCGAACCCTCCTCCTTACACTGGAGAAGCATCTCAGGATCCGGTATAGTTTTGTTCGATATGTAAAATTAATTGTTTTTAACCTTCAATACTTATCATTATATTAATTGTATTTAATCTTTGAAAATGTCAAAGTTGCTTGGACTCAGGGCACTTGAGAGATCGCATCGGTATGGTATGACTCTCGACATTTCGGTGCTTTGGGATGCACGACAGGGGCATGCCTAGCATAAACCTACCCACCTGGATGCACTCGTGACGTCGGTTTGTGCACACGACAAACTGAATCAATTCTAGCCAATCTGGCAACTTTGCATTGCATGCAACTGACGATTTTTGCAGCAGGCGAAAAAATGTTACCATTCGAAAATGGCTCTGAGTCGTCAAAAACTGAGAGAGGACATTGTAGAGGAGCCTCACATGACCCCACAGGTTCAAACGGATCGACCATATGTGTCCTGGATTGGAAGAAATAATCCGTCAAAATTTGATAATTTTTTGGACTCGGGGCACTTGAGAGATCGCACTGGTATGGTATGACTCTCGACGTTCCAATGCTTTGGGATGCACGATAGGGGCATGCCTAGCATAAACCTACCCACCCAGATGCGCTCACAACATAGGTTTGTGCACACGACAAACCGAATCAATTCTAGCCAATCTAGCAACTTTGAATTGTATGCAACTAACTGTTTTTGCAGCAGGCGAAAAAATTCTACCAATCGAAAATGGCTCTAAATCATCAAAAACTAAGAGAGGATATTGTAGAGGAGTCTCATGCAACCACACAAGTTCAAATGGATTGACCATATGTGTCCTGGATTAGAAGAAATAGTCCGTCAAGTTTTGATAATTTTTTGGACTCAGGACACTTGAGAGATCACACCGGTATGGTATGACTCTCAACGTTCCAATGCTTTGGGATGCATGAAAAAGGCATTCTTAGCATAAAAATGTCCACCCAAATGCGCTCGTGACGTTGGTTTATGCACATGGTGAACCAAATCAATTCTAGCCAATCTGGTAACTTTGTATTGCATGCAACTGACGATTTTTGCAGCAGGCAAAAAATGCTACCAATTGAAAATGCCTCAGACTCGTCAAAAACCAAGATAGACTATTGTAGAGGAGCCTCACATGACACCATGGGTTCAAACGGATTGACCATATGTGTCCTGGATTTGAAGAAACAACCCTTCAAGTTTTGACAATTTTTTGGACTCGGGGCACTTGAGAGATCGCACTGGTATGGTATGACTCTTGACGTTTCGATGCTTTGGGATGCACGATAGGAGCATGCCTAGTGTAAACCTTCCCACCCGGATGTGCTCGCGATGTTGGTTTGTGCACATGACAAACCGAACTAATTCTAGCCAATCTAGCAACTTTGCATTGCATGCAACTGACGGTTTTTACAGCAGGCAAAAAATGCTACCAATCAAAAATGGCTCCGAGTCATCAAAAAATGAGATAGACCATTGTAGAGGATCCTCACGCGACCCCACAGGTTTAGACAGATCGACCATATGTGTTCTAGATTTGAAGAAATAGTATATCAAGTTTTGACAATTTTTTGGACTCAAGGCACTTGAGAGATCGCACCGGTATGGTATGACTCTCGATGTTTCGCTACTTTGGGATGCACAATAGGGGCATGCCTGGCATAAACCTACCCACCTAGACGTGCTCACGACATCAGTTTGTGCACACAATGAACCAAATCGATTCTAGCCAATTTGACAACTTTGCATTGCATGCAACTGACGATTTTTGCAACAGGCGAAAAAATGCTACCAATCAAAAATGGCTCTGAGTCATAAAAAACTGAGATAGGCCATTGTAGAGGAGCCTCACGCGATCCCACAAGTTCAAATAGATCGACCATATGTGTCATACATTTGAATAAATAGTTCGTCAAGTTTTGATAATTTTTTGGACTCAGGGCACTTGAGAGATCGCACTAGTACAGTATGACTCTCGACGTTCTGGCACTTTGGGATGCATGATAGGGGCATGCCTAGCATAAACCTGCCCACCCAAACATGCTTGCGATGTCAATTTGTGCACACAATGAATTGAATCAATTCTATCCAATCTTGCAACTTTGCATTGCATGCAACTGACGATTTTTGCAGCAGGCAAAAACATGTTACCAATCAAAAATGGCTCTGAGTCATCAAAAACCGAGACAAGTCATTGTAGAGGAGCCTCACGTGACCCCACAAGTTCAAACGAATCAGCCATATGTGTCCTGGATTTGAAGAAACAGTCTGTCAAGTTTTGACAATTTTTTGGACTCAGGGCACTTAAGAGATCGCACCGGTATGGTATGACTCTCGACGTTCTAGCGCTTTCGGATCCATGACAGGGGCATGCCTAGTGTAAACCTTCCCACTCGGACACACTCACGACATCAGTTTGTGCACACGATGAACACAATTTGACCATTGCGAGCGTGAGGGTGCTCTCGCACCAAACACATATTGTTGTTTATATTCATATTGTCGATTTTTGTTGTTTATATTCATATTGTTGATTACATATGCAAATATTCATTTAAATTTATAAAAGGGAAGCCACCAAATACAGCGAATACACAATAATGAACTGAATACAAGGAGTTTTGTAGGGTTAATTCAACATTTTAGAAATTTTGTCAAATCATATTCCATGATTGCAATGTTTTATATCATATATTTTTGTTGTTTATATTCATATTGTTGATTACATATGCAAATACTCATTTAAATTTATAAAAGGACAACCACAAAATACAACGAATACAAAATAATGAACTTAGTACACATTTATTGGATCGAATATCGATATTTATATATATAAAAAAAGGCATGTCTGCCAAGTCAATACAAGTATTACAAAAATGTGGCATATGCCATGTCCAAATCGGCATACAATAAAAATATAGAGTATATCTACATGTATTGGTCATTCTATGACCAAAACTAACACTATATGATCCTAAACTTGTGGTGGATCATCAAAATCAAGCCTCTTCGATGTAGTACGCAGCTTTGTAGATGGCTGCAAAACCACAATTCAAAAGCCAAGTTATAATTCTTTTGTAGAAAATAGTTCATAATTAACAACATAACTATGCATTTAACTTTAATTCCTTTGCAATTGAAATGTAGATTACCTCATCGGCTGATCTAGGAGCTAATGTCTTCGCTCTCCTCTCCTTGTCACTCTTAGGAGTTTTCTTGAAGACATACTTAAATGGATCCAAGTTATGGTTGTACCGCGAAGGGGTCTATTGTAGATTAAATGTACAATTAATACAATGTACTAACATAAATATATCAAAAACACTTAAAAGCTATAATATAGAGAACAATGACGTACATGTGCCTGAGATGTTTCTTCCAATCTAGGACACATATGGTCGATCCGTTTGAACCCGTGGGGTCACGTGAGGCTCCTCTACAATGTCCTCTCTTGGTTTTTGACGACTTGGAGCCATTTTTGATTGGTAGCATTTTTTCGCCTGCTGCAAAAACCGTCAGTTGCATAGTCACAAAACATTGACACTCAAAACATAGTCAAAAAACATTGACACACAAAATAGTCACAAAACATTGTCACATATTATTCAAAAATTTGCCTCTAAATATGGTCAAATCAGCTCTTGGCTATTTGATTATACAAAAAAATATCTTACAAATCATCTCATGGGCTTTTATACAAAATTTGGCATTACAGTATGTGTGATTCAACTCATCGCTATTTTAATATAAAAATCATCTCATGGGCTTTTATACAAAATTTGGCATTACAATATGTGCGATTTAGCTCATCGCCATTTTAATATACAAAATTTGGCATGTACATATGTACAAATCAGCTCATTGCCAAAAATATCTACAAACCATTGACGTACCTGAATTACTTGGACCCATCATAGACTTACACCATCGCACAATTTTTTCTGCATCTATCAACTCAACACCACCTTTGTACTTCAATTCTTTCCTAGCTAGGGCTCTTTTCACACATTCTCCTGCACCATCGTGCTCTCCCTTACCATGTCCAGCCTCAATGAAATTCCAAAAATATTGTACACCGCTTGTCATATGCATCATTGTCAACCAATAAAACATCCTTACATTCTTGAATTGTGCGGTGCAATTATCTGACCATATTAAGTGTCGGTTGTATCGTATGTTCCTTTCCCTTAAACTATCATAGAAAACTTTAAAGCATCCTTGTACAAACTCCGATGAATGAGTGCGATCATAACTTATGTAGAATTGATACTCTCTTACAACCTTTCTATCATCTTATGTGCTATCATCTGCATGCATGAATGCTATGTGTACAAAAATAGAAACTTGTGTAGAGTGATAATACATGGATTACACTTCATTTTGAGGTTGTAGCGTATAATTTTCAGCAAAATCAATGATAGAGACAATGGTGCCAAGAGGAAATGTGTCCTTACATAACTTTAATTGCTCATCTAACCATCAAGCTCTATGTGTATGCATTATGTACTCATAAACTAGTTTTTCTTGAAACATTTTCATAAATTAAGCTACACATATATCATTTTTCACTAGCTCACATCTCAAATCTTTTCCATCTTTAACTCCATATGTGAGTGTCTTGTATTTTCTGAAAGAAACTAGTTTCGTACCAATTTCATGTGTCCTCTCCAAATGTAGGCATCTTGGTAAATGTTGCAAACCACCACATATAGCACAAGAACTTCCAAACAAGACATCTTATAATAAATGCAACCATCATGTCTATTACATAGCACACTTGAAATAAATTCTCTTACCGACTTAGAAGGTGTTTGTATATTACATTCCTGCAAAACATCGTTAGTGTGCAAAGTAGAACAAATATGATGAAAAGTATCATAATGCATGGAAAATTCAATATGCATCCTACAACAACACGTGGTGCGTACATGATTAATCTTAATATAAAAAGATTTTGCCATTTCAAAAAATCTTTGAGAAATTCTTATTTGAGCAAAATTTTGAAGGAATCTTTCATAAAATTTAGTTTAAGTCATATCCAAATAGTGTTTCACATGTGGCTTATGATTTGTAGACCCAATTCGCCTTCTAAAAACATCTCTTTGGTTGGGCGAAACTCTTGTGTTGTCATGCCAAACATTTTCAATTAATGTTTTTAGTGCATCAACAACAACCTTGTCTTTGCGTGGTAGTCTACCCAAGAATGCCCAAAGAGAATTATTGTTAGGTTCCTCTATTTTTTCCCGCCTCTTTAATGCTTTACTTAATGTTGTTCTACTAACATTTAAGGACTTACTTGTTTTTCTTATCAAACGATCTTTTTTTATTTTCTTGCTCATTATGGTTGATGTAATGACACATCGAGTAGCATTAGAATCTTTAGTACGTGATTTTGAACCAATAGCTTGATATGCATCAAATAGATTTCTCACAACAGTTCTTTCACTGTTACTTTTAGATGATCTTAGGCATAGAATTTTCATTGTCTCTCTAAAATTCAAAATTTTAATCATTTGAACAATTAATTGACATCTTGCGGTTTGATTTAAGTTATTAAAATAAATTTGCCATATTCTTTTAACCATTCTCCTACAAGTTTGTTCATTTATTTTATTGGGCATTGACTTCAATATATTTTCATCAATGTTAACATCGGAGTATTATGTACATTCAATTCATTAAGTAGAGAAGGTGTAATATGTTCATCATTTAATTGATTATTTAATGCGCTATCTTCTTCAATTGCATTAGGTTCAAACGGTTAATCAAATGTCTCTTCTTCAATTGCATTAGGTGCATTATATTCATTTGGTAAATCGAATTGAGATGTTGAGTCCATGACATACCTTCTTCTCCCATTGTTCTTATGTCACACAATTTTTTCATACGCTACCTCTGTCTTTCCTTTTGAGCCTCTCGTTGTTCCATCGCTCCTCGTTTGTTCTTTCCCATGGTTGATATCGGTTGTCCTAAATAGAATCATATTACATATATATGTAGATAAAAGTTCATAAACAAGCAAATAACCATAAATATGCATCTTATCACTATGTTTTGGAATCAAACTATTAAACAATCACAATACTGTTGACCAAAACTAATAAGAACAACAATTAAATCATTTGAAATCATGCAAAAACAAAAAATTCACATACTTCTATGTATAAAACAATGATAGCAGTGCAAACACAGTTCCAGTGGGGCCTTTAATGACCTCAAAAACTTCTTTTGAGGTCGTTGAGGCTCTTGGGCAACTAAAACTATGTCTATAAACCGCGTGCGTGCTACATTAATAACCGCGTACGCGTTGTTAGTCCATAAAATGTTGACAAGCCCAACGGTATTATTTTTTCCCATTCTGGACTAATAAGTAGTGCGTACGCGCTCCTAAGCCTAAAAAATGTTATCCCATGGTAACAAATAATGGGCTTAGTAAAAGTAATATGTACCGCACATGCGCTCCTTTGCCTTAAAAAAGTTATGGCAGGGTAGTGAACTAATAGTTTCAGTACCCCGTATGCTCTATTGGTAGTAGAAAAGATGTGAATGAAAAGGGAGAGAGAGAGAGAGAGAGAGAGAGAGAGTAGGGTGGAGGGAGAGAGGAGGGGGCGGAAGGGAATGAGGGAGGGAGAGAGG
This sequence comes from Cryptomeria japonica, assembly GCF_030272615.1. Classification (NCBI taxonomy): domain Eukaryota; kingdom Viridiplantae; phylum Streptophyta; class Pinopsida; order Cupressales; family Cupressaceae; genus Cryptomeria; species Cryptomeria japonica. The sequence continues at coordinate 185,055,075 of NC_081408.1, forward strand.
GAGAGAAGAGGGGGAGGGTGGGAGAGAATAAGGGGTATGGATGAAGGGAGAGGGAGAGTAGGGGGGAGGGAGGGAGAGGAGAGGGGAGAGGGGAGAGGGAGAGAGAGAGGGGGGGGGGAAGGTGGGGGAGGGAGAGGGAGAGGGAGAGGGAGAATAGGGGGGAGGGAGAGAGGTAGAGGGAGAGAGAGGGAGAGAAGAGGGGGGAGGGAAGGAGGGAGAGGAAGAGAGAGAGAGAGAGAGAGAGAGAGAGAGAGAGAGAGAGAGGGGGGGGGGGAGGGAAGGTAGAGAGAGGGAGAGAAGAGGGGGGAGGGTGGGAGAGAAGGGGGTATGGAGAGAGGGAGAGAGAGAGAGAGAGAGAGAGGGAGAGGAGGGAGAGGAGAGTAGGGGGGAGGGAGAGAAGAGGGGGGAGGGTGGGAGAGAAGAAGGGGTATGGAGGAAGAGAGAGGGAGAGTAGGGGGAGGGGAGAGGGAGAGGGAGAGAGAGAGAGAGAGGGAGAGAGGGAAGGAGGGAGAGGGAGAGAGAGGGAGAGAGAGAGAGAGGGGGAGGGAAGGTAAAGAGAGGGAGAGAGGTAGAGGGAGGGAGAGAAGAGGGGGGGTGGGAGAGAAGAAGGGGTATGGAGGAAGAGAGGGAGAGAGAGAGAGAGAGGGAGAGGGGGGAGAGGTAGAGGGAGGGAGAGAGGGAGAGAAGAGGGGGGAGGGAAGGAGGGAGAGAGAGAGAGAGAGAGAGAGAGAGAGAGAGAGAGAGAGAGAGAGAGAGAGAGAGAGAGAGGGAAGGAGGGAGAGGGAGAGAGAGGGAGAGAGGTAGAGGGAGGGAGAGAGGGAGAGAAGAGGGGGGAAGGTGGGAGAGAAGAAGGGGTATGGAGAGAGAGAGAGAGAGAGAGAGAGAGAGAGAGAGAGAGAGAGAGGGGGGGGGAAGGTAGAGAAAGGGAGAGAAGGGGAGAAGGGGGGTGGGAGAGAAGAAGGGGTATGGACGAAGAGAAAGAGAGAGAGAGAACACATGATACCATATGACTGATCTTGATTGTGACTATAGGAATGACAAAAGAAGATAAAGAGGGAGGGAGAGAAGAAGAGAAAGAGGGATGGGGTATGGATGAAGGGATAAGGGGAGAAAGTGAGAGAGAGAGGGATGGGGTATGAAGGAAGGGAGAAGGGGAGAGAGAGAGAGAGAGGGAGAGAGGGAGAGAAGGAGGGGGGACAGAGGGAGAGGAAGAGATATCGAATTCGGGACATAATATGACACTATATTATCCCTATATTATCCCTATAGCACACCATAAGACCTATAACGACACCAAATGGTGTCCTAAGGGGTCATAGAACACCATAGGACCCTTTAGAAAACCATATGGTGTTGTTATGGGTTATTGGTGTCCCGAGGGGTCTTAAGGGGTCATAGGATACCATATGACCTCTTAGGAAACAATATGACCTCTAATGACACCTAAGGGGTCATATGGTGGGCTAATAAAATGATATATTAAATTTAAAGTTATGAATAGAACATCATACAACGAGACTCCAAGCGAACAAACAACGAGGCTTCGCTAAAAAGCAAGTGTAAGAGCTTGAACTAACCCTAATACTACAACCTAAGTTCTAAAACATATGATACTATTACATTTGCAAGGTTATAAGACTGATCTCGATTGTGACTATAGGAATTACACACTTGATTTCTTTCATGGGTATGTACCGTTCCAAGCTGTTTGACAAGTGATGATCATCATATACTACCACTGCCATGCATACAACAAACTTTAATTTCTTTAGGTGACAGGCATTGTGTAACAACATGGGAACCCTCACATACTCACCACTATCATTCTACAGGACATCATTTGTGTTACTCTCCCTCTTTCTCTTCCTACCTATTGCAGGTACTCTGACTCATCATGTTGCTTTGTTGACACTATTTTCCACATCTGCTCTGCTCATTAAAAACACATTCAAGAAGAATATTGTTGCATTTTTCCTTGTTTGTCACAGTACTATACCCATGGTTCAATTTCAAACCCTATTTCTCCTATTCAATATACACACACAAATCCATCAGTCAATTTTCTTAGGAGAGCATACATGATAAAAATCAAAGAGGAAGTTGCAGACAAGAAATAAATTCACTTACTTCTATAGACGTGCAAACACGGTTGTAGTGGGGTATGGAGGGAGGGAGGGAGAGAAGAAGAGAAAGAGGGACGGGGTATGGAGGAAGGGAGAAGGGGAGAGAGCGAGAGAGAGAGGGATGTGGTATGGAGGAAGGGAGAGAGAGAGAGAGAGAGAGAGAGAGGGGGGGGCACCTTGTATGCGTTTGAGAGGGGGAGACAATACACTTGCATGTATATATATGTTTAATATATTATATATTATATGTCTATACACATATTATATATACAATATCATATTATACACATTATATATTACATATATTATATGTATATGTATATGTAGATGTATATACACATATTATATATAGAATATCATATTATACAATAGCGCGTATGTGTTGTTTATAGTAAAATGAGTGCGTACGCGTTGTTTATAGGAAAACAAGCTGTAGACACTTAAAAATAATTATTTTAATTATTTTTAATTCCTCGCATAATTAATTAATTAATTATGTTAATTCAAATTCATCTCAATATTAATTAAATATAATTAATATTGTCACTATAGCATGTGATTGATTTATTTAATAAATCAATCCCTTTCTTTATTCTTCTAAAAAATCAAATCCTCACAAATCTTCCTCTTAGCTAATTAATTTCAATTAATTAGTTAACCTACATGATTCCTACAAATCATCTTCTTAATTCATCATTAACCTAATAAATTCTTCTAGAAACTCCCTAAACTCACTTAACATTATTCTTCTAATTTTTTATTCCCTCCACTCATTCTCTCTCCTAGTCAAATTCTCCTACAAATATTAATCCCACCTAACATTTTCTCTAATCCCTCTCCTAATGAGTCGTTAATGGTTAATCATCATGATTAGCCACAAAGTCAACTCTTTGTCTTTTTCATCCAGCCACTAGCTTTAAATGCTCTTTTCCTAGGTGAATGTAAGATTTTCGAAATCACATATTCCTTTAGGCATCCCCTCTCCCAAGGAATTTTTAATTCCTTTTTATTCCTCCAATCCCCATGATATCCTTTTTTGGAGAATTTTTAATTCCTCCAATGCATCTTGTGGAGTGTGGATATACGAAATGTCTTTAAAGCATATTTTTTGGTCTCCACACCCTCTCTTGGACCTTGTGTGAGCTCACAAGTAAATCTTAGCCCTTCATCTCTAATTCATCCTAGCCATTCGTTTTCCTCTCCTCTTCCTATAAAATAGGGCTCCATCCCTTCATTCAAGATATCTTGAAACCCAGTAAGTTTATGTTGCCCTTTTGAGCCCAGGAAATCATCTTGGCAACTTGACCATCTCATCCTTATCATTTTTCAAATCCATTTCATTTGTGCACAACATTGGAGAGCCATCCACATCCAGCAATCAAAGGAGCACATCAAGTGGAGCATTATCAAGGGGCGCCTTCACTTCATCAAGCTCAATCTAAAGGAGAAGGTAAAATAGCAAGGTGAAATGGTCTTTTAATGATATTTTAGCATTCTGCATGTTTATTTCGTTATGTTTTGATCATTTGACCTTCCAATCTATTTTCCCCTCTTCATTTTGGCACGCCCGGTGGGACCCACGTCCCTAAGAACTAATGTTTTTTTTTAAGTTTCTGTGAGTTGTGAGACGTAGGTTCCAGAATAGCACGAGTGTAGAAAAATAAATAAATAAATAAATAAATAATTTTTTTTGCAAGTTCCAGAATAGCGGCTCTGTATTTCGGCGCAACAGCTTCTTTTCTATTTCTGTTGCATTTTTGTTTCTATTTTTTTTCTGTTTCTGTTTCTGTTTTAGCACGATAGCTCTGTGATTAGCGCAAGCATTTTTGTGGGAATTTGAATTCCTGTTATCCGATCTGTTATTTGCTCGGTTATCTGCTCTGTTTAATTATAATCTGTGTAAAAGTAGGAGAGTATGCTCTTGTCTATATAGACAATCAGAAATCCAGACCTTTCACTTTTCTATTCTATTTAGCGCGACTATATGCTCTGACCGTAGGAAAGTGTGAAAATAGGAGAGTATGCTCTTGTTTATTTAGACAATCAGAAATCCGGACCTTTGACACTTTTCTATCTATTAATCTATTTGAAATTTTTAGGCACTAACTGTAGTCTGCATTTTTTTTATTTTTTTTTTCTCATTTCCTGTTATCTGCTTTGTTTAAAGATAATCTGTCTAACCGCAGGAAAGTGTGAAAGTAGAAGATTATGCTCTTGTCTATCTAGACAATCAGAAATCCAGACCTTTGACATTTTTTTTATTATGTTAAATATAGGGTTTCTGCTCTGTTAAATCTAGGGTTTCTGTCTGCACTGTTAAATCTAAGATTATTTTTTTTTAGAAGTAAAAAAATTTCTATTTTTTCGCCATATCTTCTTTATCTCGACTCCATTTTCCTCCAAACTTCACCAGATTCTCCACATTGCCATTTTCCACATTTCCTTCCTTGGGGGCCTTATCCCAAAAATCCACTTTTTGAAACCCAAAATCTCATATTTCTCTATTTTTAGGGTTTGTCATAACTCCTTCCCCTTTTATCCAATCACCTCCAAATTTTTCTCATATTATCCATCTCTAACTTTTGCTTCTTTGTCCCTCTTGGACAAATTTTCCCATTCCTTCATCTCTCCTCCAAAATCCCCATTTTTCGCTCGCCTATCCCTTGGAAAGTGGCAAAAACCTACTCAAACCCCATTTACCCATCAAAGCTTTCTTCAAATCCACATTTGTCATTAGTAAAAAAAGTTTTTATTTATGTTTGTCTATTCATTCCCAAAAAATAAAAATAAAATTAATATTTCTGTCATTTTGTTGTTTTTTGCAGGACGTTTGTTGAAGACTATTTTTTCCAAACTACTAATCAGGTTGTTTTGCAGGACGCTTTTTGAAGACTCCATTTTTTAAACTACTAATCAAGTGGTTTTGCAAGTTGCCTAGCTGATTCAACCAAATATTGTGCATTTATTTAAATTAGGCACCTAGATATTAATTAAAATGGAATGAACCATTGTCTTATGTGTCTTTAAGAAAAGCGTAAAGGTAGGAAAGTATGCTCTCGTCTTACTAGACAATCAGAAATCTAGACCCTCCAGCCTTTTCTTGTTTGATTGTGTGTTTACCTCTAGCGGGCCTGCCCTCCCAACTTGCTCTTTGAGAAGGTAAGAGGGGAATGACCCAAGTGAGTACTCCCAGACCTGGGGTTCCCAACTCACTATAATAAATAGGCCATTGACTACGAAAGGGTTAATGGTTGGGGCTATATGAGAGTTCACTCTCACATTGGGTGCTTAGTAGGATCCTAGAGATCTCAATCATGCTTGCCTGACTACTAAGTTTTTGGTGCTTCGTTGGACTATAGGCCTTAATTGCGCTTGCGCAACTTCGAAGGGTAGCTCATAACAAGAAGACTTACTAAATACCTTGTTCATAGTGGCCAAAAACCTTATAGTCATTGGTGCAAGAGGTCGGACCTCTAAAGCGGCCCATATTTTTATAGCCCTTAGTAGAGACACAAAGTTCGCCATGAGGAGTTTTAATGGGAATTGATGCTTGGCTACCCCGAGAAGTGAGTGTCGTAGAGGGGAGCCAGTGGAGTCAAGCATCTAAGTGTCCACTCTAGATAAGCATAGATGGGAAACCAATTGGGATTCAATGACTATTGTCCTTGCCAGCCTTAAGAATGTTGTATATGAGCATGAGTGTCTTTGATATAATATGCATTTGATCACTGTGTTTGCTTTGTTTGATACATACTTGCCAAGAGTAGACTAAAAACACATCACTATCCCCAAACACTTTGCAAAAACATTTGTCAAGACACAAACAATTGTCCAAGTCATTACCCACACAAAGTCCAAAATTGCATCAAAACTCTGTCCGTCCCATTTTTCATAAGCCCAAGAGAGAAGCTAAGAGTTCGTCATCTCCATCAACATTCAAGTTTGTCCTTTGAAACACCAGCTATCGTCCAAATCAGGGTGGTCATATCCCTTCATACAACTTGTCATTCAAATTGATCCTCCATTTAGTCATATTCATGTCAAAGACAACCTAGTTATCAAGTTTCTTCTAAACCATCACTACCATACCTTCTTCATCAATCATCCTCAAATTTCTTAAATCCTTTCATCACAAATTTCTTAATTCCTTTCATCACAAATTTCTCAAGTCTTTTCATCCTCAAATTTCTCAAATCCTTTCATCACAAATTTCTTAAATCCTTTCATCACAAATTTCCTAAGTCTTTTCATCACAAATATCGTGTATGGTCGCAACTCAATCCCAAAAGAAAAAGATGGCTGAACAACAATATGGCATGCTAGACATGTGAAGATCCCACGCAAGATCATACACAAAGTGGGCAACCTAGCGATCAAGATCAAAGTGAAAATCTTGACATGGTTAACCAAGATGAACTTTGTCCGGAAGTGCAAACTTTCCTAGCGGATCCTTATAACCAAGAGATGATGGAAAAGTTTATTAAACACAATCCTACTGCACTTCTGAAAACTCTCCTTGAACATGGAGCTCAACTTCCGCCTGAATTTAATAGACCCACTCTCACCCAACAACCACAAGGAGACCTCGCTCCCACACAAAGTGTTGTACCTACTATTCAAACTCAATCAATTACAGCCCCATCAATCATCTAGGCTCAATCAATGCCACCCGTGGTACCTCCCACCATGGTTTCCATCACACCTTCTTCCTCTTTACCATCCATACCACTATCAAATCCGATCTCATCCATTCTCCAACAAACTTATATACCACCTCTTTCTATTCAACCACAAATTTCTATTCCACAAACTTCCCTTCCTCCCAACAATGCCGCAAATTTTATCCGGGCCGTATTCAATCCCATCACAACAGTTGGCGGATCGCAACCAACTATCCCTCAAACCCCAGTGACATCGGTCATGACATCCCAGGTTCCCACCTCCTCATCATATCAATATATTGGTGGTGGTGCACCTTCTTTCGTTCATCCAATTCTTGGGGCAAATACAATTCATCAATATCAAAGTCCACAACAAGACCTCATCAAGGAAATTCAAGACATGAAGAATATCATCAAGGACATGAAAAAAAGGACTAATAAAAGGAAAACTTACTCGTTCGAAGAGTTTTTCCCTTGTTCTTACGACCCATCTATATCAATTGCACCATATCCCCCAGGATTTGAGATTCCTAAATTCACCAAGTATGAAGGCAAAGGAGACCCCCGCGATCATGTTCAAGAATTCCACATCTTATGCCAAGAAGTCTCCTATAGTTACCTTTATCTTTGCAAACTCTTTCCCAAGAGTCTCACGGGAGACGCCTCGGCATGGTTCTCATCTTTACCACGAGGTTCCATTGTCTCTTTTCCAGACTTGACAGAAAAATTTGTGGCCCACTATGCATACAACATGGGTAATGATGTTTCTATGATGGACTTATGTAATACAAAACAAAGGCCCGGAGAAACCTTGGCCAATTTCCTACAAAGATGGCGACATCTTATCAAGAAATTCTAGTGGGACATGCCAGAACAACATCAAATTGAGCTATTCCAAAAGAAATTGGTGCCCGAACTTTCAAGACCTTTAATATCTCAATGTATCAAATCCTTCCAAAAATTGACAGATAAGGGCCTCGCCCTCGAACGTGTCTTGTTGGAGGAAGGAACCTTGAAACATTACCAGAAATCAACACAAAGTTCTTCCTCTTATTATAACGACAAGCCAAAATTCTGGTCCAAAAACAAAAATGTGGTCAATGATGGTATAATTGATGCAAAGCGGGTCCAAACCATGGCCGCTTTACCAAAATCCACCACCAACAATCATCAATTCAACAACCAAAATCAATCCCAAAAACCTCACAACAATGTCTCAATCCAAGGACGACCACCCCGATCGAATAACATGACTCCAAGAGATTTCACTCCTTTGGCTGAACCTATTGAAGTGGTGTTTCAAAAACTTGTCCAAGCAGGTATAATGGTTTTTCCAATCACTCGCTCATTTGACCCCAATCAACATAAACCATGATGGTATAATGAAAATGAGTATTGTGAATACCATCGTATCAAGGGACATGATACATGAAAGTGTATGAAACTGAAGATCTACATACAAGATCTCATTGATAGAGGTGAGATTGAAGTAGCAAATGCAAAACCTGATAATAACAATGACAAACTCAAAATGTACCAGGAACCCTTCCCGAAGCATGATAAAGGAAAAGGCTCATCATCTAACACAATGGGTTATGACTACGCTAATCACGTAACCGGTTTTGATTTTTTGGTAGGTCGCATTGAACCTGCAGACAATAATGTCAACGTCATAACCATCCAAGGAGTTAATCCTCCTTCTTCCCAAAGCAAACCAAACCCTGCTCGGATAGTCATTCAAGGCGCCACGCCTTCCACCTTCCATTTCCAGAATGACTGCAATGCAACTACATGCCAAGGAAGAGTCACCATCCAAGGAGTTCCTCCCCCACCAAACCCCCCACCCATGTCTTCCACCCGCCGATATGACCTCCTTGATCAACTTGGGAAGACACCCGCGCAGATCTCCATTTTGGAACTTCTCAAGACCTCCTTGGTCCATAAAGAAATTTTGGAACAAGCCTTTCTCCAATCACGCGTTCCAGATAAATCAACGCCACCCAATTCCAAGCCCTCATTGGAAACCTTGCTGCCCAACAACACATTGTATTTAACTCCAAAGATGCTCCCGCAGATGAAGACCATAACAAACCTTTGCACATCGAAGCTCTTATTCACAAGCACAAGGTCAAACGTATCCTAATAGACGGTGGATCCGAGCTTAATCTGTGCACATACAAATTAATAAAACAATTGGGACTTTCTGAGGATCTAATAGACACATCAGGAAGGATCACAATAAAGGCATATGATGATGCAGAAAGAATTTCAAAGGGCGTGATCACCTTACCTCTTCAAGTGGGCCCCATTACAATTGAAACCCCTTGCCAAGTACTAGATATTGATTTCCCCTACAACATTCTCCTCGGGAGGCCATGGATTCATTCCTTGCAGGCCGTACCCTCCACCTATCACCAATGCATCAAATTCTCGTATAACAAAAAAGAGATCACTATCAAATGTGATCCCCAACCTTTTCAATATTGCAAACTATTAGAGGGGAAGCATCCGTATCATTGCCCACTAAATAGACCCTTGCTAATGCCTCCATCTAACACATCAAATGTTGCCTCCACATCATCCCAACCAGATAATCAAATCAAGATCTTGGACAATGGCTGTGGAGAATACAAATTGGAGGACGTCTTATTAATAGGCAACCTCCCTCTCTCTCCTAAGTCATTTGGCAAACCAAAAGAGATAAAAAAGGACCCAAAACCAATCATGCAATACCAAAATACCACCTTCCAGCAGTGGGGCCCACTTGATAATGAGAGGCTCGAAGCAGATATCTCTTCATGGCTGTACCGGGAAGAAGATGAAGATCCAACAAGAATATCCAAAGAAATGTACCCAAAAGCATTTGCCATAGTTGAAAAAATGGGTTACAAAGGACATGACTTGGGACCAGAGGAGAAAGGAAGAAAAACACCCATAAATCCTATCTCCTACAGATACAACAGAGGCTTGGGGTACACCCCAGTGCCTAAGATTACTATTGTCGGTGCCCCTTCTAGTCCTTCGGATATCGAAAGCGCTGACGAAGAGGAATTCCATGAAATGCTTTATGAATATGAGAAAGATATCTTCTTGGACGCTTACATCAATACCATCACCCCCGTAACCCCTCCCACTTCACATGAGTTACATCTTGTCCATCCTGAACTCGTTGACTAGGGCCAATGAGACAAACCTACTTTAGATATCTGCGCCAATGATAATGCTCTCATTGCTAACTTAACAGTGCAAAATATGGAAGATTGTAGCAGAATCGAAGGTATTCAACTACACAAAAAGGGGTACTTTGGTAGTCAAGTCAATGCCCTTAGCCACAAAAAAGATAATAAAAGAAAAAGATATGATTCCCTAGGTGAAAACCTCCCTGAGGCGCCTTTGGATGAACAAGAAATAAAAACAAAGGGCGTATCTGAAAGTGAAAACCTGGAAAAGGCACTTGACGATGAGGGATTTGACCTCCCTACCATTGGTTACCTTCCACAAGACAAGTCAAATTTGTTGATAGAAGAAACAGACAACATCAACATGGGCACTGAGGTCATTCCGAAAAATGTGCTCATTGCCAAATCCCTCACAGAAATCGAGAAACAAGACTTCATCAACTTCCTTACAGAGGTAAAAATCAATTTTGCATGGTCCTATTTCGATATGCCAGGGTTGGACTCTGCCTTGGTGGTTCACAATCTCGCCGTCTGCCCAGATGCAAAACCTGTAAAACAGAAATTACGCAAAATGCACCCACATATTGCACTCCTGGTCAAGGCGGAACTTCAAAAGTTGTTAGATGTAGAATTTATCAAACCAATAGATTATGCTGAATGGGTCTCCAACATTGTACCTGTCGGCAAACTTGCTGGGGGCATCCGCATCTGCACAGATTTCCGAGATCTAAATATAGCTTGTTCTAAAGATGATTTCTCGCTCCCCAATAAAGACATGATTGTGGACCTTACAACAGGACATGAAATGTTATCGCTAATGGATGGGTTTTTTGGATACAACCAAATCAAGATAGCAGATGAGGATCAACATAAAACTACATTCACAACACCATGGGGTACTTTTTGTTATCGGGTCATGCCTTTTGGTCTCAAAAATGCTAGAGCTACATATCAATGTGCAATGACAACAATTTTTCATGACCTCCTACACAAAAGTATGGAAGACTACATGGATGATCTGCTATGAAAATCAAAGACAAGACAAGAACACATCCCCATTCTAAAACAGATCTTTGAAAGATTGGAAAAATACAAGCTGCGCCGAATTCCCAAAAAGTGTGTGTTTGGCATCACATCGGGAAAACTACCAGGATTCATTGTTTCCCGCAGAGGCATCGAGGTTGATCCCGCAAAGGTAAAAGCTATTATGGAAATGCCTCCGCCAAAAACTCTTAGACAACTGCGCAGTCTCCAGGGAAAACTCCAGTCTGTCAAGCGTTTCATTTCACAGCTAGCAGACAAGTGCCATCCATTTGCAAACCTGTTGCGTAAAGACACAAATTTTAAATGAGATTGCCTATGTCAAAAGGCCTTTGAGAAAGTAAAAGAATATTTAGCATCACCTCCCGTATTAATGCCTCCTGCTCCTGGAAAACCCCTTATTTTGTATATATGTGCTACTGCAGTGGCATTGGGGGAATTATTGGCGCAAACGGATGATCAAAAGAAGGAACACACCATTTACTACATCAGTCGGACATTGGTAGGATATAAACTCAATTACACCCCCATTGAAAGAGCATGTTTGGCATTAGTGTTCAACACATAGAAACTACGACACTATATGCTAAATAATAAGACAAAATTAATTGCTAAAATTGATCCACTTAAATATCTCTTGTCCAAAGCTGCTCTCACTGGCAGAACCGCCAAATGGGTCATGCTCTTAAGTGAGTTTGACATTGAATATGTGGATAGAAAGGCAATCAAGGGACAAGTCATTGCAGATCAGTTGGCTGAAGCTCCACTTCCAGGCGATCATCCTCTTCTCACAGAATTACCAGATGAGTTCATTATAACTGTTACCACATCCTCCACATAGAAATTGTATTTTGATAGCTCCTACACTCAAAATGGATCGGGGGCAGAAATATTATTGATCACACCTCAAGGAGATGGCATCCCAAAATCACACAAGATAGCCTTTGCATGTACCAACAACATAGCAGAATATGAGGCCCTCATCACAGGTTTACGCTTGGCTATCTACTAGAAAATAAAGGAATTACAAGTCTATGGCAATTCCTAACTCATCATAAAACAAGTCAATGATGAATACCAGACAAAAGATGATAAAATCCTTCCCTACCGTACCATGGTTGAAGATATTAAGCAACATTTCACGGCAATCAAGTTTGACCAAATCCCACGAACAAACAACAGGGTTGCAGATGCCATGGTCACCATTTGCTCCCTCCTTCAAATGTCAGCACGCAATCAGAAGTGCGAGTTTTTGGTCGAGCAATTGTTTATATGGGCATACGACCTACCAGAGTCTGAAATGGTGTGTGTTCTCGTTGGTCCCGAGTCCCCTTGGTACCAAAAAACCTTCGCTTTCCTCAAAGACAACACCATTCCCCCACACCTCACCAAAACCCAACAAGAAACCTTCATCCGTCGATGTGCCCGTTACACCATCCTTGCAGACACCTTGTTTAGAAGGCATTTTGATGGTTCCCTCCTAAGGTGTTTAGATAAACAAGAAGCAGAATGGGCATTACACGAAGTACACGAGGGTATCTGTGGGGCACACTCAAGTGGACTCACATTGGCTAAATTTTTTTTGAGAACAGGATACTATTGGCCTAAAATGGAAGAAGATGCATACAATTATGTGAAGAAATGCATCCATTGCCAACAGCATGGCGACAAGATTCATGCACCGTCACAAGAATTGCAGCCATTCATTACACCATGGCCCTTCTCATAGTGGGGGCTCGATCTCATTGGGAAAATCCACCCTTCATCTTCCAACGGACATAAATTCATTATCACCGCCACCGAATACTTCACCAAGTGGGTAGAGGCTATCCCTCTTACTTTCACCACCGACAAGCAAATATTCAAATTCATCCTAAACTACCTAATCTGCCGATATGGCATCCCAAAAGTTATCATCACGGATAATGGTAAACAATTTAAGAACTAGGATGTCAAAGAACTCTGCCAAAAATTCAACATCCAACACCGCTTCTCCACTCCATATTACCCCCAAGCCAATGGCCAAGCTGAGGCTTATAATAAAACCCTAATAAAAATCCTCAAAAAGACAGTCAATGAAGCGGGCCGTGATTGGCACCTCCAAATCCATCCTGCATTATGGGCCTACCGCACCTCCATCCGTACCCCCATAGGTGCCACTCCTTATTCCCTAGTATTTGGTTCCGAAGCCATCATTCCCCTTGAGATCGAGATCCCCTCTCTAAGGGTATCGCTGCAAAACATCCTACCAGAGGAAGAATACAGAATTGCCTGCTTACAAGAGCTAGAATTGTTAGATGAAAGGTGCCTCAAGGCCTTGAATCATCTCCGGGTATATCAAAACTGTGTGCGCATGAGTTATCATAAAAAAGTCAGAACCCGAGAATTCCAAGTTGTTGATCTTGTCCTCATGAAAAATCAGAAAAATCTACAAGAAAGAGAAAAGAAAGGCAAGTTCGAGCCTAATTGGCTTGGACCATATGTAATCACAACGAAATATGGATCAGGAGCTTATCAGTTGACTACTCCTGAAGGCAATCCTTTGGATGATCCAATGAATATCATGCACCTCAAAAGATTTTATGTTTGGTCCTCAGAAAGTCTTAAATTGTCAAAAAAAAAAAAAAATCAAGAATTTTTTTTTTTTTTTAAATGAGAAAAAGATCCTGAAAAAATCGTCACTTTGGTGAAAACCTGGCAAACAGGGACCTTATGACATAAAAAATTAAAAAATCAGAAAACAAAAAAAAAAACAATTCGTCCATTAGTGAAAACCACTTGGTGGCACTATGGACAAGTACCTTGGTGAAAACCTTTGTGCAAGCGCCAAGGTAAATAACCGGATCCACTATCTATCATGTCGATACTACAAATCATTTGTCATCCAGCCCACCCATGCGCAACATTCCTCCTTTTCCACCTCCCAGTAAAACATGCGTATGATGATGAAGTCTTCGCCTGAGTCATGAACAAGGAATGTCCCATTGAAACTGAGATTTTATGCCTCTGTGTGTAAGCTTCAAGAAGTCTTGAGAAACAATCCCAGGTCTATCCTAGTTCTACTCTTGGCAAGAGGTATCATTTGGTCGCAAGGAAGAGACTTGTTAGATTTTGATTAGATCTTTTCATATAAGCTTGCATCTTTTGCCCTACGACTACCACTATTTACGGCTGCCTAGGTTCTTCCATATCCAGGTACGTTATGATAAGTGCATACTGGGGCATATTTCATAGTATGGCATGTTTTGGATCCTTCTTGTATAAATCGATGACCTGGTACTAGTGTTTATCAACACTTACCTTCTCATGTATAAGAGGTATTGGTGTGTTTGAGGGTTTCCTTGCACGAACCCACAACTTTGTATTAATGTTTCTTAACACTTACATTGTTGTATGCAAGAAATTCCCGTTTGTCTACAAAGTCAGTCCACGCCCTGCGTTTCTCATGGCATCCCGATTTCTATAATCAATGGCGCAAGTCACTCAGGGCAACATCAAACTAGGTTGGCTCTCCACATTTGTTGTGCACAAAATCTCACCATCATTCCATCAAATCCTAAAATCAATAATCCCATGGAGTTCTCAATTGCCCCCATTTTTCTCTGGGGTCTCGCATCTCGTATTCTTCTTTCCAAATACCTCATGACTGCTTCATATTTGTTCCTCATCTGTCCCTTGCACCTTAATTTTTCTTTCTCTATATTTTTTTTTTCCCCACATAATCAATTCTGATCCTGATTCATGTCTTATACAGGATGTATCCTTCCTAAAACCAGACACTCTGATCATGTCTTATACAGGATGAATTCTTCCTGAAACCAGACGTCGTGATCTGATCATGTCTTATATAGGATAAATCCTTCCTAAAACCAGACGTTGTGATCAGTCATGTCTTATACAGGATGAATCCTTCCTGAAACTAGATGTTGTGATCTGATCATGTCTTATACAGGATGAATCCTTCCTGAAACCAGACATTGTGATCAGTCATGTCTTATACAGGATGTATCCTTCCTGAAACCAGACACTCCGATCATGTCTTATACAAGATGAATCCTTCCTGAAACCAGACGTTGTGATCAGTCATGTCTTATACAGGATGTATCCTTCCTGAAACCAGACACTCCGATCATATCTTATACAGGATGAATCCTTCCTGAAACCAGACGTTGTGATCAGTCATGTCTTATACAGGATGTATCCTTCCTGAAACCAGACACTCTGATCATCTCTTATACAGGATTAATCCTTCCTAAAACCAGATATTGTGATCAATCATGTCTTATACAGGATGAATCCTTCCTGAAACCAGACACTTTGATCATCTTTGTCTTATACAGGATGAATTCTTCTTGAAACCAGACTGAATCTAGATCTTATCAATCGAATCAAATCAAATCTATCAGGATATCAATTTCGCAAAAACTCCAAAGATCAAATACCTCAATTGATCTCCCGAGGGGGCATCACCATACCATAATCTATCAATCAAGAGCCAGGGCATCCTATCAAACCAATATTAGCATCAAAACAAGATTATTCTTTGAATCAACGTGTCATCACACCTCGCTTCAAAGAGGGGCAAAATGTAGACACTTCAAAAATAATTATTTTAATTATTTTTAATTCCTCGCATAATTAATTAATTAATTATGTTAATTCAAATTCCTCTCAATATTAATTAAATATAATTAATATTATCACTATAGCATGTGATTGATTTATTTAATAAATCAATCCCTTTCTTTATTCTTCTAAAAAATCAAATCCTTACAAATCTTCCTCTTAGCTAAATTAATTAGTTAACCTACATGATTCCTACAAATCATCTTCTTAATTCATCATTAACCTAATAAATTCTTCTAGAAACTCCCTAAACTCATTTAACATTATTCTTTTAATTTTTTATTCCCTCCACTCATTCTCTCTCCTAGTCAAATTCTCCTACAAATATTAATCCCACCTAACATTTCCTCTAATCCCTCTCCTAATGAGTTGTTAATGGTTAATCATCATGATTATCCACAAAGTCAACTCTTTGTCTTTTTCATCCAGCCACTAGCTTTAAATGCTCTTTTCCTAGGTGAATGTAAGATTTTCGAAATCACACATTCCTTTAGGCATCCTCTCTCCCAAGGAATTTTTAATTCCTTTTTATTCCTCCAATCCCCATGATATCCTTTTTTGGAGAATTGTTAATTCCTCCAATGCATCTTGTGGAGTGTGGAGATATGAAATGCCTTTAAAGCATATTTCTTGGTCTCCACACCCTCTCTTGGACCTTGTGTGAGCTCACAAATAAATCTTAGCCCTTCATCTCGAATTCATCCTAGCCATTCGTTTTCCTCTCCTCTTCCTATAAAATAGGGCTCCATCCCTTCATTCAAGACATCTTGAAACCCAATAAGTTTATGCTACCCTTTTGAGCCCAGGAAATCATCTTGGCAACTTGATCATCTCATCCTTATCATTTTTCAAATCCATTTCATTTGTGCACAACATTGGAGAGCCATCCACATCCAGCAATCAAATGAGCACATCAAGTGGAGCATTATCAAGGGGCGCCTTCACTTCATCAAACTCAATCCGAAGGAGAAGGTAAAATAGCAAGGTGAAATGGTCTTTTAATGATATTTTAGCATTCTGCATGTTTATTTTATTATGTTTTGATCATTTGACCTTCCAATCCATTTTCCCCTCTTCACAAGCATGTATGCATTGCTTACACCATAAGTACCCCGTACACACTTTTTAAACTTGTAGTACACCGTACGCATTTTTAACTATTTAGGCTTGGAAATAGGCCTGGATGACAAAGTTATGGTTTGGAAGTTTGATTTCCCTCCATTTCTCTCATTTTTGATGTGTTTTATTTTATCAACTTGGTTTATCGACTTTGTCATCATCAGGTTTACACTTCATCAAGTAGGTATTTCTAAAATTTCCACCATATTTTCACCCATCTTTTGAGCTTTCTAACCATATATATTTTTTTCAATTTGAACAACAATAACATATTATTATTGAATTTCTTTTACCAGTCTCCATAGTTCTCACAGACATAGGTGCACCATTTTTTGAATAACTTTTGATATATTTATCCAAATTTGAAAAACTTTATATATTATTGTAGTGCACTTGATTCTTTACAATTTAAAAAAAATAAATTTGTATTTTCGATTTGTTTAGTGCAACTTATGCTTCACACACGAACAGGTACCTAATTTTCAGGATGTGCTCAATTGAAAAAATCATAAAAAAAATGTACTCAACAAAAAATTACAAAAAAATACACATCTTCTAGTGCTCACTCTTAACTATCTTTCTAGCAAAGGATTTGTCAAAATACTAAATCTAACTATGACTTTTTTGATGCGCACGTCAGACACTATGTTATGTTTTTCAGAAAAAAGCAGGGTCAGTTTTTCATGCGCAAAGGATTTGACCCCGTTAATCTTATCCAATTGTGAAAAAGTTTAGTAGTTTAGAAACTAGATTTAGAGTACTACAATATTTGATTTTTGATTATCTTTATATCTTGAGTGGATGACTTTCAAATTTTGCCTCCAAGTTCAAGTTCACCCAATTTCAGAAAAAAAAAAAGTGTCCACTTATACCCCCCTTTTTTACAACCATCTTTGTGCACTTACCCGGTTTGAAGAAAAACCTATCATGGTTCAGATAGACGAAATGATTAGGGATCTAGGAGATAGGTTTGGTGAAACAATGTGGGGATACTTTAAGGAATTTCAAATCAAGATACACAAAAGGGAAAGAATACCAACCGGTATAGTGCAAAAGTACAAAGACAACATTTGCTTTCTTGTAGACACAAATTGTTGCATCATTCAAGCAATTCAACCTAGAACCTTTTGGGTTCCACCTATGGGTTATAAGGTTGCAACAAACATTGTTAAAATTCATGTAAATATGCTACTGTCCAAACCAACAGACCACAAGGTGAAGAGATTTGGAACTTGTGAGGAGGCAAGCTCCAAAATAAAACAGGAACTTCAGGTGCCAATCATGAAAAGAAAAGTAAGAAGAATGATTGATACTCTTGACAAAAAATATGGAGGTGAAGCATCTAGTGCCACTACCTCCACCGGTACTAGTGAACAAACAGAGGCCAAACCTAATAAAGATGAAGAACTAACAGGTGAAAAGAAGAAAATGTCAAAGACAAAACCCAAGGGGACTGCAACTACCAAGCCACTGACATATACAAAAGAAAAGGACATGGGCACTCATGTATCTTCACCAAGTAAAGATAGACCGGTAGGAGTCACTTATACCAGAAAGAAAAAGAGTGAAGGAAAAGTTGACCCAAAGGCTGAAAAGAAGCCCAAAAAGGATGAAAAAGAGGGTGATAACATTGACACTCAATGAGATGTGGAAATTAAAGAGGTTAGAAGAAGTGGAAGAAACATAGCTCCAATAGTTGATGAATTGGTCCATGGGATCAAAGAATTTGAAGCTCTGTCTAGTGTTGGGAAAACATATTCCCTCTGTATTTAAGAAGACAAAAGGAAAATTGAAGAAGCCCTGACCTGAAACTTGCACAAGTTTTGTAGAACTCCCAGTGAATTATATGGAATAATTCCATTAGATTTGCAGGATCAAATTGAAGGGAGATGGAAAACAACTCTATCCATTGAGAAAGAGCACATGATAAAAGCACTAATGGAAGTGCAACATGATTTAGATCTTGATCAAGCCTCGCTAGTAGCTAAAGCATGCATTCAACATTTTAAGATAAGAAATAGAATATGGAGAGTGGCTATAGGTGAAGTTGAAGCGGCACATGAAGAAAGTGTTGCCTTGCGAAAGAAAATCATGAATCAACAAAAGAAAGCTAAAGAAGAAACAAAAAAGGTAAACAAACCAGATTAGAGTGTAGTTGCCCTTGACAAAGGGAAAGGTAAAGAAAAAGGCTCTACTTAAGGTTTTGATGTTTTCTCATTTGATGAGATCATAGGAAATGTTGTGTTAGACATCCCCAATTTGACAAAGGATGTCGAGAAACCGGTTCACACTACATCGGTGAAGGAAGTTGATCAAACTAAGCTTCCCGGTCAAGATGAAGTGACAATTGAAGACATTCCTTATGAGGAAACACCTCATAGAACTTCATTGACACCAAATCTTATTCTATCAGAAGAAGGAGAAGAGGAAGAGAAGAAAGTAGAGGATAAGAAAGCAATGATGGATACTCCTCTGACAAAGAGGAATTTAGACTTAGAAAATGAAAGTGAAAAGAAGAAAGTAAAAATCATCACCGCAACTAGTTCAGAGGTTGAGACTGTAGAAAAGGAAGATGAAATAGAGGAGGAAGAAGAGGTAGAATCAACCATTGATATAAAGAAAATGACTCCCAAACAATTGATGAAAGTCTCATAAAAAACTGAAAATTCAAGCTGAAAAGGCTAAATTGAGAGCAAAGAAAAAGAAGGCAAGAATTCTCAATTATGCCAAGATAATTCTATTTGATCTAATTCCTGATATTGCAGTTGATGACAATGCACCCATCATTGATCAGTTGAGTACTCTTGTAACAACAATCGGTTGAGAGTCAACCGATATGGAGAAGGTTGTAGTAAGGCAATATGAAGCAAAGAGAGGAGAAATTTAATGGAACAAATATCAGTTGGAAAAGTTGCCCTCTCCACCCGAACAGAAGAGGTCAAAAATATACTACAAGAAGTTGGCCAATTATTGGTCAAATCTTCAAGTTTTACCGATTTAATCAGAGATCTAGAAGATAAAAGAAATTAGACTCAAAAAGAAATTCAAGATCTGATAAGTTCTTTTGATCCTCCTACCAGTTCACCATCAACTTTTAGTGGTAAGGTCAAACTGCTCAATCATGAAATCAAAAGGTTGAAAGAAGAAGAGGACAAATGAGGTCTTAGTTTGTTAGAGCTATAGTGCTATCTGGCACCAATTATTGATTTCATGCAAATGAATATTAAAGAAGTGGAATGCCTCATAAGTGAACTTGACTGCAAGATAGTCGATGATATGGAGGTTTTTATTGCAGTTTTGCAAGGACACTTCACCACCATGAAATGGGTAAAATCTTCAAGGGAATCCTCTTTGAAAGTAGCTCAAGAAAAATTCAAAGAGATTTTTGCTTTACTTTGACAAATTATTTTGTATAGTTTTTCCCAATGATGGCAAAAGGGGGGGTTTTGGAGATTTGTACATTGTGAGTAATAGGGGTCAGTAACAAGGGCTAGAACTGGCACATTTTTGTAGTGTTTGCCACCAATGCCAAAGAGGGAGTTTGTTGGCATTTTGGTGCATTTTGTATGACCAGTGAATGATATGGTTGTCATTGTTGGAAACATCATCTTCCAAGTCTTCACAGTCCATCGGTAAAGAAGTAAAGGATAACCGGTAAAGAACAAGAGTTCTTATTCATATCAGCAGTGAGTAGACTGATATACAAAGGTTAACCGACTAAGCAGTGTGTAGACAAGGTAAGCAGAGTATAGACCGGCTATGCAGTAAGTAGATCGACACACAAAAGGTCAACCATCTAAGCAATGAACATATCGGTACATAGGAGGATCATCAACTAAGTAGCTAATAGACTGGTATACAGGAGATAATCGGTTATGCAGAATTTGATCGGTACACCGACATAATAAGAGTCTCAACCAACAGACCAGGAAACGTCCAGTTAACATCCAGTTAAACCGATAGTCTTTTCCAGTCAACCAATAGACTTATCGACATGAATGATTGTCTTGACCCATATTCCTAGAATGATTTCTGGAGAGAAATTTATGGCGCGGTAACAAAATTTTGAATGAGAGTTTTGGAGGGAAAGTTTGCGCCAAAACCGAAGGGAAATAAATTCACTTAATTCATTTTTGATGTGCGTGTTTTGCATGTGGAAATAGATCTTGAAAAAGGTGAACATAGGGGGAGAAGAGCAGATTGCAGAGCCGAGGGTCAGAGAATCGACAAAGTGCAAAGCTAAAGGTATAAGCAAAAAATCAGTGTTGTGCAGAGCAGACACAATCAGTATGGATAGAGTATGATTTTCATTGTGATATGATCAAGCTATCAGTAGCTACTTTAGCAGATCATCTTTTTGTTGCTTTCTAACCATTGCAACTCAAAATCCCTTAACCGGGTGGACTTTAAGAGGTCCCATTGTAAAATCCCTTAACCAGGTGTCATCTTAATTGATGATCCTAAGACCTTTAACAAGGCTACCTTTAATAGGGTAAAGGCACTGATAGGCCTTAATCAAAATCCCTTAACTGGGTGGCACCTAATAGTGTCTTTGTAATCTCCTAACAAGGATGGCTCCTCACCGGACGTACTTTAGAAGAGTACAAATTTTGTGAGTTCCTACTCACACCGTGGTTTTCTCCCATTTGGGTTTCCACGAGATAACTCTTGGTGTCGCCGTGTATATTTTCATGCATGCATATTATTCTGAAATAATTGTTTGAATTGATCAATATTAAGTAAGTGCAAACTTGAGTTAAAAATTTTAATTGTGTAAAATTGGTAAAGTGTTGATTCACCCTTCCCCTCTTAGCACTGGTTGGGACTAACAGTAATGTATGGATGTTGATAATCCCTTGGTTCATACTATTTGGGGTTGGGTGAATTCCAATTGTTGTGCATAATTAGCCTGAACATTAAAATGTTCTAAGTTAAATCATGGATATGTTTGTTCAAATTGTGCCAATGTATTGGGTATTTGGATAAATGATGCATGATCAATATGAAAACCTTTTAATTCTCTAGGAAGATTGCATCGATTTTGTGAAGAACTATTGGCAACATGGTAAAGCAAATCTTGGTTGATGAATGTATCCATCGAAGAATGATCCAATGCTATCATTGATCTTAGGAGTAGTGTATTCTCTCTAAACCCTCAATTCTTTTACTTTTTTCCAAAGTAAATGAATTTCCAAGTTCTAGCCATGTTCAAGCAAGAGTTCAAGTACAAATGTAAGTCCCCCTTTGTGATTTGAGTAATATCACATCAAATCATTTAGCTTATCTAAATGTCAAGACCTAACATTTGGAACCTCAGAGTCACATAAAGTGATCACTTAGTTCAACATTTGAGAGGATTTTGTTCAAGAGAGGATACGATACCTTGGTATTTTATTCTATGCCTGAAGTGCATGTATAACACATCAACAAGAACCCTCCCAACAAAGTATCTTATTAAAGTAAATTTTTTTAACCATTTGTAGGTTGAGTCAGTCTTTGGGATGGTTAAAACTACATTTAAATGTGAGTTAGAGTGCATATCTTGTGGAACACATCTTAGACAAATTTCTAGGTCATTTATTCAGAGGAACCATCAAATCTTGGACACTAAGATCAACTACTGAGTTGAGATAGTTTGGGGCCATAAAAGACTAGATAAGCAAACCCATGAATGAATAAAGGAAATTTTAATGACATCCACAAGACCCAATGGTCTAAGGGACCAAGATGCAAATTAACTCATTTTCAAGTTCCTTTCCATGTTGTTCTTCTATCATGAATCTTGAGTAAGAAACTCACTGTTTTGTGAAACCTCATCTCTTCAAAAAGCTCCTTCAAAATTTTCACCTTTAATTCATTATCAAACTGATTGTGAATATCATATGTTGCACACTCCTTGATGAAATGTCGTTTTCTTTCCACTACCCTCTTGCTATTAAAAAATGCATGTCTTTTATTCTCAGTCTTATTTGGGCACCTTCCATCTACCAATTTCACATCTTAAATGATGAGATCCAATCCTTAACTGTGCAATTAAAATTTTGACCTTTTTTCTTGATCGTTGATCTCAAATAAACTTTTTCATCATGCTCCCAAGTAGGGTTAAAATTATTTAATATGATATACTTTTTTTTGGCCTAGCTATTTTGTCCACATGGCATTCTTGGATTTTTCTTGCACCCACTTTTTGATCTCTTGTTTAGTGTCAGGACATTCATGTAGATTTGTGTCCTACTTGTTCATCCACTTGCCATTTAGTTTCTTCTAGGTCTTTCTCCTATTATTTAGCTCCTCTTCAACAATCATTTTGGGCTAGTGGTGTGTATCCATACTTTCAACCTTTTTTAAGTAACATAACAATTGAATGACTACTGAAGCTTCAATTGGGAACATACCAACTTCAGCTAAAATAATCTCATAAGGTATTGTTGAGTTGACTTTGGGGCTGCTAGTGATTAGATGTTTTTGAATTCTTTCTATTTAGCACCATTTGTGGTTTGACATGCTATTCCCCCAAACTTCACACCCGTAAAGGATAACTAGAACCACTAACAAACCAAAAAGGGTTTTCTTAGGCTTCCAGTCCCACAAATCTTCTTTCCTACATCTGTTGTGAAGAAGATATAACACTCTCCATCCTCTTTAGATCCTCTTTGATCTACATGTCTCCCAACTAAGCCTATTGTGAAAAACAATTCCCAGTTACTTGTATTCCATCACTGCCTCCAAGCGGCTCCACTCAAAGATTAAATCCGCTTGTTGCTTCTTCTTTTTCAAAGAAAAGATCGTGACTTTGGTCTTGCTATTATTCCCTTCCATCCCAACCTCTTGACAAAAGAGCTCAAGAGCCTTCAAATGCTCTCTCAAACCTTGAGCATATTTTTTAATAAGAATAGGGTCTTATGCATATATCCTTTCAGTCTCTTCATTCCACTCAAAGATTAATGTATCCTTTAATGTCTGAAACTCTACATCCATCATGTTCATGTGTTTCCATAAGAAAAATATTGTCTTTCCCCTCTGCTATGGGCCCTAACCCGAGTCCTCTTCTCCAGGGCAACCTTTGCAATTCCAACTTAGTATGTTTATATACTCCCATGGACGCGAGTCCCTATTTTTTATGACATAAACTTGTAGAGGAGAACTTGTGCTCTTGAAAGAGAAGTCGCATGTTCAAATCCCCAGGGGAGTAAGATATGTATGCTTCATTTTAGCATAATTAGATGCCTCCCACAAAGAATACGAGGGAGTCCCATATTGCTATAAGCCATCTATAGACCCATATAGAAACCATAACATCGTAGACTATAAAAGAATCTTTCTTTCTTTCTAACAATCATATACTAGAAAAGTAATATAAAAAAATAACATACAAGAAAAAACTTTTAAAAAAGGTACAGCTCAATCTCCCATCTATAAAATCATCACTTTTGAAGGTGTGAACTTTGAAGAACATACATGGGCCCCACCGCAATATATATAAAAAAATATCATCTGTAAATGGAATTCAAATTCTTAAAATATAAAATTAAAATTAGTAAAAACAGATAATTTATCAGATGTTCTATAAATTAATTATTACACAAACGACAAATCAAATTAACATGAGTGGAAGAAGTGCCGGATATGGAGTTTTTACCAGTACATCAGGAAAGCGAACATGTGGTGTCAAATGGTTTGCTTTTATGGGATAAGTTCCATGTATGCCCAAAAGCTTTCCATCTCTCACAGTCAATGGCAGGCGGTTGATATTATCTTCACCCAAATTGGATAAAGTTCAATTCGACATTACATTTATTCACCACCACTTATGGCTGATTATGAATACTAGCTACGTGGCACTGCACGGAACTGTTGTGCAGAGTATATAGATCACAGCTCTGGGCTTCAGTTTGTACTTTCCCGTCTGCGAAGGCAGTCTTCGTCAGTCTCGAAATTGGAACATTATTTAAGGAGAAATTATTATAAATCAAATTGGAACCCAGAAAGTTTTCCTCACTTGTCTGGAGGATTCTTTAACAGGTATGCAGCATGGCATTTTGCCCTAATTAGGCTAATTCACATGCCTTTTATTGTTTATTTATATTTCAATAGAAAAGAAGACTTGAATATATGTTCAGCTATTTTTTTTCTCTGGATAAACTTTTCAAAATTTACATTTCGCTGTCTTTCTTTTTTTCTGTCTTAGGCATCTTACAATTCAAACTGTTTTATCTCTTTCTGTGAATTGAAATGGACCTTCTATCTTTTCAAATTCTAGAACGCATCGGAGTTCATTACAAGTCCTATACCTCACGAACTAGGCAAAACCATTCATAACTTGCAGACCCTTTGTTTCCTCCTAAAAATTAGTACGGCATTCTAATACTTCTCGTAACTATGTTCTTGATCGTTAATGTCCAGCGTATGTGAAATTTTGCATTCTTAGATTCTGAATTTTCTCGCTGCCTCTGTCAATGGTTGAAGACTTTGTATTCTGCATGGGACATATTTTTATGGTTGTTTTGTATATTATATGCATGCTATTGTGGTTATCTGAAATTATATATATTCAAAATGTGCTCAAACCCCCCAAAATAATTGCCATACCGAAATCCCCGAACCTGAACTGTAACGTGCAACTTAGATTATTAATAATGAATGGTCGACTTAATGGGGCTTGGCCTGACAGAAACTCATTCAATTTGATGTTGTGGGTGGATGGGCCTCATTTGGGCTTGCCTAACCCAAGATTCGGGAGTCTCCCTAGGTAATTCGCGAGCCTGATAATTATGCACAAGATAACAAATCATTTACCCTACTAATTGAAGTACAAAATATCAAGTGTCATAATTGTTGAAAAATTGTTTCATAACTATCACTGAAAGTTCGGGAATGTTTTACTTGCATTTCTATTTACTGTGCTTTATTTATGTATTGCAATTATTTCAGATGCAAGATTTAAATCTCAAGACTCATACACGTTAATGATTAACGTGATCTATTTCATACTCTACTGTGTAAAGAGATTTATGCGAGATTTATGTGATTGTGGCACATCCATTTCTTTTTCAGGACCATTTTCCTTTTCATTATTTGCAATCTTACATCGCAATACACTGATTTTATCCCCACAAAAAAATCACAACTTCATATTTATACAATAGGGAGTTCCATATCTCATATGCTTCAGAAAATCATTCAAGCAAGACCAGATACAAGGGAAAGACCATCCAGAAAACAAACAAACATGAACCTTGAGACATAAAGACTCGGAGGTCACCAACAAAGCATTAAAAAAAAAAAAAAACAATAACCAGAGAATGGGGAAATAGCTTATTTAATCAACTCAGACCACAAACTAAAACCATGTGACTAGTCTGCGCTGAGGCCCAGACAGCGAAGCATGCTGATTAGAAAGTAAGCAGTTCTGTGCCAACCGACCCATGAAAAATATGCAGAGATGGAGTGAATAGCAGCATCATGTCACCATAACTGGGAGAGTACTATCATCCTGGATTTCTCCATACCTGTTCTCCATTAGTACCAAGGCATCTGTATCTAATAATTCATTTTTTGATAGACAATCAGCAATGTAGTTGAGCTCTCTGTAGACAATTGATGGAAATATTTTAAAATACTGACAATATTCCTTTTACCTGCGAAAAAATTGGCATTGGTAATAAGTTTTGCATTATATAGACTCCATTCCACCAACTTATCACCACTGCCGAGCCACCAAAAACTTGTAACTTAGACTTCCCCTTATATAATGCTGCTTTCCTCCATTGTATAAAACTGGATAGATTAAATATATCAGAGTTTATTTTATATGGCAGTGGACTTATTAGTGTTTATTAGTTTTAAAGATTATAAATTATATCTATAATTTAGATACGAATGCACAAAATGCTTATTTATCAATATTAACTAGCTAAAGACTTAAGCATATTAAGATCAAAATTATCAATATATAATTCAGCATTCAATAATATGAACAAGATCTCAACAGAACAAATAACATCTAGTCTAGAGAATGATGATTAGAATGACTCAATCTTATATGAATAATAATGAGTTCCATACTTATTTGAATTGGAGCACTTGGAATGGTCACTCTCACCCTCAAGAAGGTTTTAGTGGTTTTGGCCCTCACAACTATGGACACTCTAGGAGTAAATGGTTCTTATTCAGAACACATCACGCTCTAGAGCTATCACTCAACATGCAGAACACAACATGCATAACTCACCATGCTCCAAAGTAATTACTTAACATGTACAACAGTCCTACCTGTTGATGTGTTTTTTAGACACCTCTAACATAGAATAGAATACCAAAGTATTTTACCCCCTACTGATCAAAATCACCTCAAATGCTAAATGTATGATCAACCAAGATGACTCCAAGGTTCCTATTGTCAAGTCTTGACGTGTGGGTAACTCAATGGTTGATGTGATTGCTGTATGCACAAAGGGACTTACACAATTGTTCTAATGAGATCTCAAGTCTTCATGAATAGAAGTATTTTGCCACGGTTTTGAAATGACTTACGATTTAGCAAGATGAGCACTTGATCCTATCTCTAACAAAGATTTTGAAATAAAACGCAAAAGGGAAAGGGTTTAGGAATTCTATTCTAATCCTAAAATGCAAGAGATAGTGAATGACTATGAAATTTTTACTAGGCTTAGTTTTGTCATGCAAAGAACAACTCTACAAAGCTTAGTGCAATCTTCTAAGGTAATCAATAGATATTCAAATTTATACCCACAACACTAACACCATCCATTTGATGCATATCAATGAGCAAGTAGGAATTGCTTAGATCAAATATCAGTTGACCACACATGGCAAATTTACAGTCAACAAATAGCTAGTGGTATGGATAAAGGAATTTCATATAGATTCATTCAACAATTTCTTCATTCAACTAAATACGTAAAGCAAAATTCTAAACTAAATTTGAGGATTTAAGAACCACACAATACTCCAAGATTTCATAAAAATCACCCAAGTTCAATGATTCAATTCAATTTTGTTAGCATCTAAGTGACAATTTTCAAAATCTCCCCCTTACAAATGAGAGGAGAAGGGGTTCATATAGTCCCAAATGAAATGAATGGCCTTGATTCATTTAGAATCAAGGGCCAAGATCATGCCATCATAGCCCTAATTAGGTTTCTTAGCAAAATTTGGAATCTTATCCATATCACAAAGCTTGAGATATGAGGTCCAATGAGATGTTGCCTAGTCATCAAGCAAGCCGTCTTCTAGAAGATTCCTTCGTCTATCTCTCTCTTTGGCTGCAAATTCAACGAATCTAGACGTGACTGAGTTGAGTTCTTCCATTGTGACACTTGGCAAGCCATTTTGCTGCAATTCGATCACATGCTATTGCAATTTGATCACATCCAAGGCATCTGGGCAAGCATCGAAAATGTTCTCCCAATCTGGTGTATGCTTCTGCAAGTTGCTGATGAAGATCATAAGGGAGACCAAATCCTCTAGCTGATTCTTCTTTATAGGCTGTAGCCCTTGAAAGTAAACAAACTTCTTTTTCTCTTTCAATCCTTCCAAATTCAAGCTGCTAGAAGTATTGACATCTTGTCCAATAATTCCTCAATTGAAGTGAGGATCTTTGATTGTATCTCTAAGATTGATCCTTCCATTTCCATGCACTCATGCCTTGCATGATCAAACACTGATTTCTTCAGTGCCAAAAAACAATACCATTCATGGAAACCATACACATTTCCATCTTGAATTACTCCCTCCTAGATCAATGTTGATGTAGGAATCCATTTCAGCACCTTGAGGCGAGGAATAGTCTTGTCTTGGACTGGTTGAAACTCTTCCCATACTCCCTCTAAGCATTGCATCCGGTTCATGAGTAACATTGTCCTATCGTAGGCATGGACAAATTGGACTAGGAAGTCCTCCGCTTGCTTCGAAATATCTTCTATCCATTTTCCAACCTCCTAATATGTACTCCTCATTGCCTTGTGATCATTAAGTGATCCTTGAGCAATGGTGATGGGTGGAACAAATATAGGATCCTCATGCCTTAGGGGATTCAACAACCCCTCAATGTATTCCTTGAGTTTCTTGTATTCTATTTCTAATATTTCCTCCTTCTCTTCAACTTTGTTTAACCGTGCCTCAATGGCCTTGGCGGAATCATTCAGCTCCTGAAACTCTTGTTGCTTTGTGGATGGTCCAAGATCAATTGTTGTAAGCTGTAGTCCATGGGAGTGATCTCATCTCTAGGCTTGTCAACTGCTGGGACAACCACTTGCAAAATGTGGGATCTTGAATCGTCTCTAGTAATTTTAGAGAACTTCTTTGCCTTCTTTTCTTTAGCCTTACCAATCTGGGCTAAGAAATCATCTATATCTTCAATGGCGTTTCTCCAACTTTCTTCTTTTCCATACTGTTAAGCAACCAATCAGGAATTGTAGAAAATTCCATTCCATCCTTGAGCTGATGATCGTCATCAATTCCTCTCAAGGTGGAAATTATCTCTTCATCTGCTCTCCTCTTACTGAGATCCTCCACATCATGACCTAAATGGACCTCAAGCTGAATGGTTGAAGATCCTGGTTGCTGTTCTTTATCTTCATGTGGTGCTGATTGAGCTGATGTGTGCTCATCTTGATCATTATTTGGTAGGTTTTCCATGTCAGAACCTTGTTCGGATTCATTTCTTCTTCTGGTATGTCATTTTTCTTAACAGATGAGGAACTCATGTTAGACTGAGGAGTGTCTGACTTGTGCTTCTTCTGTCTGGATCCTTGACTAACAATCTATTTACCCTTTGCTTGTGTTCCTCCAGCTATACTCTTTCTTCTCTTAGGAGCTTGACCCTTTTCATCATTGTTTGTTCTCACATCACTTATAGTTCTCTCATCATCATTAAGAGAAGACTCCACGCTTTTCATTTTCTCATAGGTCAAAGTGGTACTTTGCCTCCTTAGCTTGTTGATTTGTTTGTCTACCCATTCTTTGGAGCAATCATTCACTTCCCTCATCAAAATGTTTAAGTCTACCACCTCAGGCTGTGACCAATCAGGTGATGGAATTGGCTTGTCTTTCTCCCGACTATACTAAGGATGAATATGATTCCCATCATCCTTTACTTGATCAGGAATTGAGAAGAAGTTACACTTCCTCATGAAGTCCACTGACATTCGAGACCACATCTTTCTCCTAACTCCGAACTCATTTGTAAGATTTGTCCAGTAGTCCTCTATGTCAACCTTGTGTGTAAACTTCTCTCCTTTGGCTGTTAAAATCCTTTGGAATGGAAAAATGGTTCTTAGCCTTGTATATTCCAAGATGGAAAAATTCTAATTCTTCGTTAACTGTATCTGTTGCTGTCACAGTGGGGCATATCTCCATCATTTTCCCAAGTGTGAGAGGAAAAGTTATACCTTGCCTATGCTTCTCTTCTTGAATGCAATCGGACTTTGATAGCTGCCTCACTACCTCAAGTAACATCATCTTGTTAGTCGGATACCTAGGAAGCTTGTAAGGTTCGGAGGTGAATCCTTGGATCCTAATGTATGTGAGGTAGGTAATTAATAAACCATGATCCATATTTTTCTACTAATGATATTGCCTCCTTGGACAACCTTTTGTGTACTCCACCTTGTAGCAATTGTGTGAGGTACATGGTGAATGGATCAATCACCCTTCTATATTGTTCTTTCTCATGTAGGTGGAGTTGCGGATAGCATTCATATACTTTATGTTGACCCTACTTGTTCCCAACTTCACCTTTGCATATTAGTCCTTTGTATTTGATGTGTTTTACTAGCATGTAGACTAAGTAAGAAGTCATGTAGAAAGACCTCGTTCTCTCCAAATTTCTCAACTGGATATTCAAGTTATCACTTATGATCGTTGCCCAATTTATCATTACTGTTCTAGTTGAAATCTCCTCAATGAAATAAAACATCCATGTCTCAAATAAAGCTCCTTGAGGTGCTCCCATGATCTTGTTGAGTAGAAATATCATGTCACTATCCTCTTCTTTAAAATCTGAACTTAGTAGTTTCTACGGTAGCTTGGAATGGTGACGCCTTGTTTCAAGGACCCACTCATTGTTAATGAGAGTTGAAAGGAAATACAAAAGTAAGGAAAGAAAAACAAAATCCAAGTAAGTTTATTGATGAAGTAAATGTTACCAAGAGAAATGCAGAAACCTTGGAGCAATCACCCAAATGTGAAGAAGGAGGCACAAGAACTTTTGAAAAAGGAAAAGCAAAGAAAAACCCTTTGTGATATTATGAATGAGGCAATGCCGAGAGAGAGAGAGAGAGAGAGAGAGAGAGAGAGAGAGAGAGAATCTCTTTACAATAATGTCATTAAAAAGAAATGAGAGAGGAGACATCTCTTAAATAGAGAGGAGTAACTCCCGAATCTATGAATGCCACCATTCATAAAATGTGTGTGCCATGTGTCCACATCCTCTTATGGAGGAAATCTAAAATTCCTTAATAAAGGAAAATAAAAGAAATGACTTGTCCTCACACATGAACAAGAGGACAAATTACATGTAGGGATTCCAAAGGAATATCCCAAATTAATACAAATAAACCTAAGCCAAGTAAAGATTAAATAATCTAACACCCCCCCTTAAGCTTTACTTGGGGAGTTTACATCAAACCCTTCAATGGGTTGCAATCCAAGAATTTTAAAATGAAATTGGAACTTTTCTTTACAAAGCGGCTTGGTCAAAATATCTGCAACTTGGTCTTCCCCCTTGCAATAGAGGAGTGAAACTTGCTTGTCTTCAATTTGTTCTCTAATAAAGTGGTGTTGGAGAACAATGTGTTTTGTCCTTGCATGGAAATCTGGGTTTTTAGCCAAGGCAATGGCACTTTGGTTGTCACAATACAATGGAGTTGGTTCGTATTGAGGTAGACCCAAATCTTCAAGTAGTCTTCTAAGCCACAAGGCTTCTTTGAAAGCATTAGTGCATCCTTTGTACTCAGCTTCAGTGGATCCAAGAGAGGTAGATTGTTGCTTTTTACTATTAAAAGAAATTGCTCCTGAACCAACAAAAAAACAATAACCACAAGTAGGTTTCCCATCATTGGGATCTCCACGTAGATTGGAATCAGTAAAACCGTTTAAAGTAAAATCAAAATTTGCATCATAAAACAAACCTACATTAATAGTTTCTTTAATATATCTTAAAATTCTTTTAGCAACTTTAAAGTGTGTTTGTTGAGGTTTAGACATGAATCTTGAAACCAAACCAACACTATAAGCAATATCTGGCCTAGTAAGAGTTAAATAACTCAAACTTCCAACCAATTGTCTATACAAAGTAGGATCAACAAGAGGAGTTTGCATATCAAGCATTAACTTAGTGCCTAATTCAATAGGAATTGAAACATGGTTAGCATCATTCATTCTAAACTTATCTATGAGATCTTGAAAATATTTACTTTGAGATAAGAAAATTCCTTCAGAGGTTTGCCAAATTTGCATTCCTAAGAAATAATGTAAAAGACCTAAATTAGTCATTTGAATTTTTTGATTAAGTTGAAATATCAAAAATCAAAGTATTGGAACTTGAGGTAAGAATTAAATCATCTACATATAAGATAATAATGATAATATCATCTTCACTATGTTTAACATACAAGTTAGGATCTTTTTTACTTCTAATAAAGCCTTGAGAAAGAAAGAATGCATTAATCTTTGAATACCATTCCCTAGGAGACTGCTTCAAACCATAAATTGATTTCTTTAACTTGCAAACTAAATGTTCATTACCTTCCTTAACAAAACCAGGAGGTTGAGACATATAAATTTCCTCATGTAAATCACCATTAAGAAAAACACTTTTAACATCCATTTGGTGAATAGGCCAATTCATTCTAGAAGCTAAAGCAAGCACACGTTTAATTGTAGGCATTTTAGCATCAAGAGCAAAAGTTTTAGTATAATCTAAGCCTTCAATCTGAGAAAAACCTCTAGCAACTAATCTAGCTTTAAATTTACTAACTTGATTATTAGCATTCAATTTAGTTTTATAAAGCCACTTGCAAGAAACAAGATTTTTACCATAAGGCAAGGGAACTAAATCCCAAGTTTGGTTAGAAGTTTAATTGTAGGCATTTTAGCAACAGGAGCAAAAGTTTTAGTATAATCTAAGCCTTCAATCTGAGAAAAACCTCTAGCAACTAATCTAGCTTTAAATTTACTAACTTGATTATTAGCATTCAATTTAGTTTTATAAAGCCACTTGCAAGAAACAAGATTTTTACCATAAGGCAAGGGAACTAAATCCCAAGTTTGGTTAGAAATTAAAGTAATATTCTTTGTTCATTGCTTTTTGCCAATGTAGTTGATTTTTAGCTTGATCAAATGTTTTAGGATAATTAGAATTCATAATAGTAGACATTAAAGCATAATTACAATAATTAACTCTTCTAGCTTGAAGTCTATCCATTCTAGCTAAGTATTCATCACTATCTCTAATTAAAGATTTAAACCATTTAGGTCTTCTTTTAGAAGTAATGGATTCATCACTAGGAGAAGAGTCATGAGGAGTAGAGTTATTATTATCATCATCACTATCACTAGAGGGAATAGAAAGAGATGCATTAGGAGTAGGGTTAAGAGGAGGTTGGTCCTCCACAAGCACAACTTTGCTTTGAGCAAGTTCATCATCCTCCACTTTAGAACAATCATGAATGCCTTTTTCTGCAATACAAACATCTCTTGCAGCTTTTACCTTTTTAGTAATAGGATTGTAAACTCTACAACCTTTAGTATTTTCATCATAACCAACAAAAATAAAAGGAGAGATTTAGCATCCAATTTTTGTCTTTTCTCCTTAGGTTTGTGAACATAAGCCGTGGAACCAAAAATTCTTAAATTCTGCAAATTGGGCTTTCTACCAAACCAAGCTTCTTCAAGAGTTTTATCCTTTAAGGCTTTGGTAGGTGTTCTATTAATTAAATATGTTGCACAAGCCATAGCTTCAGTCCAAAACTTGTAATCCATATTTTTTGCATGCAATAAACATTTAGCCATTTCAACAATGGTCCTATGCATCCGTTCTGCCACACCATTTTGTTGTGGTGTATAAGGAATGGTAAGCTCATGTTTAATTCCAAAAGATTTCAAATAAGCATTAAATGCATTATTGACATATTCTCTCCCATTGTCAGTACGAAGAATCTTAATTTTAGAACCAGATTGCCTTTCTACAAACATATGAAATTCAGTAAACACATCAAGCATTTGATCCTTACTATGAAGGAAATATATCCATGTTCTCCTTGAAAAATCATCAACAAAGGTAAGAGCATACCTTGAACCTTGGATGGAGGGATTCTCCATGGGACCCAAGAGATCACTATGAACTAGATGCAATTTAGTATATGCCTTCCAAGATTGACCATGAGGAAAGGGTTCCCTATGCATCTTACCACTCATGCAACCATTGCAAACAATTTGAGAAGGAACAATAGTAGGCAATCCATCAACCATATTTTCTTTTTGCATCAATGAAATATAATCAGAATTGAGATGGTCAAGTCTTTCATGCCATATAGTAAAATCAATAGTAGTAAGCAAGGAATACTTTGTAGGAGCAAATTCATAGAACTTGAATAAGTTATCAGTATCCATTTTAGCAATAGCAATAACATGATTAGTTTTTGGATCAATGATATAACACAGGCCCCTATAAAAGTTAATCTTATAATCTTGACAAAGTTTAGGAACTGAAAGCAAATTTGATTTTAATTCAAGAACATAAAGAACATCATGTAATTTCCCATTAGGGACATTCACATCACCAATAGCTTCAACTTTGCAACTATGATTATTAGCTAATTGAACAGGAATATTGGAAGTATCAGGATGCAAAGATTCAAAACATTCTTTATGAGAAGTAACATGTTGAGATGCACCAGAATCAATAATCCACTCAAGTGGTTGAGAAACATTATAAGTACATGTACATGCATGACGAGATGAATTACCATTATTATTACCTTTCTTATAATGAGGTTTATGTTGTTGATTATTTCGATTATTTTGGTTGATGGGCTTTTTACCATTTTGCTTCTTTAAACTATATTTAGTAATATGTCCGTCTTTTCCACAATATGTGCAATGGGGTCTTGTATGAGAATTATTCCTTTGATTATTGTATTTATTATTATGAGAATTGTTATGATAGGATTTAGAATGAGATTGATAAATAGAAGATTTGTGATTATTATTATAATTATGATTATTATTATTGGATCTAAAATTATTATTATGATTTTGATTTTTAGACATAAAAGCATGTTCACTACTTTTAAGAGTACCAAATTGAATTAATTTAGCTTCCTCTTGACGTAATAAATTACGAAAAATATCATAAGTTAATTGAGTAGCTAAACTAGGAATAGCAAGTTGAGCATGAATATTCGTAATAAATTGCTGAAATTGACAAAGACATTTTTTAAGAATAAGAATTAAACGTAAATCAGCTAGTGTAACTCCTAAACCAGTTAATTGACTATTAATAGAATCAAATTTTAATAAGAATTCATCTATGGTTTTAAAATCCGTATACCTGAGATCTTCAAGTTGATCTTGAAGCTGAATTTTTCGAGATTCATTTGAGCTATCATAAGTTTTTCTTAAAATTTCCCAAGTTTCATACACTTTTGTACAATTTCCAATTAGAACATACAAATCAGGGACCATTGAAATACCAATTAAATCAAGCGCTTCCTCATTTTGAGCCTTCCACCTGTCTTGGTTGGCTTGAGGAGCAGTTGTAGTGGGCTCAAAACTTTTATCAGTTGCAACATCCAAAAGGTGTTTGAAACGAAATATAAAAGAAATATGCATTTTCCATGAATGATAATTACTACTATTTAACTTAATTTCAGGAATTAAAGTAGACATGATAGCAAAATAATGGTTAGTAAAAAAAAATTATCCCCTTTACTTAATAGACGAATTTTTTTTTATTTAGAAAAATAAATGTACCTAAAATTGTGATTTTTGTTTTTAATAATAATACACTTGTATTGAAGATATATATTAAAACTTTTATTTATTTATTTTTAAATTTAATTACCAATTTTGGAGAATAATCTAATAGCAGGGCCAACTAAACTTTAAATTGAATAAAAATATTTAACTTTTAATTAAAAGTTAAAGATCATAAACTAAAAAAAATAGAAAGGAAAAGTTTATTATTAGAAACTTTTTTTGAAAAAAAACTTAAAAAGTAAAAAGCTCTTTTTAAAGAGAACTTACTATAAAGAAGAAATACGTGAGATATGAAATTAGAGTTAAAGAAAAAGAAGCGCTCTTTTTGAAATAAAATAAATGATACTTATTCTACAATGCAATGAATAAATGGCAGAATCATACGTTTTATGAATAAAAGACAAATATGTTACAAGTTCTTTTCGAAGAAAGTTGCAGAGTTGATGAAGCAGAGAGTGCAGAACCTGGCAAAGGAAAATAGAACAAAGGACAGAGAAACACTAATCCAAAGAAAACAAAAGAGGAACTGAAAGGACTATGTTATTTTGAAAACGATGCTTGCAGAGGCGATATTTTAAATGAATAAACTGCACAAATAAGTTACATGCAGAAGCTTTATTTGATATAAATCAACAATAATAATATGATAGAGTATGCAAACAGGAAAGAAAGAATAACAAAGATGTTTGTATATGATATTTCTTTTATATTTCGTATTGATAAGAATAGCTATTAAAAAAATAAAATAAATCTTTCCTACAGAAGAAACAAATTATAAGACCTTATCAAAACAATATTATCTATACAAAGACAGATACGTTAGAACTTGTAGATAAACAGAGAAACAACTGAATAATGCAAAATGTTTTGGCAGCAAGCCTTCCAAAACTGATAAATATAAATTATAGAATGAGGAAAAGAGGTTAGAAATGGAGTTTTGGCGGCAAGCCTTCCAAAACCACAACTTTAAACCAGAATGAAGAAACTTTGGCTGCAAGCCTTCCAAAGCTTTTTAAAAAACAAACAAACTAGAATCTAAGAAGATTAAACTTGAAAAAAACACAATTTAAAACTGAAACCAAAACCTGCACAATAGAAAATATTAGAGAAAGAACTTCTTCTCCTTTCAAGAATGCCTCCAAGAAGGTGAACTCCATAGAATGGTAACCTTCATCAATCTCAACTTGAAACAAGTTGAAATAAGGATTAGAACCTGCTCTGATACCATGAAAGGAAATACAAGAGCAAGGAAAGAAAAACAAAATCCAAGTAAGTTTATTGATGAAGTAAATGTTACCAATGTTGGTGTTGGAAATAAGCCACACCCGGACCGACGATGGACTGGTCCAAGGGGGGCTAGTAGCTCAATGGTAGAGCACTCCAACAGCGTATGGAAGGTCCTAGGTTCGAGTCCTAGCCAGTCCATGTCTCAACATGGTATCAGAGTCAGGTACAGGCTAGGAGCCCCAAGCACACGAGAGGTGTGGCTTAAGGGGGGGTGTTGGTGTTGGAAATAAGCCACACCCGAACCGACGATGGACTGGTCCAAAAGGGGCCAGTAGCTCAGTGGTAGAGCACTCCAGCAGTGTTGGAAGGTCCTAGGTTCGAGTCCTAGCTGGTCCATGTCTCAACAACCAAGAGAAATGCAGAAACCTTGGAGCAATCACCCAAATGTGAAGAAGGAGGCACAAGAACTTTTGAAAGGGGAAAAACAATGAAAGACCCCTTGTGATATTATGAATGAGGCAATGCCTAATGTGTGTGTGTGTGTGAGAGAGAGAGAGAGAGAGAGAGAGAGAGAGAGAGAGAGAGAGAAGCTATTTACAATAATGTCATTAAGAAGAAATGAGAGAGGAGACATCTCTTAAATAGAGATGAGGAGAGGATTTACAAAGTAACTCCCAAATCTGGGAATGCCACCATTCATAAAATGTGTGTGCCATGTGTCCACATCCTCTTATGGAGGAAATCTAAAATTCCTTAATAAAGGAAAATAAAAGAAATGACTTGTCCTCACACATGAATAAGAGGACAAATTACATGTAGGGATTCTAAAGGAATTTCCCAAATTAAATACAAATAAACCTAAGCCAAGTAAAGATCAAATATTCTAACAAGAGTCATACATGCATCTAGTCCTTTCTTGAACATAGCTTGGGCGTCCTCCTTAGTTCTTGTTTGCATCCCTTGGTGATTGGGAATCCCAAACACCTCTCTTATTGAGTCTTCGGTGAGATATGCAAGCACCATCCCCTTAGGTGTTCGGATTGTTCTTGACTATGGGTCGTAGTGCCTAACACATTCACCATGAGCTCATTTCATTGTATTGTTGATGGGAATCCATTTGTTTGGTAGATTCCACTCTTCATAATGTTGACTACCAAGGGAGAGGGTAGCTGGTTCTTCGTTCTTTACATCTTTCGTTTCATCTTTTTCCTATCCATGTACTCCATGTTGGTGCCTCCAACCTTCTTCCACTTGGAAGATATCTGGGTCTCCGGGTAGTATCCTTCAAATACTTTCTTTAATTGGGTCTTCCTTGCAGCTATCCCTGTTTTTGACATGGTTACCTGTATGAAGCTAGAAGTGCATAAATTTGAACAAATAATTTTCCAGAATTAACTTAGGTTCTGATTTCAATTGATTTTCAGACTTAATAGCTTTCTAAAATCAGAAAATTAAAACTATGCAATGCTGATTCTCAGAAATACAAAGGATTTGATCTAAATTTGGAAGTTTTGCCTTAAAAAAACCTTATTTTCAGACGTATGAAAGGTTTGATCATAATTTGAAAGTCTGAAAATATCATTCAACTCAGACTTAGGAATGATGTTGCAACCGAATTCGCTGCCTAAGCCTGATTTCTGAGTGTGAAAGGTCTGGAAATCGGGTTCTATCAGCTGAATCTCATTCCTTTCCTTGTGCGATTCATGTGGCTGATACAATTTGCATTTGCATTGGCTGGAAATGATACGTTTCTCCCTGAAGTTGTGGCTGGAAATGGCGTCTTCGGCTGGTAATGTTGCTTCCCTCTATGTGTTTCAAAACGCCCTCAATGGTGGCGCCATTGATGCCTTAGGCAAATGTCTCACCACTTCCTCCTCTTGCTGACTTAGGCGATTCTAACCGCCTCCTCTTCCAGCTCATTTGACATCGAATCAGCAACTTAATGATTATTTTATTGCTTGCGAGTGTGTATTTATTCAGCATTTCACCTCTCATTTTCACCACATAGCCAATGTGGGACAAATAAAATGTTAAATCAGCAAGGTGAGGAAAAACGATATGTATAGGGACACTAAAATTCAGCCATATTTCCCTTTGTTTTGCCCACCAAATGAAATTGTGGAGAATTGATCCCATTTGGACACTTTTGGCCTTAAAATCCTCACACAACTTTGATCTCATGCCCCTTGGTGGAAAATTGATGCTCATTGGGACACTTGATTCTGATCAAATCTTTGTAATTCAGCCCCAAGTGGAAAATCGACCTCCATCAGGACACCTTTTTCACGTTGTTTTCGCATCGTTTGATCCTTTACTCTCCAAGTGGAAAACTGATCCTCGTCAGGACTCATGATTTTTGCTTGATTCACTTTGTTTTGGTCACTTTTCCCTCAAGTGGAAAATCGTGGGTCATCAGGACTCAATTTCTATGTACATTTTCACCTTGTAAGCCCAATGGAAAAACGACCTCCATCGGGGCTCTTAATTTCCTTTGTTTTGTCAAATTCTTTAGTCATCGGGACTTTCTACAATAATAACTTCATTTGCTTGTAAACTAAGTCCTGGAGTGGAAATTCGACCTCCATCAGGACTTACTTGTCCTTAACATCGAATAGATAATTTGATGCTCAAAAGGAAGTGTAAAAATGTCCCTCATCAAGTCTTAGTTGATTTTTATGCTTTTTAAGTCCAAACTTACCCAATTTCGTCAATTGATGCAGTGGAAATTCTATTTTCATCGGGACTGTGTGGGTTTTCCCAAGTTTTCAAAGGTGGAAAATCGAAGTCCATCGGGACTTTGTGCATTTTTTAGCCTGCTTCATGTCTTAGGAGCGGAAAAAACGACTCATATAGGGACTTTTAACATTTTCACACAAAATTTGCATCAGTTAGCAACATTTTCATCATTTTTCACTCAAATTTTAAGGCAATTTGTAACTCAACACTCAAAAAGATAAATTAACACACCAAGGCAACTTGACACTTAGGGTTATTTTAACATTTTTAACATATTTTTCAGCATTTTGATCCTATTGACACCAAACCTAAAGATTTATCATTATTTGCATCACAGAGACTTGAAAACACAATCATATCCAAGGACGAGACTCAGACATTAAGCTCAAAATTGTCACCTGACTACCAAAACCCTAAACTAACACGACTAGAAAGCAAGAGAGAGGGGGTTCCACATTTGCAATGGGGTGATGTGTGAAAAGGTCACAACAGTGACATGAGCTGATGTCAGTAGACTAGTATTGCTTCCAATACTGACTTTGCCCATGTTAACCTCTCACCTAAAGACAATCGTCTATCACACCAGTTATTGATTTGATTCTCTGTCTGATCTAAAAGTAGAGTTCCATGGAGTTTTCTGACGACGGGAAGGATTTCGGGTAATGTGCCCACTTTGAAATAGGGTTTAATAATAATTAATAATAGTAAAATTAAAATACAAAAGAATAAAAATAGCATTTAAATTAAAATATAAAATTATATATTATTAAAATTTAACTAAGTTAATGAATGGTCAAAAGGCATGAAATGAAAAGTGTAAAAGTTTGTTCAATTTACAATTCAATATGCAAGATGTATTCTAATTTTATTCTTTATATATCTATGTATTTTATCTCTATTATAATTCTGACTATCTTCTTTGTTTGGCAGGTAAGAGGAGTATTTATTGATTTCGATATCCTCTTTCTCAAATACCATATGATATATATATATATATGGGAGGGGAGGATCAAGCAGTGCCTTGACCGGTCATGTCTTATGGATATGACCGATCAAGATGCTACTTGATCGCACCCTTTGGTATATAATATCAACCGGTGTTAAACATATTTGTCAACCCGATATTAATCGGTGATCACATAACATATAACATATTTGCCAACCCGATATTAATCGGGACTCACGTAACATATTAACATGTTAACCGATATGCCAATCGGTATTAATGATGGCGTTTGGCATTGCAAATTAACCAAAGTGAATCGGTGTCTATGTTAATCGACACCGATCACTTAACTAAGGGTTATATTCATTAATCATTAATTGGTGCATTACTATGCCACCCGATAGTAATATAATAATCACTTGTTGAGAACACATCCGATATAGATCAGGATAGATGATTAATTAGATAACTATCGTTGATTACCAATATGCCATGATTATCGATGAGGAATAATCATCAAATAAAATAGCTTGAAGTTTTTCTTAATGGTTTAATCGATAGGGTAAATGATTGAATGAGAGACTTCATTTATCTCTCATTCAATCATTTATCTT
This sequence comes from Cryptomeria japonica, assembly GCF_030272615.1. Classification (NCBI taxonomy): domain Eukaryota; kingdom Viridiplantae; phylum Streptophyta; class Pinopsida; order Cupressales; family Cupressaceae; genus Cryptomeria; species Cryptomeria japonica. Next base: position 185,096,349 of record NC_081408.1, read on the forward strand.
ACCGTAGCTACCATGCATTAACACTCCCTCTTAGCTAGGTAAGATAAATGAGAGTAGTATATCAAGCATCACAATTTTAAATGATAGTTAGCATTCTTTACACAATCTAACTTTCTAGGAAATCATATCACCTAATCACATGATATGAAGTATCACCTAAACACGTGATACAAAAGACCATCACATCAATCTTGTGATGACAGGATATCACCTTAGCACGTGATATCAGTATTGCCTAAGCATGCAATACTTAAGGATAATCATATGAGAAAATATTCCATTCTCATCTTTATCCAAGTTGAGGTAGGTGCACTAACATTTCATATAAATGTTTTACCACAACACAATCATGGCTCATCCATGATACACCAGAGGTCCAACATGATAACTGGTTTGGACATTATAAGATCGTCACCTTATAATGTCTCCATACAAGTGTTCATTATCTTGAGAGATCGTCACCTCTTAGATATGAACTCAGGGGATAAGAATCCAAAAATGTCCTATCATGACAAAGAAGTTTACACCTTAAACATCTTATGTAAATACAAATTACAAAGCAAATTACCTTTCTATCATACCTAAACCTTTTCTGAAGTGATCAACCTTCACTTTGGAAAGAGGTTTGGTCAGAATATCTGCTGTTTGATCTCCTGTACAAACATATTCTAATTGGATTGCATTCCTGTCTACCATATCTCGCACATAGTGGTATGGAATCTCAATATGCTTGGATCTGTCATGAAACACTGGATTTACTGAAAGTTTTATACAGCTCTGGTTGTCACAGTGTATAACAGTGGGTTTCATAGGTTCTCCAAACAACCCCACAAGCAACTTCCTAAGCCATACTACCTCTTGGGCAGCCATAGAAGCTGCAATGTATTCTACCTCGGTGGAGCTTTGGGCTACAGAAGACTGCTTCTTGCTGATCCAAGATATCATGGCTGAACCTAGACTGAAGCAACACCCTGAAGTTCTTTTCATGTCAGTCACACTTCCAACCCAATCTGAATCTGTAAATCCATGTAAGTTTATATCAACTTTCTCATATTTGAGACCAAGGTTTAGGGTACCTTGTAGGTATCTCATAATGTGTTTTATTGCAACCAGGTGTATCTCCTTCGGTTCACACATAAACTGACTTAGAGCATTAACCGCATAACAGATATCTGGTCTAGTATTTACCAGGTACATCAGGAACCCAATCATCTGTCTGTATTGAGTAAGATCAGTGGGTTGTGACTCTGTTGCTGCTTCTTTAAGTTTATGTAAATTAGTTTCCATAGGAGAGGTCATGGGTCTACATTTTAGCATTCCGAATCTCTTCAATATATCCAAGGTATACTTTCCTTGGTTTAGTATAATGTTGTCTGAATTCTGCCATACTTCCAATCCTAGGAGGAAGTAATGAAGGAGTCCTAAGTCCTTCATATCAAATTCTTTGGATAGATCTTTCTTGCATTGATCTATAAGATGATCATTTCCTGCGATTAATAAGTCATCAACATATAAAATCAACATTAGCATATCACCTTTATTTCTTTTGTAGTAGAGATTAGGATCTGCGTCATTTTTAGAGAAGCCTAGTCCTGAGGGATAGGTGTCAATTCTTTCATACCAGGCCCTGGGAGCCTATTTGAGTCCATAGAGAGCTTTCTTGAGTCTACACACGTGAGACTCTGCATCATAAATTTCAAACCCTTCAGGTTGCTCTAGATAGACTTCTTCTGAGATCTCACCATTTAGAAATGCTGTCTTAACATCCATCTAGTGTACCTTCCACCCCTTAGCTACTACAATGGCTAATACAGCTCTTATTGATGTATATCTGGCAACAGGTGCAAAAGTTTCTTCATAATCTATTCCTTCTCTTTGAGAGAACCCTCTAGCTACAAATCTAGCCTTGTGTTTTTCAATACTACCGTCTGCAGCATGTTTGATCTTAAAAAACCATTTAGATGAAACAACAGATTTCTTAGTTGGCCTAGGAACAATCTCCCAAACATCTTTTTTCATAATGGACTGATACTCTTCAGACATGGCATCCTTCCATACTTGATGTTCAAGAGCCTCTGATACATTGTTTGGTTCGGCTTTAGAGAGATCATTCATAAGGGCAACATAGCTAGTGAATTTGTTAGGCCTTTTGCTTTCCCTGAAGGTTCCTGGAGGAGCAACAAACTTCTGAGCTTCTGCTACAGTTTTGATGGCCCATAGTGGTCTTTTCTTGAGGTTTTCTCTAGGTGGACTTTGAGTTTCACTTATAGTTTCCTCAGGATTCTCCCTCTGAAGCTCAGAAGTAGGATCTCTATCTATGTTAAGGGTGGGGCTATAGACTTCAGGTTCTAGAGAGCTTTGTCTCTTTTGAAGGCTAAGTCTTCTTCAAAGATCACATCCCTGCTTAGTTCAATATTCTTTTGGCCAGGTATATAGATCCAGTAAGCCTTGGAGGTTTCACTATATCCTACAAAGATTCCCCTTTTCCCAGAAGGCTCTAGTTTTAATCTTTTCTCCTTAGGTACATGAATATAGACAGGGCATCCAAATATCCTAAGGTGGCTAATATCAGGTTTTGATTTAGTAAAGACTTCCTCAGGGGTCTTATCTTCAAGATAAAAGTGGTGACATCTGTTTTGAATATATACAGTAGTGCTAGTTGCTTCTGCCCAAAGATTGATATTTAGATTCTGATCAAGAATCATAGCTTTGACAGCTTCAATGATTGTCCTATTTTTCCTTTCAGCTATCCCATTTTGTTGAGGGTTATAAGGTATTGTTAACTCCCTCTTAATCCTTGAATTTTTACAAAACTGTTTAAATAATTCTAATGTGTATTCCCCCCCATTGTTAGTTCTTAGGGTTTTAATTTTATTTCCTGAGTAGTTCTCTGTTAGTGATTTGAATTCTTTAAACCTATTAAGGATCTCTTCTGATTCTTTACATTTCAGAAAGTAGATCCAAGTTTTCCTAGAGTAGTCATCAATGAAAATTACATAATAAAGGCACCCTCCTAATGATGGTACAGACATTGGCCCACATAGGTCAGAGTGAACTAGTTCTAAAACATTGTTTGTTTTCCTAGAACTATTCTGAAAGGAACTCTTAGTATTTTTGCCTCGGGCACACCCCTTACATGTACCAGAATGGTATTGTTTTAACTTAGGCAAACCAATTACTAATTTTCCGTTGAACATAAAGTACAAAAGTCTAAATGACCTAATCTTTTATGCCAAATTTCATTAGAATCTGCAATCTCATGAAGTAGGGCTAGGTTAGAGTCAGTACTTACCTCGTACCAATAGCCTTTTCTACGTCCTAGGGTTATAGCCTTCTTGATGGAAGAGTTTTGTGGCCATACTAGAACTTTACTATTCATGAAGGTTATTCTGTACCCATCATCTTCAAGTGCAGATATGGAGATTAAGTTCCTCTTGTTGCCAGGGACGAATAGGACTCTGGTGAGTTGGAGAGACATGCTTGTCTTCAGCTTAATGGTGCAGGTACCGACGCCTTTCATAGGATGTGCAGAGTCATCACCAATGGTTACTTCTTCATCAATTTCTTCTAACATGGAATCCAATAATTCTCTATACCTAGTGATGTGTCTTGAAGACCCACTGTCAATGATCCAGGTGTTAGATTTATTGGATACTTGGCTAGAGAGGGCAGAGTAGAATACATGCTTCTCGGAGTTATATTCTTCCCTTTTCACTTTTGCAAATATAGCTTCTTGTTTGATTCTATCCGGACATTTTGTTGCATAGTGTCCATATTGATCACACCTAAAGCACTGAATGTGAGAGTTGTCTTTCTTGGATGACCTTTTCTCATGTCGGTTCTTTCTCTTCTTGAAATGTTTTGTTAGGTTCGGTCTCAAGTTCTGCAGTTTTAGTTTTTACAAATGATTCGACTTTATTTTCTTTTAGAATCATTTGAATTTTGAACTTCCATGTTGAGAAGTCATCACCTCCTCTGAGTCTATCTTCAATTCTAATAGCGCTAGCCTTTGAAAGAATTGTGATGTTGAATATATGCTTGATTTAGATTTTCTGCAAAATTGAACAGCCTCAGGTTCAATTTAACCTGGCTTTGATACCATGTAAAAGTTTGTTCAATTTACAATTCAATATGCAAAATGTATTCTAATTTTATTCTTTATATATCTATGTATTTTATTTCTATTATAATTCTGACTATCTTCTTTGTTTGGCAGGTAAGAGGAGTATTTATTGATTTCGATATCCTCTTTCTCAAATGCCATATGATATATATATATATATGAGAGGGGAGGATCAAGCAGTGCCTTGACCGGTCATGTCTTATGGACATGACCGATCAAGACGCTACTTGATCGCACCCTTTGGTATATAATATCAACCGGTGTTAAACATATTTGTCAGCCCGATATTAATCAGTGATCACATAACATATAACATATTTGCCAATCCGATATTAATCGGTGATCACATAACATATAACATATTTGCCAACCTGATATTAATCGGGACTCACGTAACATATTAACATGTTAACCGATAGGCCAATCGATATTAATGATGGCGTTTGGCATTGCAAATTAACTGAAGTGAATCGGTGTCTATGTTAACCGACACCGATCACTTAACTAAGGGTTATATTCATTAATCATTAATCGGTGCATTACTATGCCACCCGATAGTAATATAATAATCACTTGTTGAGAACACATCCGATATAGATCGGGATAGATGATTAATTAGATAACTATCGTTGATTACCAATATGCCATGATTATCGATGAGGAATAATCATCAAATAAAATAGCTTGAAGTTTTTCTTAATGGTTTAATCGATAGGATAAATGATTGAATGAGAGACTTCATTTATCTCTCATTCAATCATTTATCTTACCGTAGCTACCATGCATTAACAAAAAGTTGAGACTCCCTCGAACATGAGATATAAAATGGAGAAGAGAACCTCATTTGAGAGGGGAGAAGGAGGAGAAAAGAAAGAAGCAAGCATGTGAATCAAGGAAGAATCAATGGAAGGAAGGAATGGGAAGTAAATAAGGAAGTGACTCTTCCAAAGGAGGTCAGAAATTATGAAAGGTTGTGACTCTTTTGAAGGGTGGTGGTTGTGAAAGTTTGTGACTCTTTTGAAGGGTGGTGATTGTGAAAGGTTGTGACTCTTTTGAAGGGCAGGTATGTTGAAGGGGTGTGACTTCTCCCTCACAATGGAAGATATAAAGGGAAGAAGGTCTCATTTGAGGAGGGGGGAAAAGTAAGAAACATCAGATCTCAAGCATCCCAACATGGAAGACATTAACCCTTGCGGTTTGCCATGAATAGATGAAAACAATATAATAATATGCACTTATAATATATATGCACTTCTAATATTTATGTACTTACAATGTTTATGCATTTATAAACTACTTTCTTGGAATAATCTAATAGCCATGCACTTCATATCTTTGCAAACATCCTCTTTGTATATCGAGAGTGTTTACCCTCTCGGGTGAATAACTTAAAACATACAATGCGTAATGCAGAATGATAACACCATAGATATCAGACAAGTATAAGAGATGTTATTCCATTCCTAATCGTCTTTCCCCCGTTACAAGTTACATTCCGAAGTATATAAAGATACCAAGGGGGTGCGAGCGCCAACTGTCGCACCGCAACGACCACCCCTCGGTTGCCAACTAACCAAAACAATTACACATAATTAACTAGTCTTATGTTTGTGTACAATAATGCCGCTAACATCATCCCCCCCAAAGGAAAAGAATTCGTCTCCAGACGACTTAATACAAAATAGAGATGACATTAAACAGAACTGCTGACGCCAGTCGAGCCCAAAACTTATACACCTGTTGCGTCCTTGCTTGAAAACCCTTTTCTGCTACCATCCTATGCTCAAGTGCGGATTTCACCATTAGTGCTTCCTTTGACATCACAATCCTCCTGTGCCTAAACCAAACTTGTCTGCAAAACATGCTTTTCAGTCTCAGCCTCCACCAATTGCTACTCAAATGATACTGTCTCCCTAGCCAATTTGCCCTCGATAGCCACTGGCGTTGCCCTCTCGGCATCCAACTCCTGGGTACGTTGAGCTAAGTCTCACACTAGTACTGCCTCCAACCTGGTGGTCAGCTCCTCCCGAGCCCTCTCTGCATCCACCAAGGCAACCTCACGTCCAGCCGAGACCTACTCCAAGTTCCTCAAAGTGTACCATTCCTGCCTGGAGGTGGCCACAGTTTGCCCTCTCGGGTAAACGGTTAAATGCAGAAAATAAATGCGCAGAACATAATGGAAATACATTAAATAACCAGTCTCTATATTAATTCAACAGTCCATGTACAATAAGTGCTTATAACATTACATCTAACACGACTAACATGATCATACTTCGAAGAAAAGGTACACAATATATAATACCCGAAGGGGTACGACACAACCGTCGCGACTCCAACTACCTACCCGTTGGCTAACTAACTGACCGCCGTAACTCATTATTACTGACGACAACATAAACATAATATAACAACATAACATAATGATTATTTCCGGCAACATCATCCCCCTCAAGAAAAGAAGTCGACTCCGACGACTTAATACAAAATAGAGATGAGCTTCAGGAACTACTGACGCTAGTCGGGCCTGGATCTTATACACTTGCTGCGTCCTCGCCTGAAAAACCCTTTTCTGCTACCATCCGATGCTCAAGTGCGGATTTCACCAATATTGCTTCCTTTGCCATCACAGTCCTCTTGTGCCTAACCCAAACTTGTTTGGAAAACATGTTTTTCAGTCTCAGGTTCCACTAACTGCTACTCAAATGATACTGTCTCCCTAGCCAATTTGTCCTCGATAGCCACCCGTGCTGCTCTCCCGGCATCCAACTCCTGGGTACGTTGAACTATTGCCCCCAACCTGGTGGTCAGCTCCTCCCGAGCCCTCTGTGCATCCACCATGGCAACCTCACGTCCAGCCGAGACATACTCCGAGTTCCTCAAAGCGTACCTATCCTGCCTGGAGGTGGCCACAACCCGCTGGCACAAAGGCTAGGAGACACCTCAAATCCTCCATCACACTCCCCAAAGGCTAAAAACTGAACTGAATAACTCCCTGATGTCATACAACTGCGCGGACCTGCACTGCCTTCCCTCAAACTCTGTTTGTTCCCAACCTCCAAATCCGTCTCCCTCTACGACTTATGGCTTCCCCGCCAATGCTTAGCTGCAGGCTTCTTTCTCACAATACGGACAACCACAACACTTCCCGTTCTTCTGTAGCTCAAAAATAAACTGGGGGTCTGGGGGCAACGCCCCTAGCGGGGTCGAGGGGTACTGGGGCAGCGCCCCAGGTGCGCTTCCTGTCGCAGTACAGGGCGGCGTTGAGGGGTAGCGCCCCCGTCGCCAACACCAATTTACAACCCTCAGAACCATACGAAAGTCCATGGCGCACAGCATTTCAGTGATATTTTAAGATGCCAAAAACCCTTCTTTTCCACTCTGAATTTTCAGTGTCCTGGCTTCAAACTCCAGCGAATCATTTCAAATCTGGTCGTCGTTTTTTTTTTTTTTACCACTGTAATGTCCCCAATGGCACCCCGGCCATACAACCTCCCTGTACGGTCAACAATAGCACTGGCACCTCCAATCGTGCGGCCACCTTCCCGTGTCGTCAACACCCCTCCACCGTATGGCGGACCACTGACGACGGAGCGGCTGCGTGGTTGTGCGTCTTAATCTTTGCGTGCGTTTTTGGCCTTTCCGCACGACGATGGTTACCACCGTTGGTGTTACCACTGCCAGTGGTCCACCGCACGGTGGTCACCGTCAGTGTCACCACCGCCGGTGGCCCACCGCACGGTGATCACCGTCGATGGTCACCGTCGATGTTGTCACCACCGCCGGTGGCCCACCGCACGGTGATCACCGTCGGTGGTCACCGTCGATGTTGTCACCACCGTCGGTGGTCCACCGTACGGTGGTCACCGTCTGTGTCGCCACCGCCAGTGGTCCCACCGTGGCGCTTTTGTTTTCTTTTCTCTTTTTTTTTTTTTAAATTCTAACAATACGGTCGCTGTCATACGACTGTACGGTTTTTTTTTTTCAAATTTTTTCCTTTTTTTTAAGTTGTCTAGAGAGTCTTCGGCTCGAGTCCCCTGTCTTTGGGATCGCCCTTCATCCTTCTCGGTTTTCCTCGCCCGAGAGTCGCCTGCTGTGGTCCTGTGCCTCTTGAGTCGCCTGCCTGGCCTCTCAAGTCCCCTTCCATCCGCTCGGGTGTCCATCCAGGCTCTCGGGTTCCCTGCGCGCTTCGTGTGGTAGGGTTTCAATTTGGGCCCGTTGGTGGCCAATCTATTTTCAATAGCCATCTGAAGACCTGGAACCACAATTTCTACAGGGACCACGGTCTCCTTCCCGTACATAAGAAGAAGGAGGATAATAAAGATTTTGAAGGCTGCGGCCTTCCACACAGGGTTCCAATCGTTGCCGACACTCTTCGGATTATTTACGTCGCCAGGGTTTGGGGCGTCTCCCTTCCAATATTTTCTGTATTCTGACAGGTACACCTCTGTTGGTTGCTTTGGTTCCTCTACTTCGAGCCTGTAGCTTTGGAACATTTCGTAATCCTCCATTTGCTAGTGGAAGAGCCCGTTAAGTGAGCATACCTCATCTTCAAAACATCCCTCCAATTCGAGCACCCCTTCACTGTTCGACTCCATCGCGTTCTTGCCCTTGCTTTCATCGGGACCCCCTTCCCCTTTATTAGAGTCCTCTGAGTCCGAGTCGGAAGAGGCGAGCTCTTCGCCAACATCTTGGGTGTGTAGGTCAATGGTATATTTCCGCCCTCCCTTCTCCATGGAAAGTGTATTTTTCTTCCAGTTGTGGTTTACTTTCGCGTTGATCAACCACGCTCTCCCCAGGATGGCGTCATAGCCTTTCTTCTTCGAGGGAATAACCACGAAATCTAACAAGAATGGTTGCGTACCAATTGTCACTTGCTGGGCCATCAACAGGCCGAGTGGCTTAATGCCGTGTTGGTCCGCTCCCACCAGGTTGAATGTGGGTGGTCATAGGGTGGGCTTCCCCAGTCGCTTCCATGTTTCTTCTGGTAGTACATTCACCCCAGATCCCCCGTCCACAATGGTGTCCTTCAGAATGGTCCCACGGATACCCATTTCTACCACAGCTGGGTGTCTACCACTGCTCACGGCTAGTAACATCGGGTCAGTCGAAGGGCTGACGGAAACCTCCACCTGTGGTGTACTCTTCGAAGCGGTGGCGGGAACCCCTACCTGTGGTGCACTCGACGATGCGGTGGCGGGAACCCCTACCTGTGGTGCACTCAACAATGCGGTGCTTTGCACATTGGTGAGGATGGTAGTCCTCAATTGTGGCATAGAGTCTAGAAGGTCTTTTACCTTTATCGGCACCTCTATTTGCAAGATTTGCCCAACGATGTTATTTTCCGCTTCTGTACGGGACGATGTACTCGCCATCTCGTTGTCCCGTCGTTCGGTCGTCATCTCACGTTCAATATTGGCCTTTGCCTCCCGTAATCTCTCCTTCTCCGTACGGGGGTCGGGATAAGTGGCTTTCTTCGTCTGGGCGCGGGTGATCGCCAGTACTTCTTTCTCACTAGTCTTCTGAGCCTTCTCAATGTTGAGGAGATTAACCCTGCCTGCGGGCAATTTGCGTCCTCATGGTCGCCTGGCCCACACCAACGGTAGAGGTGCTGAGGGGTGGCTTCCTTTGTGCAATCACGGGCGAAGTGCCCCCACTGATTACAGGCCCTACATTGGATAATTGGCCGGCCCTTGGCGTCAGACTGGATACGACTTCCGTTGTTGTTATTGTTGCTATTCCTTCCGCCGCCGCGTCTGTTGTCTCGGTATCCTCCAGATGATGCCGTTGTGTTAGTATGTTGGCCGGTACCCGCTGGTGCGGATGTTGTGGCCTGCTCCGTGAACAACACCTGGTTCATTTGCGTACCTCGGGTTTTCATGTTGTATGGGCACTCCTTGGTGGACTGTCCCATCACTTGGCAAATCTCACAGAATGCCTTCTTTTGGCAAGTACCCTTTGTGTGCCCTTCCTCTTTGCACTCAGTGCACCATATGTCCCCTTCGTTCCGACTAGTGCTTCTCATTATTTTGAATTCCTTTATCATTCGCTCCGTGTCTTTCTGGAGCGCTTGCACCCGTTTGCCAGCCTCGTCGTCACTGCTGCTTTCCTGTGAAGAGTCATCGTCCTCGGATGAGGATTTATTACTTTTCTTCTTCTTTGATGTTTTGTGTTCGCTCTCCAGGTCCATCGCCCTATTATAGGCGTCGTCATATGACGTCGGGGGTACAATTTTCATCTTCCTCCGTAGGGAGGATTTCAACCCTTCAACGAACCATCGTTTCTTCAATCCATCTGCGAGTTGGCTTTCCATTTTACCCAAGAGTTCTTTCAGCCTCCGACTGTATGCCCGTACTATCTCCTTGGTACCTTGTTTGGTACTGTATATCTCCGTTACAATTTCATTGTCATCACGGAGCAACCGAAACTCCCCCGTGAATTCCTTCTGTAGATTGGCCCACGTGGCCACTTTTTGTGGCCACTTTTTGCTTGTCCACATCGGAGTACCAATCTATGGCAACTCCTCGTAACGTGGCTGGGAACTGCTGTACTGTTGACGTGTATTTTGTACACAATCATACACAGAATAAAATACCATTAGGCATCTTATCCTCTCTTGAGAAAATAGTCTCTAACTGCTGAAGATCTGCAAAAAGGATCAGTTAGGTGGACTCCAAGGTTCTTTTAGTGGGGTCTCCACGTGTGGACAAGCTTTTTTAGTGGTATGATGTGATTTGCTGTTTCCTTCAAGGCTTCTTACGGATTCAATAGTTCGAAGGTTTCACTAAACTAAAAGGAACTTTCAAAAAAAAAGGAAAAAGGACAGGGTTTGAGTAAATCTAATCTAGTCTAATCCTATGAACGACTTAGCATGAATGAGATTTGGCAAGACTCAACCAATTTCAATTTTGCCATGAGACAACAACTCAACTGAAATTAGTGCGATCTTCTAAGGTAATAATGATGTTCAATGCATCAAAGATCAAGGACACTACTACGAAGGTACATATCCTAGATAAGAAAATGCTTGAAGGTTAAGGACTCAAGGTGTTTTCCAGTCGACCACGCAAGGCGTTCTTACAATCAGCAAGAAGCTAGTGGTTTGGATTGCGAATCCTACCAAATATCAAATCTCACACTTAGTCTTTCTAATTAACAAACTACTTTGATTGAGCGTGATTCAAGTACATCCAACAACCATGAAGATAACTCAAGGAACTTGCAACAAAACACCATAACTTCAATATTTTATTGATTTCCAAGTCATCATATACAACAATTGCTTGAACTTCTCTCTTCAAGACTCAATCTTGCTACAAAATAAAAATTGCTTACAATTCTAATCTCTCTATTTCGCTCTTAACTCTATTCTCTATTAACTGACTATTACAAATGAAATGAAAATGGGGGTATAAATAGCATCCCCAATTACAATGAAAGGTCCAGATCGAAAGCAAATCAACGGACAAGATCATGACACCTAAACCCTAATTAGGGTTTATTACAAATGACCTCCTTTTTACTGAACAATATTAAATACATAGCCAAATATTAAATTTGGCACAAAAATCTAGGAGGTATCAACCAATGAGAAATAAGATGTCATGTCATCTGTAACAACCTTTCATCTAGAATCTTATTCCCTTTCCAATTTTCCTTCTTAGCATATGCAATGAATTTTGTCACAATTTCTTCGATTTCTGTGATTGGAATCTCGGGAAGATTCTTGATATTCTCTTCTAAGTGGATAACTTGATCAAATGCATCTAGAAGAGCTGTGTCCCAAGTAGGTTCAAGTTCCTTTGTTCTATCAATCAGGAGCATGGTGGCATACATCTGATCATACTGCTCATCTGTAACATCTGCGTCCTTGCGAAAGATGATAGTGATTCTATCCTCAAACTCTTGTAAATCCACATCTGTCTCGACCTCGATCCTCCTGCCAAGAATGGTACGAAATACCTCAAAGACTCTGTCCTGGATCGGATTGATCACCTCCTCAACTTGACCACATCTAACGCTGATGTCCTCAAAGAGAACACTCTTTATATGGAGTAAGGTTGACCACTGAAACAAACTGTGAGAATCACCTTCTAAGATCCTCTCTTGTGCTAAAATTCTTCTGGATGTATGTCTTATAACTTTCAAGACAGGAATGACAACGTCCTTGGTGTGGGCAAATGCAGCTACTGTTGCCATCAGTCTGTGGATTATCTCAAGGACTTGGATAGCCTGGTGGGTGATCTTCGACATCCTTGTAATAAACTCAATGGCCACCGTGTGAGATCTATCCATCCAATTACATGTACGCTGAACCATATTCCTGAATCTTTCTGCTTCATTGATTGATTGAAGGGGCAATGCCTGCAATGGTGATCTAACTGGATCCTGACGTCCCAAAGGTTCATTGATGTGACTGAAATATGTTCTCCATGCACCGACCTCTTTCTCAAGCTTTCTATTCTTTTCTACTTCTTCTCTAAATTTATCCTTCAATGCCTCAAATGTGTCGGTGGCATCATCTAAAGTCTGCTCTGCTGTGGATGGTCCTAACTCAATAGTCTGTATATGATAGTCCTCTGCTAGGATCTCACCCTCATATTTGTCTGCTGCCGGTGTAGCTATCTGCAGTTTTCTAGATCCAGTCTCATCTCGAATCATCTTGGACATCTTTGTAGCCTTCTTCTTCTCTGTTGTCATATGTGAACGTCCAACAAGGCTCTCTAGATCGATTGCACTGTCCTCGTCCTCAATTACGATCACCTTAGTCAATCTCTCCTTCAACCAGTCTGGGATATTTGATCTTGTCTCTTGAACTTGAATTTCTTTGTGTACTACTTCTTCTTGTCTGGGAGGAGATGTTACTTCATTATCATTATCTAAATCATAGTCTTGGAGAGATCCATCGGATGAAACATGCTGTGCCTGTTCTTCCTCCTGTCTATCATTCTGTACCATCGATTCCATGGATTCTTCCACTCGAACTGTTCTATCCTCTGGCCTGGAAGAAGTACCTGGTGTTTGATCTTTGTTAGCACCTTGCTTTTTCTTGGAAGGCTCTTTCTTTTCTGATCTTTCCTTTCTCTTTGAACCTCTCGGATGGAGATTGCCCTCACTGGCACATCGAAGGTTACCTTCACCTGAATTTCTAGGATTAGGATTGCCTTCACTAACACTGGCTCCACCTTCGGCTGGCTTTTCTTCCAAAGTAAAAGACATGGCTATGCCTTGTTCTCTCAACTTCTGATGTTGAATGTCTACCCATCTGCGAGTACAAGACAAGACTGGTGCCATCAAATCATCTAAATCCACGGCCTCGGGCTCGTTCCAATTCAAACTAATTGTTTTACTTTCTCTATCATATGAAGATTGGATGTGCCTGCCGTTGTCCTGAGCTTGGTCGGCTACTCTGTAAATCTTACATTTCCTGATGAAATCCAAAGGCAATCTAGAATGTATCTTGCGTTTCACTTCAAGATCATCTAGGAGATTCATCATAAAATCTTCAATTTGGTATTCATGTCTAAATCTTCTACCGACTGTCTCTTCTAAATGTCCATGAGGATCAAAACTATTCCTCCAAGCAAAAGATGAAAAAGGATACAAGGCTAACTCCCTCTCTGCGTCATCCATGGCTGAGACATTGGGACATACCTCAACTGAATTACCCAAAATAATAGGTACCTGAACTCCATTCTGATGTCTGTGTCTGAATGCCTTCACATATGCTGCCAACTGCCTTGTTACTTCAAGTAACACAATCCTGTCTGTCGGGTATCTCGGCAACATATATGGAGGTAAAGGACATCCATACACTCTAATGTAAGTGAACTTGGGAAACTGAATGAACCAAGCACCGTACCTCTTGATTAATTCCTGGGCATCCTGAGATAATCTGTTGTGAATCCCTCCTTGCAACGTCCTGGTGATGTTCATCGTGAAAGTATCGTTGATTAACTTGTAGTTCTTCCCTGGTGGATGATGCAAGTAGGTATAGGATTCACAAACTCTGACCTCGCCGGGTCCTCTTCCAATCACTCCTCTGTGAGGTAGTCCTGCGTACTCGACGCTCCTGATTAAGGCATAGATGACGTATGAACTCATGTGGAAGGACTTAGTAGCCCTGAGTCTTCTCAATTGTACGTCTAAGCAATGGCTAATTATCCTAGCCCAATGTATTGTACCCTTTCCTTGAACAATCACCTGGATGAAATAAAACATCCATTTCTCAAAATAGAAGGCATGAGGTGCTCCTGTAACTCTGTTGAGCATGGTAATCAAATCTCTGTACTCCTCTTGGAAATCGATCCGGTGTGGTGTGTTCGGTACTTTGCTCAGACGGGGACGACTCTTGAGTAGCCAGTTCTTGTTGATGATGCTTAGACAAGCATCTGGATCGTCATCGTACACTGATCTAGCTCCTTCAATGCTCTTGTATATCATGTCCCTGTGCTCTGGAAGATGGAAGGCTTCACTTATGGCCTCCTCTGAAAGGTACGCCAAAGTGTTTCCCTCATTGGACACAATTGTCCTGGACTGTGGATTGTAATGACGGGCACACTCGATCATCAACTCGTGGCACTGAATGGCTGGAGGAAAACCGGCCGCCTTAATGATGCCACTTTCTATTATTCTCCGGGCGACAGGTGATGGCTTACCGATGTAAGGGACCTCTCGGAACTTCTTCGTGCTAAAGTTTCCTAAGTTTGTATCTCCAATGTTGCTCCACTTGGACACGATCTTGGTCTCCACCTCTTCAGTCTTCTGATCTTCTTTCATGAGAGCCGAGCGACTGGTGGATGCTCCCGCCTTTGGGGTCGCCATACCTACACAACATTTCATTATAAGAAATAGATTTTGCAATAAATAACGTAAATAAGAGAGATAAATTTTAGGAAACCTCATGATAAGTCTCTAGAGTTATCGTTTCCTAAAATACAACGATTGAGCCAAGAGATTCAAAATTTCAAAATTTCAAAACTTGAAATATGACGATGAACGAATAAAGCAATAACAATTAAATCGCCATACCTCGATAGAGAGCTAACTCTAGAATGCAAAAACAAAATTTGCCTAGGCAAAATTTGAGGTATAAGATAATCTTCAATATGATTCCCTCAAACTATACTTCGCCACCTCTGGAGAGAACGTGATCTTCAAGTAATGCCTTAGACGTGGTCTTAAATGATCTCCAAATTCGCCCTTGGTGTGGTCTTAGATGGATCCTCAAATTCGCCCTTGGTGTGGTCTTCAAATTCGCACCACCTTTTGATAACTACGCGCCACCCTTGGATGAATGAAATTCGCACCACCTTTGGCCTTCAACGCAATTCGCACTCCACACAAGATGATACTAGCGCCACCTTTGGTTTGAAATCGCACCACCTTTGAACACACTTCGCACTATATTCGCCTCTTCTTGATTCGCATGAAGGAAGGTAAAAATGATTATGTAAAAATGAACGTTTCACTCCCCTTATAAATAGCGCTCATACCCTTTCACCTCTTAGGCCGACTTTGACAAATAAAACCATTTTTTAAATGATTTGCAATAAAATAACAAGGCCGACTTGCCTAATTGGGCGCTTCAAACCGATTTTTATATTAATTAAATAATTAATTATTAATGCCTTGCGTTTTTTTAAATGAGAATTTCGATTTTTAATAAAGGCAAAAAAATAATTAATAAAAGATAACGCCATATTAAATGCTAAATAAAAATGGATTTTCAATTTTTTAATCGATTTAGCATTTAAGGAAATTTAAATTTGTTTGTTTGGCGCCAAAATTGGAAAACAAAGGGACGTACCTCATCGCTCTGGTCCTTTGGAGAGGGACAGGAGCGATTCACCATTTTGTCTTGACCTTTTGCATTTCTTACGTCCAACTCCTTCATCTCCACGTTAAAAATCGATCACCTTGATGGTCCTTCGAATTTGATCGCCTTGTGTGCGCACATGGGTGTCCTTTAAGTGCACATCGCCCTGGTCCTTGTCCAAAGGACAGGAGCGATCTTCTTGTTTTCATGTCTATCTTGCATCTTTTAACTTCGATTTTCTTTATTGTGGGCGAATAGCATCTTTTGTTCATGTCTTTTGCGCTTATTCCATTTGCTCGCATGAAGTTTTGAGTGTATTAAAGGGATCATCGCCCTTGTCCCTTGGAGAGGGACAGGAGCGATCCATGTCCTTTCCTTGACCTTGTCAACTTTGCACTTCGATCTTCATTGTAATGCCCTTCAAACGTCGTCCTTCACCTTACCTGACCTTGCTTCGCTTTGATCTTTGAAGGAACGTGCGTGCTTTTGATGATATCGCTCTGGTCCTTGTCCAAAGGACAGGAGCGATGTGAGGCTTTTACATTATTTGGCAATGTTCGGACGTTCAACACTTTTGCAAATTATCTTCAAACGATGCCTTGGACCATATGCTATCTTAAGACGTCTTGACTTAGCTTGATCTTGAAGTAAAACAAGGAATCCAAAGCCAATCGCCCTGGTCCCTTGGAGAGGGACAGGAGCGATATAGTCTTCATGCTCAAAATAATGATCATTTCACGTTCAAAACTCTTGTTTATCATCTTTTTACCATACCATGGACCTTCCAAAATATTGCAATGTCTTGTCCTTACGTAAATTTTGCATGGATTAATCTAATATATCAATATCGCTCTAGTCCCTTCCTGAGGGACAGGAGCGAAGTTCATCATAACATGCTTGTTCTTGTTTGTACCGACTTGCAATCATCTTCATTGCGTGGAATGATGTCCTTTCGACCCTCTTGGTAGCTTGAAACTTGCTTGTCTTTTGAAATCGATGCTTTAATAGAAATATCGCTCTGGTCCCTTGGAGAGGGACAGGAGCGATCCAGGTCTTTATAGTGCAAATCCTTCCATGTGATGACCTTTGCAACGTTGCACTTGATGGAAATGCCTTGAAATGTCCTCGCCACCCTTCGTCCTAACTTGGATCGGCCTTGAACCTTGGAGGGACGACCTTGAACTCTGGAGGGACGCATCATCACCATTGTATCGCCCTGGTCCCTTGGAGAGGGACAGGAGCGATCCTTCCTTTGTGGCCTTCATCTTACTTTGCCCGGTTCCAAGTTTATATTCAACGGAGTCGTCCTTCTTCACTCTATCCGCCCATGCCTCGACATCATCTGTAACTTTGCAAGAAAAGCAATTATATCAAAAATCGCTCTGGTCCCTCCCTGAGGGACAGGAGCGAACTAGGCATTTAGCACTGTTATGGGCGTCCCAAAAATCTTCAATTTATATTCAATGCGTTCATCTCATGTTTTCCCTTGTTTTTGAACGTAAACTTTCCTTGACCCTTGTCTGGATTTTGCAAAATGGAGGAAATCGCTCTGGTCCCTGGGAGAGGGACGAGAGCTACAAGGTACCTCGCCCTGGTCCCTTGGAGAGGGACAGGAGCGATTTGGTCAATATAGGTCATTCTCCTTCGTTTCTGCATCTCAAATTATATTCATTTGGCAAAGTATCTTCCTTCGGACGTCCTCCAATTGCTGAGTCATCAAAATCTTGCATGGACATGGCGAAATTTGAATTGTAGCTCCGGTCCTTCACTGAGGGACAGGAGCGATTTTCCTTCTGGAGGCCTTTCCGCGCTCATGAAAATCTTCAATTTATATTCAAATGAAAGATCTTGTCGTTCTCTATCACTTCAAACGTAAAATTTGTCTGGACTCTGCAAGGACAATGAGATATTTGAAATTGAGCTCCCGTCCTTCACTGAGGGACAGGAGCGATTTTGCTCCTACAGGCCAAAATAACAAGATTTTTCACATTTTAACACTTCACGAGGCGAAAACAAATCAATTCCAATGTCTAGGATCAAACTTCAAAAAAGTCAAAATTTGGTCAAAATATTCAATCAGACAAAAATTCACATTGACGGTCATCATTTAAACAAGTTTAAGCTCTGCATGAACATTCCAATTGAAAATTAGACCATTTTGGCGAAATCATTGCATTCAAAATTTGCATTCTAGAAAAGAAAGCTCAAAAGCTCTCAAAAATGACTGGATTTTGGCTTGAAAAGGCAAGATTTAAAACCCTAAGGCTTAGCCCTAAATCCAGACAACTAACGGACTAACAAAACCCTAAAAACGAAAGCGAAAACAAGCGAAAAAGAGGCAAAAAGAGGGGGTCCCCATTTGCGATGGGGCGATGTGTGAAATGGTCACAACATGTACCCAGTCATCTTGGTTTGTTACTCCGTTGGCGGACCAAATGGTTTCACATGTATGGCTGCAGTAAGGGGTCTTCCTTGCCCTCCCCTGTGAACTTTGGCAATTTTTGTTTACTCGCCATCCCACTGCTAGGTCTCGCTCCTCTAATTCCTTGTGTGCTTGTACGTGGTGATCCTCCGCCTCCTGCAACTGAACCTCCACTCGTGGGTCCTCTAGAAAAAGTTGTTGACACCGAACCAAACAAATTGCCTCCCGTACGGTACCCTTGTGCTCCCTCGGCACCTTCGATCGTACCGTCACCTTCCGTTGTCTCCCTCCGGTTGTCCTCTGAAGTGGACAAATTCTTTAGCAAGTCTTTGGTAGCGTCGATCAGGTTTAGACTTCGCCTTGTTTGTTCCACCAACTCTTCGCGGCTTCTTACCCTACGGTGGTATTCTGGCGAACTGTTGAGTTCTCCTTCGGCACCCTCCGTGACTCCTTCTGGCAGCCCTACAACAGTGTAGACAGTGTAGTTCTCTCCGTCTATCTTTGCCTCCGCAACCTCCGTGACACCGCCTGGGTTCCCTTCGGGCAACCTCTCGGCCGGTCGTCCCTCGGCAAGTTGCCTTAGCCTACGCCTTCGTTATATCTGCCGTCTGAGATTCAACGCGGTTTGTGCCACTTCCCATTCGTCACTTTGTATCTTTTTATTTTTGTCCTTATTTAGTCTATTGGGCATAAGTCAAGGGTTCAATTTCCCCTTCGCCTCTTGTTCCATGTGCGCGTCGTCGGTCTCTGGGTTCATCTCACCGACGGGTAGGCCCATCGCGTCTGTGCGCCATCCACGTCTTCCGTTCCCGAGTACGTCTAGGCAACGGTGCCAAATGTTTGCCCTCTCGGGTAAACGGTTAAATGCAGAAAGTAAATGCGTAGAACATAATGGAAATACATTAAATAACCAGTCTCTATATTAATTCAACAATCCATGTACAATAAGTGCTTATAACATTACATCTGACACGACTAACATGATCATACTTCGAAGAAAAGGTACACAATATATAATACCTGAAGGGGTATGACACAACCGTCGCGTCTCCAACTACCTACCCGTTGGCTAACTAACTGACCGCCGTAACTCATTATTACTGACGACAACATAAACATAATATAACAACATAACATAATGATTATTTCCATCGTATGGCGGACCACTGACGACGGAGCGGCTGCGTGGTTGTGCGTCTTAATCTTTGCGTGCGTTTTTGGCCTTTCCGCATGACGATGGTTACCACCGTACGGTGGTCCCACCGTTGGTGTTACCACTGCCAGTGGTCCACCGCACGGTGGTCACCGTCAGTGTCACCACCGCCGGTGGCCCACCGCACGGTGATCACCGCCGGTGGCCCACCGCACGGTGATCACCGTCGGTGGTCACCGTCGATGTTGTCACCACCGTCGGTGGTCCACCGTACGGTGGTCACCGTCTGTGTCGTCGGTGGTCCACCGTACGGTGGTCACCGTCTGTGTCGCCACTGCCAGTGGTCCCACTGTGGCGCTTTTGTTTTGTTTTCTCTTTTTTTTTTTAAAATTCTGACCATACGGTCGCTGTCATACGACTGTACGGTTTTTTTTTTTCAAATTTTTTCCTTTTTTTTAAGTTGTCTAGAGAGTCGTCGGCTCGAGTCCCCTGTCTCTGGGATCGCCCTTCATCTTTCTCGGTTTTCCTCGCCCGAGAGTCGCCTGCTGTGGTCCTATGCCTCTTGAGTCGCCTGCCTGGCCTCTCAAGTCCCCTTCCATCCGCTCGGTTGTCCGTTCGGGCTCTCGGGTGTCCGTCCAGCCTCTCAGGTTCCCTGCGCGCTTCGCGTGGTAGGGTTTCAATTTGGGCCCGTTGGTGGCCAATCTATTTTCAATAGCCATCTGAAGACCTGGAACCACAATTTCTACAGGGACCACGGTCTCCTTCCCGTACATAAGAAGAAGAAGGATAATAAAGATTTTGAAGGTTGTGGCCTTCCACACAGGGTTCCAATCGTTGCCGACACTCTTCGGATTATTTACGTCGCCAGGGTTTGGGGCGTCTCCCTTCCAATATTTTCTGTATTCTGACAGGTACACCTCTGTTGGTTGCTTTGGTTCCTCTACTTCGAGCCTGTAGCTTTGGAACATTTCGTAATCCTCCATTTGCTAGTGGAAGAGCCCGTTAAGTGAGCATACCTCATCTTCAAAACATCCCTCCAATTCGAGCACCCCTTCACTGTTCGACTCCATCGCGTTCTTGCCCTTGCTTTCATCGGGACCCCCTTCCCCTTTATTAGAGTCCTCTGAGTCCGAGTCGGAAGAGGTGAGCTCTTTGCCAACATCTTGGGTGTGTAGGTCAATGGTATATTTCCGCCCTCCCTTCTCCATGGAAAGTGTATTTTTCTTCCAGTTGTGGTTTACCTTCGCGTTGATCAACCACGCTCTCCCCAGGATGGCGTCATAGCCTTTCTTCTTCGAGGGAATAACCACGAAATCTAACAAGAATGGTTGCGTACCAATTGTCACTTGCTGGGCCATCAACAGGCCGAGTGGCTTAATGCCGTGTTGGTCCGCTCCCACCAGGTTGAATGTGGGTGGCCATAGGGTGGGCTTCCCCAGCCGCTTCCATGTTTCTTCTGGTAGTACATTCACCCCAGATCCCCCGTCCACAATGGTGTCCTTCAGAATGGTCCCACGGATACCCATTTCTACCACAGCTGGGTGTCTACCACTGCTCACGGCTAGTAACATCGGGTCAGTCGAAGGGCTGACGGAAACCTCCTCCTGTGGTGTACTCGACGATGCGGTGGCGGGAACCCCTACCTGTGGTGCACTCGACGATGCGGTGGCGGGAACCCCTACCTGTGGTGCACTCGACAATGCGGTGCTTTGCACATTGGTGAGGATGGTAGTCCTCAATTGTGGCATAGAGTCTAGAAGGTCTTTTACCTTTATCGACACCTCTATTTGCAAGATTTGCCCAACGATGTTATTTTCCGCTTCCGTACGGGACGATGTACTCGCCACCTCATTGTCCCGTCGTTCGGTCGTCATCTCACGTTCAATATTGGCCTTTGCCTCCCGTAATCTCTCCTTCTCCGTACGGGGGTCGGGATAAGTGGCTTTCTTCGTCTGGGTGTGGGTGATCGCCAGTACTTCTTTCTCACTAGTCTTCTCAGCCTTCTCAATGTTGAGGAGATTAACCCCTGCCTGCGGGCAATTTGCGTCCTCATGGTCGCCTGGCCCACACCAACGGTAGAGGTGCTGAGGGGTGGCTTCCTTTGTGCAATCACGGGCGAAGTGCCCCCACTGATTACAGGCCCTACATTGGATAATTGGCCGGCCCTTGGCGTCATACTGGATACGACTTCCGTTATTGTTATTGTTGCTATTCCTTCCGCCGCTGCGTCTGTTGTCCCGGTATCCTCCAGATGATGCCGTTGTGTTAGTATGTTGGCCGGTACCCGCTGGTGCGGATGTTGTGGCCTGCTCCGTGAACAACACCTGGTCAATTTGCGTACCTCGGGTTTTCATGTTGTATGGGCACTCCTTGGTGGAGTGTCCCATCACTTGGCAAATCTCACAGAATGCCTTCTTTTGGCAAGTACCCTTTGTGTGCCCTTCCTCTTTGCACTCAGTGCACCATATGTCCCCTTCGTTCCGACCAGTGCTTCTCATTATTTTGAATTCCTTTCTCATTCGCTCCGTGTCTTTCTGGAGCGCTTGCACCCGTTTGCCAGCCTCGTCGTCGCTGCTGCTTTCCTGTGAAGAGTCATCGTCCTCGAATGAGGATTTATTACTTTTCTTCTTCTTTGATGTTTTGTGTTCGCTCTCCAGGTCCATCGCGCTATTATAGGCGTCGTCATATGACGTCGGGGGTACAATTTTCATCTTCCTCCGTAGGGAGGATTTCAACCCTTCAACGAACCATCGTTTCTTCAATCCATCTGTGAGTTGGCTTTCCATTTTACCCAAGAGTTCTTTCAGCCTCCGACTGTATGCCCGTACTGTCTCCTTGGTACCTTGTTTGGTACTGTATATCTCCGTTACAATTTCATTGTCATCACGGAGCAACCGAAACTCCCTCGTGAATTCCTTCTGTAGATTGGCCCACGTGGCCACTTTTTGCTTGTCCACATCGGAGTACCAATCTATGGCAACTCCTCGTAACGTGGCTGGGAACTGCTGTACCCAGTCATCCTGGTCTGTTACTCCGTTGGCGGACCAAATGGTTTCACATGTATGGCTGCCGTAAGGGGTCTTCCTTGCCCTCCCCTGTGAACTTTGGCAATTTTTGTTTACTCGCCATCCCACTGCTAGGTCTCGCTCCTCTAATTCCTTGTGTGCTTGTACCTGGCGATCCTCCGCCTCCTGCAACTGAACCTCCACTCGTGGGTCCTCTAGAAAAAGTTGTTGACACCGAACCAAACAAATTGCCTCCCGTACGGTACCCTTGTGCTCCCTCGGCACCTTCGGTCGTACCGTCACCTTCCGTTGTCTCCCTCCGGTTGTCCTCTGAAGTGGACAAATTCTTTAGCAAGTCTTTGGTAGCGTCGATCAGGTTTAGACTTCGCCTTGTTTGTTCCACCAACTCTTCGCGGCTTCTTACCCTACGGTGGTATTCTGGCGAACTGTTGAGTTCTCCTTCGGCACCCTCCGTGACTCCTTCTGGCAGCCCTACAACAGTGTAGACAGTGTAGTTCTCTCCGTCTATCTCTGCCTCCGCAACCTCCGTGACACCTCCTGGGTTCCCTTCGGGCAACCTCTCGGCCGGTCGTCCCTCGGCAAGTTGCCTTAGCCTACGCCTTCGTTATATCTGCCGTCTGAGATTCAACGCGGTTTGTGCCACTTCCCGTTCGTCACTCTGTATCTTTTTATTTTTGTCCTTATTTAGTCTATTGGGCATAAGTCAAGGGTTCAATTTCCCCTTCGCCTCTTGTTCCATGTGCGCGTCGTCGGTCTCTGGGTTCATCTCACCGACGGGTAGGCCCATCGCGTCTGTGCGCCATCCACGTCTTCCGTTCCCGAGTACGTCTAGGCAACGGTGCCAAATGTTTGCCCTCTCGGGTAAACGGTTAAATGCAGAAAGTAAATGCGTAGAACATAATGGAAATACATTAAATAACCAGTCTCTATATTAATTCAACAATCCATGTACAATAAGTGCTTATAACATTACATCTGACACGACTAACATGATCATACTTCGAAGAAAAGGTACACAATATATAATACCTGAAGGGGTATGACACAACCGTTGCGACTCCAACTACCTACCCGTTGGCTAACTAACTGACCGCCGTAACTCATTATTACCGACGACAACATAAACATAATATAACAACATAACATAATGATTATTTCCGGCAACAGCCACAACCCGCTGGCACAAAGGCTAGGAGACACCTCAAATTCTCCATCACACTCCCCAAAGGCTAATAACTGAACTTAATAACTCCCTGGTGTCATACAACTGCGCGGCCTGCAATGCCTTCCCTCAAACCCTGTTTGTTCCCAACCTCCAAATCCATCTCCCTCTACGGCTTATGGCTTCCCCGCCAATGCTTAGCTGTAGGCTTCTTTCTCACAGTACGGACAACCACAACACTTACCGTGACATCTCTAATGCCCTTCGCCCAACTCCAACAAGTGTCTTGTAGCTCAAAAATAAACTAGGGGTCTGGGGGCAGCGCCCCAGCGGGGTCGAGGGGGCGCTGCCCCTCGCGGGGTCTGCCGCCAAGACCAATTTACAATCTTTAGAACCACACGAAAGTCCATGGCACGCATCATTTCTGTGATATTTTATGATGTCAAACCCTTCTTCTCCACTTTAATATTTTCAGTGTCCTGGCTCTAGATGTCATCGAATAATTTTTCAATCTGGTTGTCGTCGTTTTTTTTTTTTCTTCCTATAATGTCCTCGATGGCACCTCGGCCATACAACCTCCTCGTACGGTCAACAATAGCACTGACACCTCCAATCGTACGACCACCTTCCCGTGCGGTCAACACCCCTCCACCGTACGGCTGTGTTTGTTTTTGTGGTGCTGCGTTTATGGCTACGTTGCTGTGCATCTCTCCTTGTTTTCTCTTCGTCCGTTTTTTTTTTTTTTTTTTTTGGCGTGGGCTGCATGTCTTTCTTTGTGCGGGGTTTTTATTTCTTCTTTTTAGTTTGCGCGGCTTTAACCCGTGGCAGTGTCCACCGCCGGTGGTCCACTGTCGGTGTTGCCACTGCATGGTGGTGCCCACCGCCGGTGGTCCATCGTTGGTGGTTCCACCGCACGGTGGTTTCACCGTTGGTGGTTCCACTGTTGGTGGTCCATTGCACGTCCCAACATTGGTGGTCCACCGCACGGTGGTTCCACTGTTGGTGGTCCACTGCACGGTGGTCCATCAGACAGTGGCCCCCACCATCGTCCGCCTTTTTTTTTTTTTTTCGTACGGTCGTCGTATAGACTGCACGACTTTTTTTTGTTTTTTTTTTTAATATATTTTTTTCCCAGCCGTATGGTCCCGTATGGCCGTAGGTTTTTTTTTTTTTTTCCCAATTTAGTTGTCTAGAGAGTCGTCGACTCGGGTCCCCTGTCTCTGGGATCGCCCTTCATCCTTCTTGGTTTTCCTCGCCCAAGAGTCTCCCGCGTTGGTCTCGTGCCTCTCAATTCACCTGCTCGACCTCTTGAGTCCCCTTCCATCCTCTCGGGTGTCCTTCTAGCCTCTCGGGTCCCCTACGCTCTTTGCGTGGTAGAATTTTAATTTGGATCCGTTGGTGGCAAGTCTATTTTCAATGGCCATCCAAAGACCTAGAACCACAAATTCTATAGGGACCACGGTCTGCTTTTCGTACATAAGAAGAAGAATAATAAAGATTTTGAAAGCTGCGACCTTCCACATAGGGTTCCATTCGTTGCTGACACAATCGATCTTGGGATTTTCTACGTCACCGAGGTTTGGGGCATCTCCCTTCCAATATTCTTTGTATTCTGGCAGGTACACCTCCTCTGTTACTTGTGCTGGTTCCTCTACTTCGAGCCTGTAGCTCTGGAACATTTCGTAATCCTCCATCTGCCAGTGGAAGAGCTTGTTCAATGACCCCGTCTCATCCTCGGAGCACTCTCCTAGTTTGAGAATCCTTTCGTCGTTGGGCTCCCTGTAGCCTCGTCCTTCGTTCCTCAGGTTGCCTTCTCCTTCACCCTCCGATTTCGAAGATGATGCCAGTTCCT
Source organism: Cryptomeria japonica (assembly GCF_030272615.1). NCBI lineage: Eukaryota > Viridiplantae > Streptophyta > Pinopsida > Cupressales > Cupressaceae > Cryptomeria > Cryptomeria japonica. Next base: position 185,121,905 of record NC_081408.1, read on the forward strand.
CACTAACCAACTGTGTTCCGAGGTCTATGATAAACTTCCTTCCTCCATTCTCCATAGACAGAGTGTTCTTCTAGTTGTGGGTGGCCTTGGCTGCCACCAGCCACCCTCTCCCTAAGATCTCATCATACCCTTTTTTCTTTAGTGGGATTACCACGAAGTCCAGTATGAAGGGTTGCGTCCCGATGGTAACTTGTTGGCCCATCAGTGTCTCGATGGGTTTGATTCCATGCTGATCTGCTCCGAGCAGATTGAATGTAGATGGCCACAGCGTCGGCTTCCCCAGCTTCCGCTAGGTTCTTTCTGGAAGAACATTCACTCCTGATCCACCATCGACGATGGTATCGATTAGAATGGTGCCAAGGATACCCATCTCCACAATGGCCGGGTTCCTTCCAGTGTTAACTGCCAGCAGCATGGGGTCTATTGCAGACCCCCCAGGAAAATTTGTGTGCTGGTTGGTATTGGTGCGTGGTTGGGAGAGATTATTCAGCAACGCCGTTCGTAATTGAGGCATCGTTTGGAGGAGGTCGTGTACCTTCACAGGCACCTCCAGTTTTAATTTTAAAATTTGATTTAGTATAGCATCCTCCGCCTTCGATCGGTTGGAAGTACTCGCCGTACCCTTCGCCTTCGCCCTTTCTCGTATCTCTTTCTCAATTTCCCGTGCTTCCCGTGCCCTTCGCTTCTCCATCTCCGGGTCTGGGCACATTGCGTGTCTGGCTTGGGCGCGGGTTACGACCAACACTTCCTCTTCTTTGGTTTCCTTGACATTGAGCAAGTTGACGCCGGACTTAGGGCAAGTGGCGTCTTCGTGGTTTCCCGGTCTGCACCATTTGCACAAATACTGTGTGGCCTCTCCCTTCGGGCAGTCTCAAGCGAAGTGCCCCCACTGGCTGCACGCTCTGCATTGTACCATCAGTCGACCTTTGGAGTCGTATTGGATCCGGCTCCTTGTGTTGTTATTGTTGTTATTGTTGTTTTGTCCTCCCCACCGGTTATCTCGGTAGCCTCCCGAGGTTGCATTGTTGTTTGTTTGTTGGCTCGTACCCACTGGTGCGGACGTTGTGGCTTGCTCTGTGAACAACACCTGGTTCATTTGCGTATTCCGGGTTTTCATGTTGTATGGGCACTCCTTGGTGGAGTGCCCCATCACTTGGCAAATCTCGCAGAATGCCTTCTTTTGACAAGTACCCTTTGTGTGCCCCTCCTCTTTGCACTCAGTGCACCATATGTCCCCTTTGGTCCAACTGGTGCTTCTCATTGTTTTGAATTCCCTCCTCATTTGCTCCATGTCTTTCTGGAGCGCTTGCACCCGTTTGCCAGCCTCGCTGTCGCTGCTGCTTTCCTGTGACGAGTCATCCTCCTCGGACGAGCTATCCTCCTCCTTCTTTTTCTTCGATGTCTTGGTCTCGATCTCGAGATCCATCGCTCTATTGTATGCGTCTTCGTACGATGTAGGTGGAACGATTTTCATCTTCTTTCGGAGGGAATGCTCTAGTCCCTCCACGAACCATCGCTTTTTCAACCCATCTGCTGGTTGACTCTCCATTTTTCCCAATAGTTCCTTCAGCCGCCGACTATAGGCTCGGATAGTCTCGTTCTTGTTCTGCTTCGTTCCATAGATCTCGGCGACTATTTCGTTGTCACCTCTCAGGAGGCGAAACTCTATCCCAAACTCCTTCTTCAGGTCGGGCCATGTGCCGACTTTGGCCTTGTCCATATCTGAGTACCAGTCTATGGCCACTCCTCTCAAGGTTGCTGAGAATTTGTGTTACCCATTCGTCTTGGTCGGTAACACCGTTCGCTGACCATATGGTTTCGCACGTTCGACAATGGCGGACGGGATCTTCCTTCCTGTCACCATTGAACTTCGGCAGTTTCTGTTTACTCCCCATCGATGGGGGTCATCTTCTTGGAGGTGGCTGTGGCTGTGGTTGTGTCTGGGCCCCTGTGCCGCTCCCTCCGGTGCCGGTGGTGTGTCCTGCATGGGTGACTGGAGGTATGGTGTTTTCCTTGCCGAGTGTGGCACCTACCGTACGGTTATCCTCCCCTTCGTTGTCACCTGCGCCCACTCCTGGCTCCCTTTGGTGATCCTCACTTTGTGGTGTAAGGGATAAGTTTCTGAACCGATCCCGGGTCTCTTTGATTAGATCTCTCCTTAACCTTGTTTCCTCCAGAAACTCTTCGTGGCTCCGCAGCCTACGGTGTTCTAGCCACGCGTAGAAATTTCCGTCGGCTTCTGCACCCTCCATGACACCTCCTTGGTTCCCCTTGGGCCACCCTTCGGCAGGTCGTCCTTTGGCAAGTTGCCTCAGCCTCTGTCTACGTTCTACTTGCTGCTCTAGAATCAAGGCCCTCTGCGCGGCCTCCCACTCGTTCGTTTTTGCTTTTTTATTTCTATCTTTATTTAATATATTGGGCATAAATCACTTCCGTACATAGCAAGCACACGCCATGTACAAAAAAAAACTTTTATTATTTTTCCTTTCGGCCACAATTTATCTCAACATTGTGCCGGGATTATTACAGGGTTCAATTTCCCCTTCGCCTCTTGCCATCACGCTCTGCGTCCCACGATGATTGGTCCGTTTGCGCGTCGTCGGCCTCTGGGTTAATCTCACCGATGGGTAGGCCCATCGTGTCCGTGCGCCATCTGCGTCTTCCGTTCCCGAGTATGTCTAGGCAACGGTGCCAAATGTTTACCCTCTCGGGTGAATAACTTAAAACATACAGCACATAATGCAGAATGATAACGCCATAGATATCAGACAAGTATAAGAGATGTTATTCCATTCCTAATCGTCTTTCCCCCGTTACAAGTTACATTCCGAAGTATATAAAGTTACATTCCTAATCGTCTTTCCCCCGTCTTTACCCCTTGGTTGCCAACTAGCCAAAACAATTACACATAATTAACTAGTCTTATGTTTGTGTACAATAATGCCGCTAACAGAGAGTAAAGATAATGCTGCATAATGTTTTGTGTATTGTGTGTAATGTCCCTGCTAATTTTCTGATATGAAATCCTAATATATTTCACCAAGACATTTCAACAAACACTTGGCTGTCATGGTTTATCATGCTGTTCACAGTTTCAGTCAGACTTAAAAGACATTCTGAAGCAATTTTTCATTGAAGGTTGAGCCACAACAATAATAGAATATCATAGGAATGATTTAGAACAACAGCCACAAGGTATTAGGGGCAAATATGACTTATTATCAGTCACATCTACTTGCTGTCATTTTAACAAATAATTGGCATACAACCTCAGAATACTATCCGAAATAAGATGCAGTCCCAACTAATTCAATCCTTATTAAGAACCATTACAATATGCTGTCGAAAGACCAATGTATGGACTGATTTTACAAAAGGGTAGGTCTCAGAATTTCTGAGGACTAAGGACTGATATGGACGCACACACTTACAACTGAAAACAATGAAATGGGATGCTAGGAACCTGATTTGATGTTGCCCAAATGTAGTGAAGAAAATTGCAAGCAATATCCACTGATATGTTGGCTCCAATGTGCAAGATCCAACCCAACCAAGTGCCGTACCTGCTGCTGTCCAAGAAGGTCTGAGAGCCAAGTGAAATCTTCAGTCTAGTGTCTTAATGCTCCTCCAATCTGATTGAATCCTCCTCCAAATGTAATCGCCTTACCCAACAAGGAGTCTCCAAGCCAACACATGCACTAAAAGCTCAAATCGTGGGTCTAGAGCCCGCGAACCTGCCTCAGATCAGTCCCACAATATAATTCAAATAGACACCAAAATGCCTTGCAAATTGTCCCAATGATATCGCCTTCTCCTCCAATGAATTTTGGAATCATCACATGTCAAAATCGATGCACATAGAAGATGGCATGAACAAAATCGTGGAAATCCTGGTTCTGCAACCAGTTTGATGATAGCACAATATTAGCTTCAATTTGTCTCCAAACTCATTAATAGATATCGCCTAGGTGCCAAAGGATTATTGCTGTCTAGTTTGCCCAAGAGTATGCATTCAACAAGGTGATCTCTCCAAATCTGAAATCTGAAGCACACCCAAGATCTGATATAAAAACTCCTTATGCTCAATATGGAAAGCTGAATGCTTCAGTTATGCTGACCAATAGGGAGGTATCGTTCCCCAAGATCTTCTGTAGACAACCTGTGTCTTCACAACTCAACAAGAGATAATATGAACAGCTGATGCCCAACATGTGTTTCCCCTCTTCTATTTATTCATTACATAACACGTCACAATCACCTTCTAGAAGATAAGGGTAGGTACACTTTATATTATTTAATTAAACATGTTATTTTAATGTATCTTTAATTTATTAATTAAATAAAATTCACATGTCTCCTGATACGTGTTATCTCCTTATAACATCAAAATATCAAATAATAAAGAGATGTGAAGTCACCAATCACTGCCATGTCGATCCCCTAAACAACTCCTTGGCCTACGAGGGTCAAATATAGGCCAACCTCGACACAAGTGCACGTGCTAAGGAGAAGGGGACATTACATTGTGATGCATAATTTGTATGTTATTGATGTCTCCAATTGTAGTGGAGGGATAAGGGACACAATAGGGGGAATAGTGAAAGATTCCTTAGTAGGTATGGCTCCTTGTAAAAATGGTTAAGGACCATTGGTTAAGGACCACGAGGCCACTTCATGATGATGGTTAAGGACCACATGAGGCCAAGGAGGATAAGGTCCTAACCTTGGGCCTAGGGTTGAGTCAAGGGCACCCTATTGCAATCTTCCCTCCAAACCCTCTAGGGGTTAGTTATTGAGGAAGAAAAGAAAGGGGATCCTCAATCATAAGGGGAGAGAAGAATTACCTGATGGAGGGAAACGGTGTATAGACTCCGCTAGGGAGGCAATCTCATGAGCATGATTAAGGACCACACGAGGCCAAGAGGGACAGGGTGTCCACCCTTGGGCCTTGGGCCTAGGGCCAGAGATATTTAGGGCACCTCATCATGATCATCCTATCTCCATCCTCATTATGGTTGAGCCTATGAGATCATTTGGATTTATGTGCAATAAGTGTGTTTCTCCTTTAACCCTAGAGATGGATGTATTATAGATATTATGTCTACATTATTATCTAACTTGGTTGTAGGTTTCCAAGATAGACTTACCTCATTGTATTCTTAGGTAAGGATTATCTCTCTAAGTTATGTTCCTTGTTTCATTTGGATTTTGTGAATTTAGGGCAAATTACAGGGTAATCCAGGAAAGGGACATTACAATTTGATTCTTTGTCTGATCTAAAAGGAGAGTTCCATGGAGTTTTTTGACAGGGGGATGAGTTTCAGGGACAGGGGACCAAGGGCCTAAGTTTAGGGACGACAACAAGGGGTGGCACAAATACATATAGTGCTTGAAAAATTTAGTTGTAAAAAGATGTGCAAGGAATAAGTATAAGAATTGCAAATGAAACTTTGGCATGGTATGTAAAGTTTAAACTAATAAAATTTAAAAACAAGACAACAATTTCATTGAAATTTGAACATTAACAATGGTGCGTAGAGTTTTGGAACTTTGGGAAAAACAAAGAATAAGTATAAGAATTGCAAATGAAACTTTGGCATACTAAGTGAAGCTTAAAGTTTAAACTAAAAAACTTAAAAAACATGTCAATGACTGCATTAACAATAACAATGGTGGGTGGAGGTTTGGGGTCAAGGGGTAGTGCCCCTTGTAGGGGTTTGGGATAGAGTCCCCAACAAGGTCAAGGGGCAACGCCTCTTGTGCGGTCAAGGAGCAATGCCCCTTGTGGGGTTTGGGGGCAGAGTCCCTAGTGGGATTGAGGGACAATGTCCCTTGTGGGGTTTGGGGCCAATGCCCCTAGGACTCTCCTTGTTGCAATATAGGGTGGGGTCAAGGGGTAGAGCCCCTGCTAACAAGCACAAATAAGGCCTCTGAAATCTCACAAACCTTCATTACGAATGTCATTTTCTTAATTTTATCACCTTTCTAGTTTTGAGTTGGAGTTTGTGACTGGGGCCATGGGAGACTCCTAGGTGTCCCTAGGACAGCTAGAGGACTCTTGGGAGTCCTCGTGATGTCCCACCGTTCCTAATGTCTCCGGTATCTTGGCGGCATCCCAATGGAGGTGGTGGTATGGCAGGGGGACATTTCCCCCAAGTCCGTGTCTTGGAAATGTCCCCGTGTCCCGGATACGTCTCTATCCCAGAAATGTGGGGAAATAGGCAGGAATGCATCCCTTTGGTTCAAGGCTTCCCCTAAAAGTTTTGTTCGACAATAACCTTGTTGTGAAAATAAAGTACACACTAAGAGGATATGTTGAATAGTCCACCTGCTCCTCATCCAACTCCAACACCTCCAGAATGTTAAATCGATGTCCTCTTCCTTGCTATTCCTCTATCATTTCAGTTGCTATTCACTCCTTAACAATGTATAGCAAATATTTTTTTTATTTTTTCTTCCCTTATGCTGCTCTCCATTTGGTTGTTTTTGGATTATTTAACAATTTGCTCTACTTGCCAATATGTTTCAAATCTTTCAGTTTCATTTGATTGTCTGTGTTGTTTCCCTTTTGCACTTGCTAATTTTCACACTGACAAATCTTAATAATGCTTATTGTTTAGAAATGAGTCTGAGCTACTTAGAGGCACAAATATGTAGTATTCAATATTTTAATGTTGGTGTATATGAACATTTTCTTCAAAACAGTTTTAACTATCCTCTTCTTGTAGTATTCTATTTCTATCTCTCTGTTTTGTACGCAAGTTATGGTTAGACTAAGAAGGTAGGACCTATGTCCATGTAAACAAATGTTCAAATGATCTCACCAGTTGCAACTGAAAAATCTGGATAATTGTCTTGTCAGTTGAATTCTTGCTGAATCAATCAGATTCCCCTTCCTGTTGTTGAGCTTGATTGATTTTAATGTTTTTGAAATTTGTACTTAATGTCTTGCTGATTTTCTGTTGGCAGGCCTTTGTATTCTGCGTTTTATTCTACTAAGGCAGGGCACCTGACTAGCTTTTAAGCTTATCACTATTTATTTGCTTCTATACATTCCATCTAGAATGGATGTTACCAGGATGTGGCAATTTGTGCCACAATGTAATAGTTATTTATTGTCTGGGGATTTCAACAAGCCTTCTGGAAGCAGCAGCCATTTTAGTACATTATTTTATCATAAATTATATGACAATAATCTAAATGTAAAAACAAATATAGATTTTCACAAGATAGAAAAGCTAGTACCAGCAAAACAGAAAAGAAATATTCTGGTTAATGCAGTAGCAAGTTCAGTTTCTGGTGTGCAAGAAGCTCCAACAAAAAAGAAAGTATTATTACAAAAAAGAGGAGCAAAAGGTAGTTCAATGATGTTACTTTCTCAGGAGAAGTCAAGTAAAGCTATGGAGGAGCTAGATTTAGAACGAGGGGTTTGCATTCCTTTTCGTAAATATACTCCAGAATTGGTATGCAACCTTTGGTTCTATGAATTATTCATTCATTGGTTTGGTGCAATGTACACTTTTGGTCTTATATAAAACATTAACCTGATCTATTAACTTGTTTGTTCCTTGATTTCATGTATTTTCAAGGTCAGGAAAACTGTTCTACAGTCAAGTGGAACAATATTCTCTCTTATTAGCCGTGGAGTGGAGATCCTCTGGAAATTAGGGCTATACTGGACTACACTCTCCATTGATAAGCTTGTTGGGAGGGGTCCAGAGGTAGTTCCACTGCGTGCAGGGCAACTACGGTCTTTACTTTGTGACTTGGGACCTTCCTTTATCAAGGCTGGTCAGGTAGCTTAAGTTTCTTAGGATGAAATCTTGAGTGTCAATTTGTCACCTTCTATTTGAACTTGCAATAGAATAACCAAGGAAATTCTTTTACTTAGTATGGACACAGTTTCTTATGTAGCTGACACAACTATGAGTTAAACAGGTTTTGGCTAACAGACCTGATATAATACGTGAAGATTATATGAATGAACTTTGCATCCTTCAAGACGATGTTCCTGCATTTCCAAATCAGGTGGATATGGATATTTTGTCTGAAAAATGCTTAATTTGTTTGCAGTTGAGTTTTTGAGATAGTGGAGTTCCTTTCAAGACTAATCATTATTATCCCAAGTATAGTTGCAAATACTGCTACATGTTTGCATGTAAGAAAATCTTCTTCTCTTACTTTATAATGATTCTATTACTTGAGCAGGAGGCTTTCCAAATTATAGAAGAAGATTTAGGTGCACCTCTCGAACGCATATTTAGCAAAATTTCTTCTCAGACAATAGCAGCTGCAAGTTTGGGCCAAGTGTACCGTGCTACTCTTCGCAGTTCAGGGGAGGAGGTTGCTATTAAGGTAAGAAAACATCCCAAAATACATATTAATAATAGTTCCGAACCCAATAAGGCCATCCTTTCTTTGTCCACTTTCCAGAGGAAGTAAATGATTCTAATTTGTACCAATTGTTTTAGTTTGATATTTGGACATTGAATTAATATCTCTAGATTCATTGGTATTTTGCCATTTAGTGCTTGATCAAAAAATGTCTTAATGCTGCTACTTTTGGATGAGTCGTAGAATGCATAGCCTGGGATTATTCTTAAGTTACTTGCTGGTAATGTTATTGGGCCTCCTATAATGATCTTTAATGTACATTGGTTAACAAATTCTCATTTTAGATCAACTATTGTGGTCCTGTTTAATCCTGATAATGGAACATTGGTGTACCTGTGGTTAAATTTCTCTACCCTTTTTATATTCTCACCAACTGAGATAGTGGGCTCAATTAACTTCCCTTTGGAGAGAATGGTTGTTAATGCAGTCTTGAGTTCTATATAGAATGCATCTACAAATTCAGTTTTTATTTTTCCTTCAAAAGATTTAATTACAATTTTCTTTTCAATTATAAGTAGGTTTTGTTCAAATTTTACCTAAATCTTTTCAATTTTCTTCTCTTCTATCTTCATGGAACATGTCTTCTCCATTGTCCTCAAGACCAAATTTCTTGGCTAGTGTACACACTATGGTGCTCATGGAGGATTGTTCAAGGTTCATTACCTCTTGTTGGCAATTCATGTGCTCTTGTTGTTGGGTAACGCAATTCCAATTTTGCTTCATCTTCCCCATGGGACTTCCCAAGCCTGTCACTCGTGCATTCATATTATCCATTCTCACCTTCTTATTTCACTCCTGAGTAGAGATTTCTGGTTTGCAAGGTAGAAATTCTTTGTTGTCAGAAGAATGAATTAATATTTTACAGTTTCCCACAATCCCAATGATTAGAAATCTTCTCTAATACCAAGATGATCCATAGTTTTCTCAATTGTTTTGTAGAAATTACCAAAGCACACAATTAATCATTTGTTCTACTTGAAATACTGAAATGATGGTTCAAGTGGATTGGATGTTGTGCAAACAGAGAAAATAAAATACTGAAAACAAGAAGAAATTCAACTTGAAACACCAAATTTTTATCTTGGAATAGCCAGGGGTGCGGACTGGGGTTGGAAAAATTTAGTTGGTAGCAGCAATTTCTTATCTACTGGATCTTATTAGATCAATAGTAATCAAGTGCAGAGAAAAGATACAACCAAAGTGCATTTTTTATGCCCAATAGCAAGTTGTTAATCCTTTTTTAGCTAAGTCCTTACCAATTTGATCGCTACAACACTCCCACAAGCCTTTGATCCTCATATTTGTCTTCTCCATGTATTCTTATAGGTGCTGGATGATCCTAACTTACACTAAAAGGTTTTCTTTCCCAGAATTTGCAGAGATAGGATTGTTTTGGTCCTTTCACATTCTCGTTTCTTCTTTCCCAAAGTTGCATTTCTGTTGCTGACTTTCCCTTAAATTGCTTTCTCTATTTGTATTAATGATGGTGGCAAATTGTTGCGAAGGATTCTTCTTATGAAATGGCACTCTACCCAATGGGCCAACATCTTAGAGGGGCAATCAAACTCCATAGCACTTACAAGTGAACTAATGGTTTGTGCTTCTCTCTCCCTTCTCCAATCTTCTCATTTGCCCTATCCATTCCCCCATTACCTCATAATCCTCATCATTGTAACTTTTGTTGGTAGTACAGAAAAAAATCAATATATTTGACCCTACATGCAGTCTTTTTAGCCCTATTTGAAAAAAAAACACTTTGGGCAGGCAGGTGCCAAAAACAAAAGGACAATTTTTTAGCACAATGCAAAGATTAAGATATACATGCCAAAAAATTTTAACCTTTAAAACGAAAAAAATGTAATTTCTTTTTTCTCATTTAAAATTTAAAGAAAAGTCAAAATTACAATTCATTTTGAAGTTTTGAAAAATCAGATTGAACTAAAACATTATTTAAAAAAAAGAAACTATGAGAAAAAATAAGAAGCTTTGAGTCTGGCATTTACAAAGGAAAATGAATTGGATAAGGAACGTTAATTATTTAATGTTGATGTAGATACCTGGTTTTGTTTTTCAGTGATTGCATTAAAATCTTCCTCCTCTTTTATTTTTGTTGTGCAAAACCAATGCGCACAGGTTTTCAAAATATTTTAGTTGGGGGGGCCTTGGTGGGTGCACCTTTTAGGATTTGTTTTTTAATCTTTGTTTTTTAATAAGAGGTAGGTATGTGGGGTCTGCCTTGACATTTCCAGGATGATTGAGGGATGTGATGATGTTCCTTGGCTGTCTTGGTGATGCTAGGGCATTCTTAATTCCAACAAACCCTTTCTAGGGGACATCCAAGTTTATAAAGAATGGGAGGACAAGGAGGTGCACTTCTCCCACATCCCTCTATTCCCAAAACATCATGGACATCCAAGATGGTGTCAAGGCTCCAGTCATGTGTCTCCATGGAACACCTGATTTTATGACATCTCTATAAGGGTTCCAGTGTTTGTTGCTTCCTCCACAAGGGGCGATTACTACTGATAACTACTATAGGGCCCCTGAAATTTAGATAGGAGACTCTTCTTTCTTTGCTGCCTTGCCCACAATTGCAGGAAGCATTCAGTGAATGATAAGAGTATCGATCAAAAGGGCATTCAAAATCCACTTTCAAAAAGATGCATTGGAAAACCTGGTTTATTATGTCCAACAGAGAAGCATGATTGACATTCTTGACAGGTGTGCATTCTGCAACAACAACATTGCATGGAGTTGATTAAAAAATTCCTTTTATCAGAAGCAGGTAGAAGAAGGCTTGCTGAGATTCTGCAGGAATGAGGTGAGCATCAGCTAAACCCAAAGCATCAAGCCGTGCAGATCAAGAATTTTATAGAAGACACCATCTGGGGCTCTCACTGTAATGGTCTGGTCTACAAACCCCAGGCCATGCTAACTTTGCCTAAATGGAAATCTGGTCTGTCTATGGAAGAAGCTAATACAGTACCACCTTCTAAGGGCTTTACAGATCCAGGAGGGCATTGTCATAAACATGCTTACATATGATCTGGTCCTTAGTTCCAAGAATTTAAAGTTAAAGGGCCGAATTTCTATCATGCTATTGGCAGGATGCATGATGGTTCAAATGTTAGCTGGGTTGGGAACTACAATGAACTGGGTTGGCTGCTGTTTCTAGTAGGTTACAGGGACCTGACTGATAGGAAAATCAAGTGTATTTAGTTTCTAGATTTCCATTGTTTTGGTTTAGATTTTGGATAGATGCACACATACTCTGATTTACATATCTAGATCTCTGTTAGCAGATGTGGATTAGCTTCATCCCAACTCTTTTTTGCTCTCAGGATCATACAATGTAATAATAAATATGAATTTTCCTGTAAACTGTCATCACAATTGGTTGCTTCCAGACCAGAGCTTGGGTAAATGCACAGAGTTTTATAATTTTCTATGATGTTGTCCTTTATATAAAAAAAGTGTTTGATGCTTTCTCTTTGTGCATAAGGGCCTCACCAGCATGCTTCCATTGAAAGTTCATCCCTCTTTGCTAAATCATCTATTGTCAATACAACTGGGAGGTTGCAAGTACTTGGATAATCGTAAGAATCATGTTAAGGTCTAAGAGGAAAAGGTTGAAACCTCTAGGTTTTGAGACATTATCTCTATCTTTAGTTGGGAGTTATTGGGGCAAAGGTATATTTTTCTTGTTCCCTTATAATGTTGAGTTGTAAAGGTTTTTAGTAAGCTACCTGTTGTGACGTTTTCACACATTGCCCCATTGTGAATGGGGACCCCCTACTTTTTAGGCCCTCTTGGTCTTTTGGCTTTCGTTTTTGAGTCTTTTTGCAGCTATCTCGCCAGTCTCTCTGCTTTGCAAGTGTTTGGGGGTTAAATTGATCAAGTCTGCCTTTCGTTTGAGTGATTTTGGCCAAGTCTAGGGCTCGTTTTGTCAATTTTAGGGTTTCTACCTTTAGTCCTAGATTTTAAGGGTTTCTGTTAGGGTTTTGGAAAACTAAGCATACAACTGGAATCAGGACCCTTCAAGGAACCTCCCAGTAAAATTTGAGCGAATTTTGATCACTTACTATTTTTAGTAAGTCTTTTTTTAGTAAGTTTCACTGCCTCCCGGATTGGTCTAATTCAAATAAAAATCAAACTTACTATTTTTAGTAAGTTTCTATTTTTAGTAAGTGTTTTCCTGACCTATCTTGTCCAAACCCTAACATTTTATGTAATGTCCCCACTCTAGCAGATTGACCAAGTATATGTGCGTTAGCCTAGCTCTACATGGTCCCGAGGGCTAACGAAGGGTTTAAAGGGATCTTGGAGTGTTTTGGCCTAGTCATTTCCAGTTTGGGCCAAAACGAAGTTGATTTACTTAGTTTCAGGCATACTTACTATTTTTAGTAAGTCAGCAGGACACAACGGGGGCTAGTTTTGGTGATTGGATTTGATACTCCTTGGCGAGAGCTTTCCGACGAGCTATCACTCACGCTATTCGGAGTCCGATTGCTAATATATTTTAATGCCTGAAGTTTTATTAAAGTAACATTTAATTTAATTGTAAAATATTAAAGTGTTACTTTAATATTTATTTTATGGAGATATGTGTAAATCAAAGGGGCAACCAAGGGAGACATAAGTGAATATTTTAATATGTTTTATATTGAACATGTTTTATCCCACATTGCTTGGGTGAGTTGGGTCGCCCCTTGGAGAAAGAATAAAAGGGAGCTTTTGTGGCTTCATTGGATAGGTGGAATATGAGAAGAATTTGGTGTGTGAGTTGCAGATCCGTTCTTGGCATTAGAGGACGTCTATCCTCTCTTGTGACATTCTAGACGTCATTCCCTTGGGGTTTGGCCTTTGGAATCCTTTGCTATCAGCTTCATTTACAGGCAGATTGGGTGCTTTTCCAGCTACAAGCAGCAGCATTATTTGGTTGCATTTCCAGCTAAGGCCGCGACACTATTCACACGGGTACTATTCACGTGGCACTATTCATGCGGGTACTATTCACATGGCACTATTCACGCGGCACTATTCACCTGGCACTATTCATGTTACTGTAGCAGCAGAATTAGAAACTTTGGTTGGAACATTATGTGAAAATGCTGGAGTATTTAGTGAGTTGAAAATAACCTGCTATGTATTTGATTTTTGTTAATTCTGGAAATAATATTATAACAGCAGTAGTTCAATTTCCAGCTTGCCTATTATTGTAAATTCTTTTTAGTTCATGTTATGTGGTTTCATACCTGTGCAAAGACTTAAAAACAAAAAAAAACATTGAAACATTAAACAGAGGAATAAGGAGTTGGCTGCAAACTGTTTGACTAAATTCCTATCAGCAGTGGGGTTAGTTTTTGGGCATTCTAGGGTGTCCATTACAGTGGTATCAGAGCAGAAGATTCTGCCATCTTGTGGGAAACTTTCACCAAAACATATTGCAGAAATAAAACAGGTCCAGAATGTATGATTGAGCATGCGACAGGGGCATTATAATTTTCGTAATACCAGGGCCAGACAAAATAGAAATCCGGATAGTCAGAGTGAGCAGTCTAGTTCATCCGTGCAGGTGGACATAGAATCCAGTCATACAGACATAGAGGAAATATTCTTCGATCAGGACAGCAGTATGGGCAGAGAAACGGGACTCGCCCGGACTCGCCCAAACTCGGCGAGTCCGAGTACGAGTCATGCTCAGCGAGTCCTAGGGACTCGGACTCGTCCGAGTCTGGGGAGTAAACTCGCCAGACTCGCCGAGTTGGCGAGTTTGGCTCAAAATCGCCAAACTCGGCGAGTCCTGAGCCCCAGACTCGGCTACTGGATGGGTTAATAAAATGACAAAAAAAAACATTTTAAAAAGTTTTTTTTAAAAGTAATAAGTCTTTTTGGAAGAGTCAGGAGCGAAATTTGACATTTTGGTCTCTCCGTCAGGATTATTTTATGGAATATAACATTTAAGTATAAGTGTACTTTAAGTTATATTCCATATATACTGTCAGGATGTTTGAGAGTGGTTTCGAGCCTCTAGGAGTTATATTGCAAAATCTAGTTTTTGGAGGATTCTTCAGTTTTCCAGACTTAGTCAAATTTCAGGATCAGGACATTCCAGACTTAGCCAAAATTCAGGGCATTTGAAGATCAGGATGACATTCCAGACTTTATCACTCACCAACTTGACCTAGCTCGGACCTTCAAGAATGATACTCACTCACCAAGCAAGACCCAATTAGCAACAAGAGCAAAACCAGGCCCTAAGGAAGACTCTCAAAGAAACCCTAATTCAGACTTGTAATAAGTTTTTTTGGCCTCGCGGGGTGCTGCCCCTCGACCTCGCCCTGTATCGCGACAAGGAGCGCGCAAGGGGCGCTGCCCCTTGACCCCACCTTAGCGGCGCTGCCCCCAAACCCTCGTCGAAAAATATGGGGGGAAACTACGTCGATAGAAGTAGAGAAAATTTAACCTCCGAGTCTGACATTGATTGGATCGACCAGGTAGATATAGAGGTTGAGACTGTAGCCATGGCAGAGGAGGAGCGGAGAGCACGAGCACAGACAGGAGATTTAGAGGCAGATAGTGACACGGATGTTCCTGATGTTGGTGAGCATGGCATGGTGTCACGAGGAGCGGCTATGGCAGTCGAACCATCTAGGACCTACCTTAGACGCCTTCGCAAGGGGTCGGGGCCGGAGGGTGCAGGCTCCTCTGAGCCATAGACTTGTACTTGTATTTACCTTTGGTATTTGTATGAAACATTTGATGATGATCATATGATGACATGGATTTTTTATTCCATGAGTTTTGTAATATTGTATACATTTGACAATATTTATATATCTATGTTTGTTATTTTCTTCAGCTACAATTTGCGTTTATGCTTATGTGATTGATGTATACTTGTGTATGTAATCAAATGAGCTGAGTTTGATGATGTTATTGTGTCTTTAAGGTGTATTCAATAAAGGGTGTCTGAAACAAGTTTTAAATATTTAAAAATCTCTAAATTTCTTGAGTTTTTCACTATCCCGAGTCCAGCCGAGTCCGAGTCCGAGTCGGACGCCGAGTCCCGAGTCCGAGTCCGAGTCGGCCTTGCCGAGTCCGAGCCGAGTCCGAGTCCCGTTTCTTTGAGTATGGGTGACCGAGATGAGAGGAATATCGTTCCAGATCAGGGGGAGGTAATGTTCAGACAATTGCTGGGTACGTTAGAGCAAGGGCAGCGTATGCAACAGGAGCAGAATAGGCGAATGGACATGATGTTGCAGCTTATGGCTAGACAGATGGACGTTAATATTAATCTAGGTGAGGCCAACAATGGAAACAATAACAATGGGGGAAACGATAACAATAGGGGCAATGATAATAATGGAGGCCGAGGCAACAACAATGGCCCTGAGAATAACATTAATGGTAATAATGGACATGGCAACAATGGAATTGAGGCGGATAACTTTAGACACATTGCACACCCAGCTCGAACAGCGAGCTCGAGACCTCTTCTACCCACCTTTCCACCTAGGGATCCGGTTCAACCAGTGAACGAACCGCAGATTACTGAGTTACAGGGTCAGTTCAGGAGGGACTGGGAGGCCAGTGGACCCGAGTTTCAGGCAGATATTTCCCTCAGAGATTATATGGACTTGAGGATGAGACATATGCCTAGAGCAGGAGGGAGGAATCAGAATTTGGAGCTGAGGAAGAAAGTTGGAAAACTTTCCTTGCCTTATTATGATGCTTCAGGGAAGATGACTGCATGAGCTTGGGTGCAGAAGGTAGATACATACTTGCAGCTAAATCCTATGCCTGAGGATGAGGCTATCAAGTATGCGGCTATGCATTTGGACGGCGTTGCGCATGAATGGTGGCATCATGGCATGGTGACTCTGGGGCATAATCAGATTACATCCTATGAGGAATTCACAGAAAGATTGATTGAGAGATTTGACACTAGGGATCCCGAGTTACATTTCAAGGAGCTAGCACAGTTAAAACAGTCAGGTTCAGTGGATGCTTACATCGCCGAGTTTCAGCGTTTGTCTGTACTTGTTACTGATATCTCTCCTAGGAGATTGGTGGTGTTATTTTGTGATGGGCTTGCTGATCCATTACGTGGTTGGGTGAAGGGACATGATCCACTCACCTTAGCAGAAGCAACTAAAAAGGCACGAGATTTAGCCCCTTCGGTATACAAAGGAAAATACCATTCAACAGATTCTTCCTACCGCAAGGACAAAGACAAAAAACCATTTCAGAAAGAGTATAACAAACCCAAAGAAGGATCAAAAGGACTAGACAGTGAAACCTTGAATGAACTTCGAAAGAAGAAACTGTGCTTCCAGTGTAGAGAGCCTTGGGACTTATCTCATAAATGCCCTCTCAAGGCTAAGGCAAATCAAATGGACTATTTTTCAGCAGAGGAGTCAGAGTCAGAGGGGGAGGATCAGCACTCCGATTCAGATGAGGGTAACATGATAGAGGAGAGCAGCATTCCTAAGGATGATAGATTGTTGGCACGCTTGACAGGGGCCCAAAAGGCAATCACATTTAAGGTCAGGGGTACTATCCAGGGGCAGAAAGTGATATCTCTCATTGACACTGGGGCTACACATAACTTTATAGATACACAATTGGTAGCCAGGAGAGGTTTACAGACAGAGGAGCATGATGGTTTTAGGGTCATGGTGGCTAATGGCCAAAAGCTATTATGTACTCAGAAGGTTTCAAATCTTCACATTAGATTTGGAGATGGCTATGAGTTGGAGGATGATTTCTACGTTGTGGACATGGGAGATTACGACGTCATCCTCGGTATGACATGGATGGCATTGCTGGTTGAGTTCACTTTCAACCTAGCGAAGTTGGAAATGAGGTTTCAGCATGAGGGTAGGACTGTTGTTCTCAGGGGACTTTCAGATGGGAGTTGCAGGGTAGTCTCTTTGAAGAGAATGGAGAGACTTTTTCGACATAATGACATAGAGTGGGCAACAGAGTGCTTAGTTATGCCAACTTCACCGGAGCCTCGGGTGAAGAGTCATCCACCAGATATACAGGAGATTCTTGACAGGCATGCCAAGGTATTCAGTGATATTCCTCACGGGGTTCCTCCTGACAGGGGTGCAGAGCATGTTATTGAGCTCGAAGAGGGAGCCAAACCAGTGATGATCACTCCCTATCGTCATCCTAAGAAACATAAAGATGAGATAGAGAAGGCAATTAAGGAGTTGTTGGAAATGGGGCACATCAGGCCTAGCAAAAGCCCCTTTGCTTCAGCTGTAGTTTTGGTAAAGAAGAAGGATGGGACAATGCGCATGGGCACTGAATAAGAAAACAATTAAAAACAGGTATCCCATTCCTAGGATTGATGAGTTGATTGATGAGTTGCATGGGGCATGCTTCTTCACCAAAATTGATTTGCGATCCGGATACCATCAGATCAGGATGAGAGCAGAGGACATTGAGAAAACAGCCTTATGATGTCACTATGGCCACTTTGAGTTTATGGTTATGCCATTTGGACTAACCAATGCACCCGCTACATTTCAGAGTTGTATGAACCAGGTATTCAGGGAGCAGCTGAGGAGATTTGTCTTGATCTTCTTTGATGACATCTTGGTCTTCAGTAAGACCTGGGAGGAACATTCACAGCATTTGGAGGAGGTATTATCTATCCTAGAGAGAGAGTCTTTATATGCCAAGGAGTCTAAGTGTGAGTTTGGTATGACAGAATTACTATACCTTGGGCATATTATTAGTGCAGATGGAGTTCGAGTAGACCCTGAAAAGATTAGAGCTATAGTAGATTGGCCTACTCCCATGAACCTCACACAAGTTAAGGGGTTCTTTGGTTTATGCGGGTTTTACAGGAGGTTTGTTAAGGGGTTTTCACAGACTGCAGCACCTTTGACAGACCTCACTAAAAAGGGAGCCTTCGTATGGACAGAAGCAGCGCAGCGATGTTTTGACCACTTCAAACAAGTGATGTCATCTTGTCCGGTTTTAGCTCTACCAGATTTCACGAAGCCATTTGAACTTCAGTGTGATGCTTCAGGTGATGGGATAGGGGCAGTATTGATGCAGGAGAAACATCCCATTGCATTCGAGAGTAGGAAGCTCCAAAGTGTTGAGAGGAGCTATTCTATCTATGACAGGGAGATGTTGGCCATAATGCATGCATTGGCCAAATTCCGATCATACTTAGTAGGTGGACGGTTTGTGATCAAAACTGATCACAATAGCATAAAATATTTCATGAGCCAGCGTGATCTTAATGACCGGCAACAGAAATGGGTTACTAAATTGCAGGCTTATGACTTTGACATAGAGTTTGTCAAAGGTAAGAAAAACGTGGTGGTTGATGCCTTATCTCGGAGACCTCACTTATGTACTCTGGCAGAGATTTCAGGAGATTGGAGAGATCAGATTATAGCAGAGTATGTCGGAGATGCTTGGGCTTCTGGATTGATTTCAGGTACTATACAGGATGATCGCTATGAGGTGATAGATGGATTGATCAGAGTTCAGGACGGGGTTTATTTGATTCCGTCATCACATTTGAGAGAGGTGATACTAAAGGCATTTCATGATGCACCCACAGCTGGGCATCCGGGGATCTTCAAGACCTACAAGCAGATCCGAGAGCGGTTCTCATGAAGAGGGCTCAAGGATGATGTTCAGAGGTATGTCAGGGAGTGTGCGGTTTGTCAACAGAATAAGGGAGAGCACACATTTCCTGCAGGTTTATTACAGCCCTTGCCCATTCCTGATAGGAAATGGGAAAGTATTTCGATGGACTTCATCACTGGGTTACCACGAGTGCAGGGAAGGGATTGCATCTATGTGGTGGTGGACCGCTTGACGAAGTTCGCTCACTTCTTTGCTATTCCGTTCATTTACACAGCAGCACAGGTGGCAGATCTTTTTTTTAGAGAGATATTCAAGTTACATGGGTTGCCCAGATTCATTGTCAGTGATCGGGATAGTAAGTTTATGAGTGTTTTTTGGCAGGAGTTGTTTAGGTTGTGTGGTACAGATCTTACACCTAGCACTAGTTATCATCCGCAGACAGATGGGCAAACAGAGATTGTGAATAAATGGGTGGAGGGATATTTGAGGAACTATGTAACTGCACAACAAAAAGCTTGGGTCAGATGGTTGCATATGGGAGAGTATTGTTATAACACCACTTATCATATGTCCATCAGGATGACTCCTTTCATGGCACTCTATGGTTATGATGCACCTAGCTTCATGGATTTAGTTTTGGGGGACAGCAGAGTGCCCAAAGCCAAAAACTTATTGCAGGATAGTCAGGACATCCTGAAAGTGCTCAAGGAGAATATACAGTAGGCCCAAAATCAACAGAAATTGTACGCTGATCAGCACCGAATAGAGCGCAGTTTCGAGGTAGGGGATATGGTTTACTTGAGGCTACAACCATATAGACAGTCATCACTCAAGAAGAGCGGAGCTGAAAAGTTGAAGCCTAGATTTTATGGTCCCTACAGGGTGATTCGCAGAGTGGGCGAAGTCGCCTATGAGCTTGAGCTTCCAGAGGGCAGTCGGGTGCACAATGTATTTCATGTGTCTAGGCTTAAGAAAGCTATTGGTTAGAGTGTAGTACCTTCTGCAGATTTACCTTCTTTGGATGAGGAGGGGAAGCTCGTGTTAGTACCTGAGGCTATTCTGGACACCAGAGAGAGGAAACTCAGAAACAGGATAGTGAAGGAGTATTTGGTCAGATGGAGAGACCTGCCGGAGGAAGATGCTACATGGGAGAATGAGCAGGTGATACAACAGGCTGGACTGAGATTGCTCGAGGACAAACAATTTCAAGGGGGGCGGACTGTAATGTCCCCACTCTAGCAGATTGACCAAGTAAATGTGCGTTAGCCTAGCTCTACATGGTCCCGAGGGCTAACAAAGGGTTTAAAGGGATCCTGGAGTGTTTTGGCCTAGTCATTTCCAGTTTGGGCCAAAACGAAGTTGATTTACTTAGTTTCAGGCATACTTACTATTTTTAGTAAGTCAGCAG
This sequence comes from Cryptomeria japonica, assembly GCF_030272615.1. NCBI lineage: Eukaryota > Viridiplantae > Streptophyta > Pinopsida > Cupressales > Cupressaceae > Cryptomeria > Cryptomeria japonica. The sequence continues at coordinate 185,142,330 of NC_081408.1, forward strand.
GACACAACGGGGGCTATTTTTGGTGATTGGATTTGATACTCCTTGGCAAGAGCTTTCCGACGAGCTATCACTCACGCTATTCGGAGTCCGATTGCTAATATATTTTAATGCCTGAAGTTTTATTAAAGTAACATTTAATTTAATTGTAAAATATTAAAGTGTTACTTTAATATTTATTTTATGGAGATATGTGTAAATCAAAGGGGCAACCAAGGGAGACATAAGTGAATATTTTAATATGTTTTATATTGAACATGTTTTATCCCACATTGCTTGGGTGAGTTGGGTCACCCCTTGGAGAAAGAATAAAAGGGAGCTTTTGTGGCTTCATTGGATAGGTGGAATATGAGAAGAATTTGGTGTGTGAGTTGCAGATCCGTTCTTGGCATTAGAGGACGTCTATCCTCTCTTGTGACATTCTAGACGTCATTCCCTTGGGGTTTGGCCTTTGGAATCCTTTGCTATCAGCTTCATTTGCAGGCAGATTGGGTGCTTTTCCAGCTACAAGCAGCAACATTATTTGGTTGCATTTCCAGCTAAGGCCGCGACACTATTCACACGGGTACTATTCATGTGACACTATTCACGCGGGTACTATTCACGCGGGTACTATTCACGCGGGTACTATTCACGCGGCACTATTCACGTGGGTACTATTCACCTGGCACTATTCACGCGGCACTATTCACCTGGCACTATTCATGTAGCACTATTCATGTTACTGTAGCAGCAGAATTAGAAACTTTGGTTGGAACATTATGTGAAAATGCTGGAGTATTTAGTGAGTTGAAAATAACCTGCTATGTATTTGATTTTTGTTAATTCTGGAAATAATATTATAACAGCAGTAGTTCAATTTCCAGCTTGCCTATTATTGTAAATTCTTTTTAGTTCATGTTATGTGGTTTCATACCTGTGCAAAGACTTAAAAACAAAAAAAAACATTGAAACATTAAACGGAGGAATAAGGAGTTGGCTGCAAATTGTTTGACTAAATTCCTATCAGCAGTGGGGTTAGTTTTTGGGCATTCTAGGGTGTCCATTACATTTTAAAACACTTACTATTTGGGAAAATCTATTTTGGCAGGTTCATCCCTGAAGACGCTGAAGATTGAACGTTCCTGAAGATCATTTCTAAATCTGGAAGAGTCAGAAGGTAGACAAGTGTGATCAAAATTTGGCTAAGTATAGGAACCAATCCAAGAGTGGAAAGCTCAAAAAAATCATCCAAGTTTGGAAAGCAACGCGAAAATCCATTGGCAAACCAATTTGACATCCAAGTGAAGGAGTTTGACATCAAGGAAGGAAGAAATGATGAATTTCCTTCCCTTAGGCAATCCAGTGCCCATGCCATGGAGAAAACCAAAATCATGAATTCCATGCCTTAGTGAAAAATCCACCAATGCACAGGAAAGGGCGCCAAAACAAGGGAGTCAAGGAAGAACTCCAAAGTGTGAAATTCCTCATTAAGTACAAAATTCCACCCTAGGAATACACATGGCACCAAATAGAAGGAGCCACAGAATTCATGGAAAATAGTGAATTCCTCCCTCATAAAGAAATTGCGCCCATGCCCGGCAAATGGCGCCAAACAAGGGTGTCCATGGAAAGCATCAAAAAAGTAAAAAATCCTTGCCTTAAGGAGATTTGCGCCTAGACAGGATGGGAAGGGCGTCAAATCCCCCCCGCCTTGGAAAGATGAAAAATTGCACAATTCCTCCTTCATGGATAAATAGCGCTCAAGGAAGGATTAAGGCGTTAAAGAAGGAGCATCAAGGAAAGTCCAAGATGGAAGGAATTCCATCACAAGGGAGAAATAGCGCCTAGGAATGATGAGGGGTGCTAAATTAGAGTGTTCAGGAAAAATGCACAAGGCATGGAATTCCTCCTCCAATTCAAAAATCCACCCAAGGCATTTGCATGGCGCTAAAGGAAGGTCAACGTGGAAGATGGAAGGAATTGTGAATTCCATGACAAGGTAAAAAATCCACTTCAAGCCAAGTCAAGGTGCCAAATGGAGGTAGGAATGGAAAATATGAAGAAGGATGAATTCCTTGCCTTATGAGGAATTGCGCCTTAGGGAAGATTCAAACTCTAAAACTCCATTGTCATGGAGAATCAAAGAAAACCATTATATAATGAAATCCACAGAGATGAGCTTCAAAACGACTAAGGCATGGAAGAAATGCAACATGATGAAATTCCACCATGCAAAGTGAATTCCACACCCAAGCTGGAAAACTGAGGAAATTGTCTAAGGCATGAAAATCCAAGGGTCAAGGAGGAATAGAAAAGCGGAAATCCCCTTATCCGAAATTTTTTATAGATTTCGAATCATGAGAGAATTCTCTCTCTCCTGGACCCGAGCCCTAAATTTTAGGAAAGTTCCTAAAAAATAGGAGATGTTGAAAAATCATTGAAAATCTTTTCCAGAGCAAGGCAAGTTCAAAAACTTCAAGAAAATAGTTCCAGAGTCAGAGATTATCCCTCTTGAAGTTTTCTATCTCCAGGGTTTTTCTCGCCAAGTGGCAGCCGAGTCAACGGACGCTGAATTAATGAAGCATCTTGTTGCATGCAGCCATCACATTCATGGCATTATGGCAGATTCCTTCTGCATGCAGCCGTCACATTCAGGAGATGATGGTGCATTTATGCCATCATGGGCAATTTTTGCATGAGGGTACATTCATTGCATAGTGGGCACTTTTTGAATGTAATGGTTAATTAATGCTTTATGGGCACCATTTTTGGGCTTTTAGAATAGTTGTATATGGGCTTAGTGGGCATTTGTAATGTCCCCTGCCTGATCTATTTAAATATACTAAAATTGATAGATTTTCTTCAATAAGTTATTAATAGTGCTTGTCTATTTTTCTTATTAGCTGATTAATTTCATTATTCATAGTTCTTAATATAGATATCAAACCCTGCTACTACTTCAGTTTAAGGGAGAAGGGTTTACATATGTTACCAAAGTGCTTAGAGACAAACTACAATAGGTTCCCTCAAAGTTTACAGATCCAAGCCCTTACCTATCTTGGGTCTATACCCTCAAGGCTTATGGGTCGCTGATCCCCACCCTATCTTGGGACTTAACATATTGCTTGGATTTAGACTGCCCCTCTTTGAAACATCTCAATCCCGTCTTCTTAAATACGGAAAGTAATAACATGATTTAGACTATAAGTATATATATTTCTTATGTATTATGAATATATATATGAAATTAAGTATGACTGTCGTACATATTGCAGTCCATATTAGTATTACTATTAATTCTGCATAAGAACAATATTGGGCTTCATATATTAAGCATACTTATTAAACACATCCCCATGCATACCACCAAGAACAAGGATGTTACTGCCTGTAACTTAATAACAGTTCTGATCTGATCTGATCCATGGTGATCTTACTAGATGCTTTTGATTCCTTTCCTTTATATCTCTCAATGTGAGGGAGAGGTCACACCTCTTCATCATGTATACCCTTTGGCAAGAGATACACCCTTTCACCATTAGCACCCTTTGAAAGAGTGCAACTCTTCATTATTTCTGCCCTTTGAAAAGACACAACCTCTCATAATCAGATCTGCACTTATTATTTAAATCAGATCTGCACTTCTCATTTCCAAATTATTCCCCCCCTCAAATGAGGTTCTCTTCTCCCTTTTATATCTCATTGTTGAGGGAGTCACAACTTTTCCTTTCATGTCTTTTGACTTTTCATTAACTTAATTTTTAATTAATCATATTTAATTATATTATTTTATATTTTAATTTTATTATTATCATTTATTATTAAAATTTATTTCAAAGTGGGGCCATTACATATATATTTATTATATGGTATAAGTGAAAAAGAATCAATGTACGTATTATGAGAATAATTGGTTATTGCTGAACCTATTTATCAAGTTGGTATTAACAGCGTTATTTATATCATTATATTATGTTACATTAACAGCATTATATTATGTTACCTACATTTTATTACATTACATTATCAGTACTATATTACATTGGCAGTATCATACCACACTGACAATATTATATCAGATTTTATTAACTGTATTAGCTTCAGGTTACATTAACATCATTATGTTATTTTGGCACCTTTAAGTTATACTAGATTAACAGTGTTTTTATGTTAATACATGCCTCCTATATCATATTAACAGTATAAGTTGTATTAACAGTATTAAATTATATTAATAGTATCAATATTAAATTGCATTAGTAATATTAATTGTATTAACAATATTAAATTCTATTAATAGTATTAATTGTATTGTATTAGCACCATATGATATTGTTAACAATCATCATAGTCATACCCGTAATGTTTCCAAGACTCCTGATGACTTTTTTGGTCTTTCCCGTATTCTCTTCCTTTTCTTATTCTTCCTTGTGTGTCCTCTTTGGAGGAAGGTGGTCGAAGGTATTTAATTTCTTTGACTGGCTATGACCTTTCCTAAAGAATATGACTCCCCATTGAGTCGCACCTTTTCTGATTAAAATTTGTTATTCTTAAACACAACTTAATGCATTGGTAATTTGATCGGTGCTTTCCGAATAAACAAATTTTGATATAAGTAATGCACACAAATAAATTCTGAATAATTCTATTAATAATAAAATGTGATTCACATATTACTAAATAATTTGTGTATAATAAATTTCAATATTAATTTGTGAATAATAATAATAATATTTAATAATTAAATATTAATAAATATTAATAATAATATTTAATAATTAAATATTAATAATTTCAAATAATCATTTGTTGATTATATTAGTTTATAATAATAATTGTTTCATTTAGATTATAAATAACGATCAAGGAGGGGACATGACAGCATTAATTGCCGATTCCCACCTTGTTGCATCTTGAGTGGGGAATCTTTAGGGTTTGCATGTAGTCAATGCCAGGAGCCTATATAAAGGGGTGACCGCTCTCATTTGTAAAGGAGGAGAGATTATTGTTTGAGATTGTTGCATCAAGATTGTTGAAGTTGCCAACTTAATACATTGTTTGATTTTGATGGTGTATTCTTGTTCTATTTTAGCAATCCACATGGTCTTGCTCTCTTCAATTAGAATAGATTTTGCTTTATGTTGTTAGATGAACTGGATTTGATAGGATTGCTTGTTGCAAAATTCGTGCTCATACTTTTGGTGTGCAGCTGATTGTTGCATATCGTGCAAAGTTAGCTCGAGCCTCCGTTATTTGTGTATGTTTAACTTTGATTATTAGTAGAGATTGTTCGATTTGATGGTTTCTACTGATGATTTGAAAATCTTAAACACACCCTTTGAAGATTGCACCGCCTTCGTGTAGTTGTGCATTGCTGGCAAGGTGAAGCGTGGTTGGATTTTGCACAAGTAATCCCGTCTCCGTGTTCATAGGACTAGATTAGCCTTAGCTTAGTCCTCTAAACCTTTCCTCATTTACTTTTCCGCATCTCTTAAATCCAAAAATCCAAAAAAATAGGGCTTTCATTGCAAATCATTCACATAAAAATCCTTGAACTCGCATAAGTTTGTTACCCTCTTCAAGTGAATACGTAAGGCCCCTTGGGTTAACAACAAACCCATCAATCAACTGAGTCACGTCCACGCACTGAAGGAACCTTGGAGTTAGCAGTTTGAACTTTTTTGTGCAATCTTTTAGCATACGGACTAATTTTGATCAAGAGAGAGTAAGGTGACCGTTGGTAACTTTATTCTGTGTTTGATGCTGTCATATCAAACACGTCAACACTACCCATTTAGAAGTTTTTGCAAACAGAAAATGCCACATACCATTGTAGGATTTAGTGAATTGAGACAACTCCTACTACAGTGAATTTGATTATTGTGTTTTTCATAAGTCTAGAAAGTGTGTTTTGCATAAGTCTAATCCAATGAATTTAACAACATTGAAACCATGCAAACTTTGTGTCCTCACTAAACACCTCAAAGTCCTATCATTATATATTGAATCAAAGATGGAAAGAGAAAATGGACTTCATTGTTATAACTTATAACAAGACAGGTAAAACATTGCACGTTATATTTTTTTAAACCTTTTTGTGTCTTCACATTTGCAGGTGCTAAGGCCAGGAATTGAACCTATAATTTATAAGGATCTCTTCCTTTTTCGAACTCTAGCTTCCTTTTTGAATGGCATTAGTCTTCAGAAGCTTGGTTGCAATGCAGAGCTTATTGTTGATGAATTTGGTGAAAAGTTGCTGGAAGAACTTGATTATACACTTGTAAGTTTACAATGCATTATGAGTGAGTCACCACTTCACTTCTTTGGTAGAGTTTATATTGCTAGAATTAAGATGGTTTCTCTTATGATTACTTTTTAATGCAGGCTATGCTGGGTGTTTGCTTATGATTATTCTTGTAGGAGGCACGTAATATTAAGGACTTCTTGGAAAACTTCAAAAATGATCCAACAGTTAAGATTCCTCTCGTATATACAGATCTTTGTGGTTCACGGGTTCTTGTGATGGAATGGATTGATGGCATCCGTTGCACTAATCCACAGGTTGGCTATTTAATGCTAGATCACATCAATGTCATATCTAATAGTCATCTCATAGATCTGACATCATGTACACATAAAAAAAATCTTAATTGTTATATTTTCATTTTTATTTGTATGCAAACCCAATCTTGTAGAGAATGTGCTTGAACCCCATTATACTTTGCAAGGTCTTGCAACTGAAAGGGTTTATCATTTGTAATAGGCTATAAAAGAAGCTGGCATTCGTGTTTCTGATTTTCTCACAGTTGGCGTATCTGCTGCTTTGAGACAACTGCTAGAATTTGGTTTGTTTCATGGAGATCCACATCCTGGGAACATTTTTGCAATGCGTGATGGACGCATTGCATATGTCGACTTTGGAAATGTTGCAGTGCTTAGTCAGGTTTGTTAAAATATGCATTTAAATTGTAACTGGGGCATGGCTTTTCTTCTTTTTGTTTTATCAATAATGTGCCCTGCAATCGATATGGGCCACCGTGTAGCCATTTCAGTCAAAGCATATTATCATGATTCTATTATGAATAATGAAGTTGAGGGATTATTGAATACAAATTAGAATTTGGTTTACAGATCTCCCATGAATCATTTCTAGAACCTATTTGCTAGCTATTTAGGATAATAAAATTAAGATTGAATCTTTAGCAGATGAATTGTGCTAATGAACCACTCGTGTTTGGAATTTTCACCTTTTGGCGATAATGTAGATGTTGCTTAACTTTCTTTGTTAACTCAATTGAATGTGACTTCTGGCGAACATCTTGCTTTCTCAGAAAAACTTTTTGATATGAAAACTTCAGATTTTGCCTGTCAACATAGCTCTTACTAGCTTTTGCTGAACATATGTTTATTTTTAAATGTTATGTATAGCTCATTTCTTTTGAACATATATCTCATGAAATTTTGAATTGCCAATGATGTTAAGGGTTTTCCTAATTTTGTAGTCCTATGCTTAATATTAATATTTCCTTTTTGTAAAGAAAAAAAGAATATGAAATTCTAACGAGATGATCCTCCTCACCTCTAAGCCATTTCTATTAAAGCATTATGTAAAGTATTTAGTATTGATAATGATGAAGCTGAGGTTGATTGAATATAAACTGTACTTTGATGTTGTCAGGATTGTGTATGGAACGTATTTGCGAGCTTTTCAGATGAGGGATATTGGAATGTGTTGTGACCATTTCACACATCATTCCATCATGGATGGGGACCCCCTCTTTTTGCCAATAATTCTAAGTCTCGGGTAGTTTGGTAGTAGTCTAGTCTCCCTTTAGGATGAAATGAGTCATATTAGTTCTCAAGAAGATTAAGGGATGGAGTTCAAAAGTTTATCACCGGATGATGTTTCAAATTAGATCAGGATGTCGGGCCAGAATTTTGAAGTCAAGAATGATCAAGGGGATGAGAGCAAGCATCAAGCAATAAAGCATCTAACATGCCTAAACCCTGACTTGGATTGATTACATAAGGACAATGCCTTAGCAAGAGTTGAAGGATAGGCTAGATTAGGTCAAACTGACTGAAGTGAGGAATGTCCCTCACTGCTCTGAATCCACGGCATGTCCTTCACCTCTTCAAATCTGCGACCTAGCTAAGTGACTTGCAATTGTTTGAAAGTTTGGATTTGTTGCTTTAGGCAAACTGAGGAATGTGAGAGAGTTTCAAATGTTGAAGGGAAAACAATGTCCTTCATGCCTTCTTTCCCATGGCATATCCTAAGGAACACATCCTTTACTCCTTCATTTCCCCGGAATATCCTTGGCACATCCCTTGCATCATCAAATCCCCGACATGTGCTTCATTGCATCCCTTACCACCTCCAATCCCCGACATATTACATCCATCATCCTCCTAAATCTCCGATCCATCCTAAGGCATATCCCTCACCACTTCCATCTCTCAACACATCCATTTCCACTCAAAATCTGCGGCATCCCTTGCACCTTCTTTCCCACGGCATGTCCACTTATTTACATGCCTTGCCTTGCCAAATCTGTGGCACATTATATCCTTCACCCCCTCCATTCCATGGCATATGCCTCTCCACCTCAAACCCGCAGCATATGCTTAGCGCCCTTAAATCCACGACAAGGCATGAAGGCAAGGTTGGTGCTAAAGGAGATGAGGGAGGCCGATTCTTAATCAAGGCATTTCAAATGAAACATAGCCATTGAAAAATTGAATTTGAATAAATAAAATAATAAAACATTGCAAATCAAGTCGGCTTTTGGCATGGGAATTTGAAATTTGGGAGTCATTAAATAAAAATGAAATTGAAATTTCAAGTCAGCCTTGTGAGAAATAAAAAAAACCCAAAAGACATGTCTCCTAAGATCAGCGCCTATAAGAAAGAGTTGATTATCACTTCGTTTGATCATCGACTCAAGCGAATTTTTATCTTCTTTCATAAGCAGCGATTCACTTTCAAGAAGGGTGAATTCCTTTCAAGGACAAGAAAATTCCATCTTAGGAGAGGCAAATTTGATTTACAGCCAGCAGACATGAAGCCTGAGATCAGTGAATTTGTCCAGTGGAACAGGCAAATCATTATCATCAGCAGTGAATCATCCACAACAAAATCAGCGATTTTGATCTGCAATTAAAGGAAAAATCAGCGAACTTCATTCTTCAATTAGCAAACCCTCAGGCAGCAGCAAGCTGCCACAGTGATATACAACAATTTTGAAGCAATTTTTGCAACATGAGAGGCAGAATTTTAGCATCAGCGTTTTAAAACAATCACTTACAGGTCTGAGTTTGACATTTTAATCACTTTAAACACCACAACCAGGTCTGATTTTATGATGTTTCAGTCACGAATCAGGGTTTTGAAGGGCTTTTACAGATAAAATTGAAAATTCCTTTCAACATTTATTTTCAAAACCCTTAATTTGCTGATTCATGTTCCAATTGAAATTCATTGTAATTTGCTAATCATCTTCTGAGCAAAGTCTGATATTTGACAGTCTAGGGTTTACAACAGCACCTAGGGTTTAAGCAACCTAATGAATTTTGAGCTTTGTAAGGAGAAAATTGCTGTCCTAATAGGTGAATTTCAGTCTTATATGCATCAGTTACCTTCAAAACCCTAACTTAAGGAACTCTAGCAGGTAGAATATGGCAGCCCCAAAAGCCGGAGGTGTCACAAGGTAGGCTCTCATCGAGGAAGATTCAAGAGAGATGCTTCCTGAATCAAAGATCACATCAATGTGGGCAAATGTTGGAGACACCGACTTGGGCAAGATTGACATGAAGAAATTTCAAGGCCCTCTCTACACAAGCAAGCCTACTGAGTCTCAAAGAAGATGATCAAGAGTGGAATCGTCCAAGCAGTGGGTTTTCTTCCCAACATCTAGTGCAATGTACTAATGGTTGAATGTGCCAGACACTATGATGCTGACACGAGGAAAATAATTGCACTAGACAGCAAGGCCTTGGCATTCTTATCAGATATTGCCATCAGCGAGGCATTCAACATACCCGAGCCCAAGGATATGATAGACAAGAATAAGGAGGGAGCACTGGTGATCTATGAGGATGACCTTGACAAGTACTTAGGATCATCCATAAGTATTGGTTGTCAAAGGCTAGGCCCGCCCTCAACAAAGTAGCTTGCCTAGCAAGCTTCACCGAATTGACTTCAAGGAAGAATTTAGTGATTTGATTACCTTGCTCAACAAGATCATGGGAAGTCCACATGCTTCCTCATTTGAGAATTGGATGTTCTACTTCATGGAAGTAGTGACAACTGGAAAAGAGAAGATCAGTTGGGCAAAGATTATAAGCAACAACCTCGATCTACAACTAAGAAGACTTGAGCACACCAAGCAGTTTTATATGAATTCCCATATCATCTACTCACTAGCACAAGCCTACGAGTATACGGGATTGATGTATAGAGGCCCAATGGGGAATGGAAAAGGAGAACTAAGAGTATGTGAGAATTACACATAACTGCACTTCCATAACAAGGCGCATTATCGAAGGGTAAATGATGCTTTCTCCATGCATATAACAAGAAAGTTGCAAAGTGGCATCCATCAAAGGTTATTCCCGCAGGCACAAGAGTTGGTGAAGAAATATGGTGCTTGGTTCATTTAGTTTCCCAAGTTCACCTACATAAGAGTCCAAGGGTGCTTATCCCTGCCATACAAGCTTCCACGCTATCCAACCGACAAGATGGTGTTGTTGGAGCTAATGAGACAGTTGATTACATACGATAGGATTCAAAAGAACAAGCATGAGATTGGGATTTCCTTCCCGGTTTTAGTCCATTGGAAGCATGTCCATCCTTAAGAAATCTGGTGCTTGGTTCATTCAATTTCCCAAGTTCACCGACATAAGAGTTCAAGGATGCTTATCCTCGCCATACAAGCTTCCACGCTATCCAACCGACAAGATGGTGTTGTTGGAGCTGGTGAGACAGTTGGTTACATATGACAGGATTCAAAAGAACAAGCATAAGATTGGGATTTCCTTCCCCATTTCAATCGGACAATCATTAGAAGTATGTTGATCCTTGCAGGCAGCTGAGAAGTCAGAGGAGGAGACAAAATTTTATCCCCTCACCAAGTATCCTTTAAGAACTAATTTTGATCCATATGACAACATGAGGAGGGATGGCAGCGGGCAGCAGCCACAGGCATAGGCTGCACATAGAGGACTATTGGATGAATGCCAAGGATGACTTTGAGATTAGAAAGAAGATGTTTTCCAGGTTGCTTATAGATATCATTAGGATATGTAGAGTGTTTCCAATCCTAGATCAAGCACAAGATGATGGAAAGCGTCTCTAGTGTGCTTATGAGCAGGAAAAAGACAAAGAGATGCAAGTCAATTGGATTGATGTAGAAGTCACCGATATGAATGAGCTAATGAAACCCGCCATGGCTTGCACACAAAGATGGGTGGATAACCAAAGTAACAAATCAAAAAGTCAGTTCCAGCTTACCTTTGATGTGATGGGAGATCCAGATTTGTCAGACGATGAAACAAAAAGCGTAAGCATGAGCGAAAATACCACTCAGTCAACTCAACCTAAGAGCTCCAAAAGAAAAGGAAGTCACATGGAGGGATCAAAGCAGAAGAAGCAAAGGACAAGTGCAAGTCATCCTTCCACTAGCACCTCCTCCATCCATGAGGTCACTGGGAACAAGACGGCCGTCAATGAAGGACAATCATCTTGGAAGGGAGGTAGTGATCAAGGTGTGAATGAATCACTAGAATCCACTATACATAATAATCAAGGAGATAAGATAGCTAAGGGAAAGCAGCTTCAAGTACAAGATCCTCCAAGAGTACAAGAACTAGTTGCAAATGATAAGGCCACTGAGGATGATATATAAAATGATGATGATGAGACGACTTCTCCGCCCCGAGTAGAACAATGATGCAAGGAGTTACAAGTAGAGAAAGAGTGATCCACTATTCTGGCATGGCTACAAGAAAGAATTAATAAGGAAGTAATAGTAATTGAGGAAGAGACAATCGATAACTTGGATGACTTCTTGAATAGAATTGGTCAGATAGAAGAGAAGAAGAAAGACACCAAGATTTCAAAGATCACAAGAGATTGTGCAAGGTCTCGAATCATACAGATAGCTACCCCAAGAGTAGACAAGCTAGAAGATGAGATCACCATAGACGAGTATGATTTGGAAACAATAAAGTTAGGTCCTACTATTGAATAGGCAATGGAAGATTTGAGTGATACGGTAAAAATAGTCCAAGACTTATTGAAGATGGAGATTGAGAAAAACAAGAAGATCGAGGAGATGAATTCCTTGAAGAATGATGTGTAGTAGCTTAGAAATGCCATAAGGCAGGTTGATCATTCAAGCATACCTTCATCATTGCTTCCACCTGATTCAATGGATGAATTGGAAGAGATGAGAAATAACTGCCAGCTGTTGAAAGGATGGATTGATAGATCCTCTATCAAAACAAATGTGTTTGTGGAAGAGCTAGTAATCATATTTGATAAAGTTTTTGGTGTTTTTGATGGGACTCAAGTCCTCATGGCTGCTTATAATGTTTTTGCTTATACTAGATATTTCACCATCCCGAGACTACAAGCATTGATGAAAATACCCAAGCAAACCTTGGTGAACACTGGAGTGCTAAAAGAAGGACAATCGTACGACTTCCACAAGTGTTAACAACTTGCTCAAAATGAGGAAGATTAAGTTCGAAGATATTAGCAACGGTTGCACCCAAGTTGAGAATGCTACTAGCGTGATACATGACAAGATTGTGGCAGCAACAAAAGTAATCCTTGGAGAAGAAATGAAAGAGGAAGTCCACATAGTAGTTGATCGATTGATGGAAAGAACAAGAAGTATCTTCTTCGAGGTAGGCGGATCACTTTTGGAAGAGCAGTTTGAGAACATTCAATCCTTCATGACACTAGTTGGCAAGATCAGTGACTTTGGGCCTGAATGAATTTTTGTAACTGCCTTAGCTGAATTGAGCTTCATGGAAGATCAGTTGAAAGTCATGCCTAATGCTCCAGTAGACGAGCTCAACTGCACATGTCTAGATTCATCGAATTTGCTTCTAAGGAAAGAGATAAGGGGAACAAACTTCTAGATGAAAGTTTGTTATGATCCCATGTGGCATCTATTTTTCGGATTGGAGGATTGTTCCTCGTAGTTGTTTACCCTCTCGAGTAAATGGCTTAAAGCACGTAATGCAGAATAATAATGCCATAGATATTAGATAAAGTATAAGAGATGTTATTCCATTCATAATCGTGTCTCACAAGTTACATTCGGAAGTATATAAAGGTACCGAGGGGGTGCGAGTGCCAACCGTCGCACCGTAACCACCATCCCTCGGTTACCGACTAACAAAGACAATTACAACTTAATTAACTAGTTTTATTCGTGTACAATATTGCCGCCAACATCATCCCCCCCCCCAAAAAAAAGTAGTCTCCAGGCGACTTACAACAAAATGGAGAATACATGGGGACTACAAAACCCAAAATCAAAAACTAAGGGGGTGCAGAGGGCATCCCTGATGAAGAAGGCGCCGGTGGTGGTGTAGTAGCGGACGCCAATCGCCCACGGAGTTCATACACTTGCTCCGTCCTCCTCTTCAGGTCCCGCTACCATCTGCCGCTCCATGGCAGTCTTTACCATATAGGCTGCCTCCAACACCTCCTTATCCTTCTTGTCCACACTCTCCAGTGCACTGACCAATCGAGTCTCCAACTGCTCTCTGGATGCCCTTTCCTCTTCCAACTTTATCAGCAAGGCAGACTTCTCTACTACTAAACTGTCCATTGTTGTTTGAGTTTGTGCCACAGTAGCCTCCAGCTCCCAAAACTTGGCAGTCAGCTCCTCCCGAGCTATCACTACTGCTACCCGCAAGGCCTCAACTGTGGTTGCCGTCTGTTGTGTCCTCCGAAGCTCAAGATAACCTTCGCAGAAGGCCTGCTCCACCTCTCTCAACAACGATTGCATCCGGGTCTCGCCAACCCCCTCAGTGAGGCTCCAAGCCTCCAATATCGCCTGGTTCTCCGTCTCAGGCCACCCGACACACTCAAAACACCTCTCAAACTCCTCTTTGCATCCGGTGCGGGAAAAGGTCAACAACCCCTCCATCCGCTCAACCATGGCGGCATCCGCCTGGAGTGTGGGAGATGACACAAGCCGCTGTGCTCTCAGAGTCATCTCGGCAATGAACTGCTCCAACTCTCCTGTACCCTGCTGTACTCCCACAGGCACCCCCTCCTCTCTGTAAGGACTGGTTACTACAACCGCAGGGGGTGATGCAGCCCTCTGAAGTGCCCTACTACTCGGAGAGCTCCCCTCCTCGAGATCAATAATATCCAAGGGATGCATGGCCCTGCCTGGAGATAGAGCGGCCTCTCCCATCGGTGCCACGGGCGTGAGCTGGTAACGACTTAGCCACGCACTGAGGTCATCATGGAGAGCGCCTGCTTCCATCATTGCCTCTTGCATATAGCCTGGCAAACCTGGCACATCCGGCACATCGTGCACATCCTGCTCCATGGAAGCCCCTGCACTCGCCAAGGTACCCGAGCCATCTTGTTGAAGTGAGGCCACCCCAAAGTCAGTCCCTGTTGTGGTCTTGACCCGCGGTGGTGTCATCGCTATCGTCACCCGAGACTGCCCAAAGCTAGGAACTGGCACCGTGGTGACTACGCTCACTGTCCCGAATGACCATGACACCGCCAACTGTCAAGTCTCTGGTAAGCGTGTTGGTGTAAAGTGGACCTGAACCTGTGATGCTAAAACAGACCCTTCTGTACCCGCCGATTCCACTACCTCCTCTTCAGGCAATTGGTCACCTCTTTTTCCTGCCAACCAAAAGCTCCCTCCGCTCACCTGGGAGTGTCTGCGGATTCCTCCCTGCCGCTATCTGCATCGGACTCTTTTGTGTCGGCCTCCGTGTCTGACATGGCGACCTCCTTTCTTTTTGTGCCCAGACGTGCCTCTGCGCCATGTGCCAAGACGTCCAAGTGCGACCAATAAAATATGGGCAGCTGGTCTGGTGCAACACGCCCTTGCGGCTCCAATGGTTGTGAGCCTGGGGTGATCTGTGTGCGGACTGCATCGAGGAATAACCCAATGGCGTGATGCGGCATGTAAAATTTCTTGTATTGTAACGTCATGAACTCGGCCATCCTATCCGCCAATAGTGATGCCCAATCATACACCACCCCATTGTGCAGCCCATTCATCAACACTATCTGTGCGATAGCTATGTCAGACGCGCGGCTGGCACCTGTGAGTTGACTCTTCACCACGGACAATAGGCATCGCCATACTCCCTTGGCGAAAAATGTTTTCTTTACCCCCCGACTCTTGCCTGCACTTTTGAGGCTATCTTTTTCTCCCTGGATGAGGTTATCGCGCAACATCAACTGCAGTATTGTGGCACGGTTTTTCGGAGATATTTTCTGTTAAGTGTATTTTTTTCCCTTTCAACCCCAGTATGCCAAACACCCTGCTGAACTCGCCTGCCGTGAATGAAATAGTTATCCGTTGGTGTTGATAATCAAATACAGACTGGTGGCGGTGTCTGTCATAGTTGCCAATCATGGCACGCAAAACCACCTCAAAGTCCTTTATACAAAAAACTGGCATCTGTACGGCCCGATGTACCTGTGCCTGGCGAAGGCTTTTCTTTATTAGGTCATCGTGAGGTGTCTTTGCCCACCAATTCCTACAGTCTATTCCATTCAGACCTTCGAACACAATATTATTTGCTGTTACCTCATCCTTGTCCTTTGTCGTCGGGGGTTTTGGACAATGCTTCTTGCTTTTCTGACTGTTGCTCATCCCGAGGCTGCCTGCAATATGCACACCAGATTGCAAAATTCGTTTGTTTGTGTCTGCACTGGATTTTGAAGCTTTTCGCTCTCCCCGCAACTTGTCTTCTAACGGCTGTAACCGTTTTTGCCAAAATGCCTTGTTCTTATTTGTGTCCATTGGTCTCGGATTAATTCCTTACTCTGCTTTTATAGCTTTAACTGCCAGCCCGCCACTTTCTGCCACTTCCAACTGCCTTCCAACTACCTGCTGCCACTTTCTGCTTCCAGCTGCCAGCGTTCCCCTTGCTCCTGTCGGTCGGTAGTACGGTGTATGGCGGGGTGCGGTGTACTTGGCGTGCGGGTGTGTGGTGTCCAATCTCCTTCCTCCACGATTTCGTTTTTCTTACTGTTGGCTGGGTCTGCCTTGTGATTTTTCCCTTGGCCTACGTTTTAATTTTTTTCCTTTGGCTTGCGTTTTTTTTCAATTTGCGCTTTGGTGTTTTAATAGTGGTGGAGATGGTGCCACCGTACGATGGACACACGGTGCCACCACACGGTGGCTCGCGGTGCCGCCGCACGATGGCACGCGGGTCCACCGTATGGTGGCACCGCGGGGTCATCGTGCGGTGGCACCACGTGCCATCGTTCGGTGGCACCGCAGGTCACCGTGCGGTGGCACCGTCTCCACCACTATTAAAACACCGCAGCGCAAAGGGAAAAAAAACGCAGGCCAAAGGAAAAAAATTAAAACGCAAGCCAAGGGAAAAATCACAAGGCAGACCCAGCCAACAGTAAGAAAAACGAAAATTGGGGAGGAAGGAGATTGGACACTGCACACCCACACGCCAAGTACACCGCACCCCGCCATACACCGTACTACCGACCGACAGGAGCAAGGGGAACGCTGGTAGCTGGAAGCAGGCAGTTGGAAGGCAGTTGGAGGTGGCAGAAAGTGGCGGGCTGGCAGTTAAAGCTATAAAAACAGAGTAAGGAAATTAATCCGAGACCAATGGACACAAATAAGAACAAGGCAGATTGGCGAAAACGGTTACAGCCGTTAGAAGACAAGTTGTAGGGAGGGCGAAAAGCTTCAGAATCCAGTGTAGACACAGGCAAACGAATTTTGCCATCTGGTGTGCGTATTGCAGGCAGCCTCGGGATGAGCAGCAGTCAGAAAAGCAAGAAGCATCGTCCAAAACCCCTGGCGACAAAGGACAAGAATGAGGTAACAACAGATAATATTGTGTTCGAAGGTCTGAATGGAATAGACTGTAGGAACTGGTGGGCGAAGACACCTCACGATGACCTGATAAAGAAAAGCCTTCACCAGGCACA
Organism: Cryptomeria japonica; assembly: GCF_030272615.1. NCBI lineage: Eukaryota > Viridiplantae > Streptophyta > Pinopsida > Cupressales > Cupressaceae > Cryptomeria > Cryptomeria japonica. Next base: position 185,159,488 of record NC_081408.1, read on the forward strand.
GGTACACTGGGCCGTCTAGATGCCAGTTTTCTGTATAAAGGACTTTGAGGTGGTTTTGCATGCCATGATTGGCAGCTATGACAGACACCGCCACCAGTCTGTATTTGATTATCAACACCAGTGGATAACTATTTCATTCACGGCAGGCGAGTTTAGCAAGGTGTTTGGCATACCGGGGTTGAAAGGGAAAAAAATACACTTAACAGAAATATCTCCGGAAAACCGTGCCACATTACTGCAGTTGATGTTGCACGATAACCTCACCCAGGGAGAAAAGATAGCCTCAAAAGTGCAGGCAAGAGTCGCCTCACAGGTGCCAGCCGCGCATCTGACATAGCTATCGCACAGATAGTGTTGATGAATGGGTTGCACAATGGGGTGGTGTATGATTGGGCATCACTATTGGCGGATAGGATGGACGAGTTCATGACGCTGCAATACAAGAAATTTTACATGCCGCATCACACCATTGGGTATTCCTTGATGCAGTCCACACACAGATCACCCCAGGCTCACAGCCATTGGAGCCGCAAGGGCGTGTTGCACCAGACCAGCCGCCCATATTTTATTGGTCGCACTTGGACGTCTTGGCACATGGCGCAGAGGCACGTCTGGGCACAAAAAGAAAGAAGGCTGCCATGTCAGACACGAAGTCTGACACAAAAGAGTCCGATGTAGATAGTGGCAGGGAGGAATCCGCAGACACCTCCCAGGTGAGCGGAGGGAGCTTCCGGTTGGCAGGAAGAAGAGGTGACCAGTTCCTTGAAGAGGAGGTAGTGGAATCGGTGGGTACAGAAGGGTCTGTTTTAGCATCGCAGGTTCAGGTCCACTTTACACCAGCACGCTTACCGGAGACTTGTCAGTTGGCGTCATTCGGGACAGTGAGCGTAGTCACCACGGTGTTAGTTCCTAGCTTTGGGCAGTCTCGAGTGACGATAGCGATGACACCACCGTGGGTCGAGACCACAGCAGGGATTGACTTTGGGGTGGCCTCACTTCAGCAAGATGGGTCGGGTACCTTGGTGGGTGCAGGTGCTTCCATGGAGCAGGATGTGCCGGATGTGTCAGGTTAGGATGTGCTAGGTTTGCTAGGTTTGCTAGGCTATATGCAGGAGGCAATGATGGAAGCAGGCGCTCTCCATGATGACCTTAGTGCGTGGCTGAGCCGTTACCAGCTCACGCCCGTGGCACTGGTGGGAGAGGTCGCTCTATCTCCAGGCAGGGCCATGCATCCCTTGGATATTATTGATCTTGAGGAGGGGAGCTCTCCGAGTAGTAGGGCACTTCAGAGGGCTGCGTCACCCCCTGCGGTTGTAGTAACTAGTCCTTACAGAGAGGAGGGGGTGCCTGTGGGAGTACAACAGGGTATAGGAGAGTTGGAGCAGTTCATTGCTGAGATGACTCTGATAGCATAGCGGCTTGTGTCATCTGCCACACTCCAGGCGGATTGAGCGGATGGATGTCATTTTCCCATTGGCTGAAATTTAATGATTTGCAATAATTAGGTGTTTTGTTGTAACAAACCCTAATTAGGGTTTAGATGGCATGATCTTGGCCCTTGATTTTGATTCAATCTTGGTCATTCATTTGAATTGAGAGTACAATATAAGTTCAACACATTTCATTTGTAAAGGATTGATTAAGAGAGATTTGAAGAATTGTTGCTTTGATGTTGCCAAAAATAATAAAATCATTGAAGTGTTGGTGACTTATTGTGTTTGGAGTATTTGCTTGTTTCTTCATCCTTTTGAGAGAGAAATTAGAACTTAAAAAACAAAAAAAAAGATAGATTAAAATTTGCTTAAGTATTTAGATGAATGGAAGATCTATGTGCATGATTGATGGTGAAATTCTTATGTTTACACTACTAGTATTTCATTGATTGTGAAGTATCTTGCATGGTCAACTAAACTCCTTTAGCCAAGCTTAACTTCAATTGCTACTTGCTCATTGATATGCATCCTTTTGATGGTGTCTATGCCCTTGGTGGTTATTTGAACATCATATGCTTACCCTAGAAGATTGCACTAGCTTTGTGGAGTTGTTCCTCGCATGTTAAAGCAAAGCTTAGTTGAGTTTTACTTGAAATCATCCATCATCCTTGCATTCTTAGCTTTAGTTTAGTATTCCTTTACCCTCAACCCCTTCTGCACTTTTTTTTGTCAAGCGATCATTAGTAGTAGTAGTAGGAAAAGAACTTCATTGCATATCATTCGTAAGACTAAGTTCATAAAGCATTCCTTGTTGTCAAAAGTTTCGTCTCCTAGAGAACAATTACGTAAGTCCCCTTGGAAGAGCAACAATCACATTAACCATTGAAGCTATACATACGTCAAGACCTAACATATATTAACCTTGAAGTCATCTCAAGTGATCCTAGCACTTAGCATTTGAGAAGATTTTGTTCAAGAGAGGATAGAGTATTCAATACTTTATTCTGTGTTTGAAGTGTCATAAAACGCACATCAACAAAATGCACCTATTGTACAAAAATTAAGCTCATGAATCTCCTCCATTGAAGATGAAACTAGAGTATTTTAATTACTATAGATACAAAATATCAAAAATCTACTAAGAAGAATATGATCACCTTATGTTGCGACATTTCAACAAACTGCAGATTTTTAAGTAAATTAATGTTTGCACAGCTCATAGATTAGTAGGAAGGTACAAGAGATGGTGAATGCGTATGGGATAAACTTGTTGAGCATTCAGTGGGAATAGGTGAAAGGGGAATAAAAAACATCTGATCTCTCAAAGGATGTTAGCTAGTGTTGCATAGAAACAGATATGGTATAGATACATGTACTGTGAATTTTGAAGACCCCCTATTACAGATCGGGCTGGATATGACAATTACAAAATTATACACATATTCAATTATGTGCACTTCTAAGATTCTAAAAGCATATAATATACTATATGGCACTAAAAGTGTATTTTTATACATATTCTGGTTTTTTATATTTATTTTGCTGTATTATATTTGTCTTTAATTACAAATCCTATAACAGGACAAAATTGAAATCTAGATTTTTTAAAGGTCACCAAGTGATTAAACGTGAGATGTAATAACCACCCTATATTAATTTGAAAATTTAACAACTGAAATGATCTACACTACCATGTCCTTATCACTCTTTGATCACCCAGTTCCCAAGATGGGCAAGGTTAGAGTATACAGTGTATAGAACCATACCATCTAGAATGCAACAACTTGAAAGAAAGACACTTGGTGCCAATGCAGGCCAAACCTTTACTTCTTTAGTGGAGTGTGCTGTGAAAGAATTCAAAAGAAAGCACTTCAACGCTTATTCAGCGGAGTGTGCAATTACTATGAGCACATACAATTCTCGCTTATTCAGCGGATTGTGCAATTACATAACATAGTCACTTCCACTTATTCAATGGTGAGTGCAATAACAACAGCCATAACTACTTCAACTTATTCAGTGGTGAGTGCAATCACAACAGTCAACCACTTTCACTTAATTAGTGGTGAGTGCAATTACAACAATTACAACCACTTCCACTTATTCAGTGGTGAGTGCAATTATAACAAGATTCAAAGTTGAGACCAATGGTGGTACTACCATGATGGCAGCCTGTTAGACAAACATTCAACAGAAACTAATTCTTAATGCCAAGATAGTATAATGATAGGAAGTTCAATATGACAGGAACTTCAGAATTATGCAGTGCTCATATGAGAGAAATCAGTGAAAACAGAGCAAACACCTGGACAAGCTATCTCATATCATAAGAAGGATTCCTGAGAACTGATTTTCAAATCAGAGAAATGGAGATCAGATGTTCATTTATTTCTGTCAAAGATTGGATTACAAATACTGTGGATCCTTCAAGGATCGGGTTTCTCCCCTGTCAGACCCGTCTAATCCCTCCTTTCCCCTCCATTCTGTTTCTTCCAAATCTTTCCCCAAAAATCAGAGCCTCCCAACAACTGTTCGATGCCTTCTAAAAACTGATCGGGCCCCCGCAACTGCCACGCACCAACATCCCCAAAAACCAACCTTCTCAACCATTCACCGTTGGTCTTTCCTGTCCATCTGGCAACAGTAGAAGTGAAACTTCCCCATCAATCATCTCTCCCAGAATGTGTCCACATGTTAATAAGTTGGAGATAAGGAATCTAGCACAAATTGAAAACAATTAATTTGCTTAACAAAACAGAAAAGAAACAAAACTTAACCAAGCCAAAAATGTGAGAAAGGCGATGCCCCTGCTTCATACTGTCTAGGGTATTACAAGGTTAGATCAAATGCATTACAAACATAATATAGAAAGATTGATTGCTGTATGTGCTGACATAAAGTGCTGATCGTAAATAAAGACTTCTGCAACATCCCAGAAGTGAACCAAATTACATAGATAAACAAGTATTCAAATACCCAACATGAAATATACCACTGGGAGATGAAACAAGGCAGATTAACTGTCATAACAAAACTGAATACACTGAACCAAATTATGCAGGTCTGGTGGCACTCTATCGCTACTGTTCAACTGTCATAACAAAACTGAACACACTGAAAACTGCTGATAACTGAAATTTGACCAAGACTAAAAAATTATAAGATCCACCAAAACTAGAATTTGCATTGTAACTCTTAAAGATTGGAAATCCATCTCAAACTTTCTAAAACCATATACATGAAATATAACTTAAAGTATAAGTAAGTAAATGCCACTTATACTTAAAAGTTTATTTTCATGTATGGCCTACCAATATGATGTAGCCCCTTAAAGGGAGTGAATCCCTTCCTCACTTCACCCGCCCCCCTCACCAGCTACTACGACCAGCCCACACAATGGTATGACCTGCTTAAACTTCATGCTTCACTCCTAGTAGCTTAGGTGACAAGAACAAGTCTGTACAGCCAAGGAACAATGATGATTTAACAAGATCAAAAAACTCTTGTAGGTATGACCCATGACGTAGTACAACCAGCATAGGGGGGTGGTATGGTTAGCCCAACAATTCCATCACTTAAAAACTTTGCTAAAAAGGAAACTCACCAAAACAACATCAAACACACTCTGCAAGTCAACTCACTAGAACACATCAATTGTACCCATTATCACAAAAAGATTGGAAACTTCACTTAAAAGCACAATTGTGGCTCTTGTATGAAACCACCAAGACTAGCTAGGGGTTTTTTGTCCTTGAAACTAGTATTTTCAAGAGGGTTTTGTCCTCAAGAAAATTAGAGATGAACACAAGTTCTCTCAACTATAGAAGCAAAAATCATATCAAGTTTAACCCCAATAATGAGCTCTCAACCTTCTTTTATAACAGTTTGGAGGGAAAATAAAATAATAATAATATAAAAATCTCCCTTTTTCCTTCACAAACTCTTTTCTCAAATTAAATAATTCATTGTTCAAAAGCCCCTTAGGCGTCCTCTTGTAGGCACAACTTAAAAGACATTTAAATAAATAATTATACCTCAGTTGCCTTTTTAATATTTCCTCCTTAAGACAACTTCAGTTATAATCTATGTTACCCTAAGTTTCCGGAATGGGGGGATGGGGAAATAGGTTTCCGAAATGGATTTTTTTTTGCCATTTTTGGGGATGGAGGGGACGGCTATATAAAAAAATAGGGAAAATTTAAAATATATAGAGAAATTTCAAATACATATGATAACATTGATAAATCATTCATCATATACATTATGCATATCAATTGAGTTGAATTGATAGTTCAAATGAGAGTTGAAATTCATAAATTCATATACATGATGTAACTTAATAGTTAATACATGAGGGGCCGTCACCCCTTGCCCGAGACATTTCCATTTCCAGAACAGCCTTGTTTTATCTAGGAAACGTGTCCTTGGGTAACACTGGTTATAATTATTTAATTAATTAAATAAATCACCCAAGTTGCAAAAACCATCAAGATAAGATAAATATGAAATTTCAATTACACCAATATGTCATTGAGGACTTAGGATGATGAACTGAAGCAACTTGGGGACTATCTAAAATTAACATGCTTATCCAAGTAGTTTAGAGAGCTCCCAAAAGGTTGGAATTGTATTTTGAAAGTACCATGAGGCTCAACAAGATCATTTGAACTCATTGCCATGAACAACACCATTGCTTGAATAATCTTGTGCTTTCCAATAACTTTGGATTTCTCCCTTGCTCACCAATTCGCCTGCGAAAAAACTCGGAAAATAGACTAATAGTTCACAAACCAATTATGCTTGAAAACGGGACAAGACATGAAAATATGTTAGGTCCATGTTAGAAGATGGCAATATGGTAGCATGCCTTTGTGGTTTATTGAAAAACATCCAGCTACATGGGTCTAGAGCTTGGCTTGCTCTTCTCTTGAGAGACCCCTGTCTGTACATTAAGACCGACTACAAGTCCATTAGTAGATGCATGATAGCTATACAAGCACATTAGAGTAAAAGTTACATATTTTCAGTCTGTTTTGCTCATAGATGAAATGACATTATAATTCTGGAAAATTTGTGATGATTCTTTTTCTCAAAGGCATGAATATTGACATATCATTGCGGGATAGCAAACCAATGGAAATTCTGAATGGTAACTAGTATAATCATTGTAAAGAACAACATCATAATACCATTTAGATCAATAGAATAAAAACATAGATGAGACAATATTGACATTATCTTCATTGTAAACATATGTAATTTACAGTATCCCTGAGTGACATAGGCAATGCAATACACAAAGAGATAGCTTCCCTAATACACAGCAAATTTTGTTTGAATGGGCTTGACCACTCTAGGTGTGTTGGTTGGTGAGAACTTCCTATACAACTTGTACACATCCACCCATGGTAAGCTGGAATTGCAATAATCATACACACATTATTTAGTCATTGATTATCCCCTTACTAATTCTCTAATGTCTTATTTATTTATAGCATCATAGAAAAATGTCTATAATCTTTTCTACAATGTTCAACTAATTATTTCAAATAATCAAGTAAGGGAATTGTTGATGTGTTTTTAATGCACTTCAAACATAGAATAAAATGCCAAATGTATTCTATCCTCTCTTGATCAAAATCTTCTTGGATGCTAAATTGAATGATCAACCAAGATGACTCCAAGGAATAACAAGATTAAGATCATGAATAAAGGAAGATCAACCATCATCATCACATTGAGCAAATTGAGTAATGTTGAGTATCAAGAGATATTATTCAAACACTTTGTGCTGATCTATCAAGTCTACAAGTGCAAATTGAGATGGCATCCTAGTCATCATTCAACCAATCAAGAGATTTTACGTCAGCATGTCCAAATGCGATGCACTTGACTCATCTTATGGAGACACAAACTTTGAGATACTGTTGATGTGTGTTTTATGCACATAACATTAAGAATAAAATACCAAAGTAATTTACCCTCCCTTGAACAAAATTATCTCAGATGCTAAGGATAAGATCAACTAAAATGATTCCAAGGTTTCTACAGTCAGGTCTTGACGAGTGGGAAACTCAATGGTTGATGTGAATTGCTGTTTTCACTTGGGGACTTACACAATTGTTCAAATCAATTTCTCTTATCATGGATGTGGAATGGGTGTGTTGATAACTTAGGATATGGCAATGTAGTTCTGGACTCAATTCTAACAAGACTTACTAAAAAATGGCAAAAGGTAATAGGGTTCTGGAAATCTATTCTAAGCCTAGGAATGTAGGAAATGATGAACAAATTTAGTGCAATCAAACTAGGCAAGGTCTCACCATCAAATCGAACAGATTTTGACACAAACTTAGCTCAATCATCTAAGGTATACTTCATAGATTTTCAAACTATTACCATCAAGCATTGAGACCATCCAAGTTGATGCATAACAATGGATATGTAATAATTGAAGTTAAGTTTGCATAAATTTCTAGTTGACCATGCATGACACACTTACAATCAACAAGAGGCTAGTGGTGTGAATTAATAGATTCCACACAAATATACTCAACAATTCTTTCATTCAATCTAACAAACATTGAAAGCAAATTCTAATCTAACTTAGAGGAATTGAGAACCTTGAATGCAAAACAACACTTGAAAGACAAAATCACCATCAAGTCGAACAATGATTTATATTCAAAAGCTGCAACATATACCAACAATTCTACAAAAAATCTCTCTTACAAATGAGAGGCAATGAGGTATATATAGAGTCTCATACAAAATGGATGGCCAAGATTAAAACTAAATCAAGAGCCAAGATCATGCCAACAAAAACCTAGAGTTGGCCTAATTAGGGTTTACATAAAAAATGGAGCCACCAACATATGGCCTAATAGAAAGATACCTAGTCATCAAATAGAGAATCTTCTAGAAGATTCTTTTCTGCATCTCTCTCTCTCTTAGCATACTTCAAGAATCTAGCCAATACAGAATCTAACTCCATGGAAATGTTGGGTAAGGTATCTTGCTGTAAATCAATCACGTCCAATGCATCCGAGCAAGCATCCAAAGTGCTCTCCCAATTTGGCATAAGCTTTTGCGAATTATGAACATGAAACAACAAAGAGACCAAATCGTCTATTTGACTCTTCTTCAAAGAGTCCAACTGATTGAAATACATGAATTTCATTTTGTCTCTTAATTCTGCTAAGTGTAAACCACTAGCCTCACTGACATCAACCCCCAATAACTCCTCAATTGAAGCAAGGATCTTCAACTGAATATCATGAATTGATCCTTCCATCTTTGCACTGTTAGGACCCGGAGGCAACTAAGAGGGGGGGGGTGAATCAGTTGTCAATTAATTTCAACCCAAATATAACTTAATCAAACTTGATACTTAATACCAGTAAACCAAACTTAATGCCGGTAGACAGATTAGCAGTAAATATTAATACCGGTGAAACTCAAAGCATAGAACAGAAAGAGAAACAACATCCACAACACATAACACAGAGATTTGTACGTGGAAACCCTGTAAGGGGAAAAACCACGGTGGGAAACCTTACCCACAATCAGATGATGCTACTGCAGATAGTATGTGTGTACAAATGGGGTCTGCACATGCTGGATTTAGTACTGGTTAAGCTCTGATAATCACCTTCAAACCTTCCTTGAACCTTCTCTATGGCCTGCTCATATGATCTTCAATATTTGCACATACCATAACCTTATAATATTTTGCTTCCACTTCCTACTTCATCTCACAAATGAGACCTTACATATATACCAAAACCTAAGACCAAATGTGTAGGTTGGCTTACTAAGAATATTACAATTAAATCAATTACAAATAAGTCAAGATGCGATGCATCATGTCGGCTCAATACATTTACAACAATATCCAATTAATTAAATCATCTCCATAACGTGCCGTGCTGATCTGAAATAGATAATGCATGCCGGTCATAACCTAGACCAATTTGCCGGTAACAAATATGTCAACCTGTTTAGACCAATAACCAAAATACCAAAACCAAGTGTCCAAACCATGTCTTCAACATAACCAAGTGATCTCTAGAAGATAACAAGTCATCCTCAGTACCGGTGTACAATATAACCTGCTAATGAACAATATACTGGTGACTGTGCATAAGTCACTGAACTTGCCGGTGAACATAATGTGCCGGTTCAACATAACCAAAGATCTCCAGAAGGATAAGTGTTGACATCAATGACAAAACCAATGCAACACATCCATAATACCAACATGCACAACTCAGTTGTGTGCTCTCATAAGTTGATTTTTTCATGGCCAATGAACAATACCAGCCATGGAAATCGTATCTATCCCCATTGTGCACAACATTCTCCCTAACCAATGTGGACTTAGGAATCTTCTTCAAAGCTCTGAGGCGTGGAATAGTCTTCTCCTGAATAGGTTTGAATTCTTCCCAAACTCCCTCCAAATACTGTATTCAGAATATGAGCCTTCTTGTCATGTCAAATGCCTGGACAAACTGAGTAAGAAAATCATCCGCTTGTCTCTTTGTATTTTCAATCCATTTCTCCACCTCCGAGAGTATAGCTCTCGCTGCCTCATAATGTGAATGTAGTCCACGATCAATTACAATAGGGGAAATGAGGGTGGGATTCTCACGCCTTATCCCTACAATATACTCTCTAAGTTTGATATTCTCTTCGTTGTACTACTCTTTTTCTTCAATTTCTCTATCCAATCTCGCACTGATGACCTTGAGGTTATCACCAACCTCCTGAAAACTCTTGCTCTCTTGTAGTACGGCCAAGGGCAACTGAAGTAATTTGGAAATCCATGGGAGTAGCAATGTTTGCCGTCACACCTCCAATAGGAACAACCACCTGCGCAATCCTCATTCTTGTCTCATCTTTAGCTATGTGTGACAAAATCTCAGCTCTCTTAGGCTCTTTCTCCTTATTGCTTCTAGCTAAGTAGTCATCATTGTCATCAATAGGCAGTGCCTCTTATCATTTTCTTACTTTTCTCCATACTCCTCATCAGCCAATTAGGAATAGCGGCCATCTCCATACCATCATCGAGACGCATCTCTCGATCAAGCCCTCTCAATGCCGAGATAACATCATCATCATCATCAGGATTATCCCTGGTCAAATCGTATACATTCTTTCCCAAACTAACCTCCAAAAGGACAGTAGGGGATCTCGACTGATCATAATCCTCATTAGGTGGAGCAGATGTTGCTGTGGCATGTAAATCTTGAATATTTTCTGGCAATATCACTGTGTTTGAACATTGCTCAGTCCCCTTGTTTTGTTCTGGCACTTCAACTTCCTTGATTGATGAGACACTGAGGGGTAGTGAAGGAATGATAGGCGAAGGAATGATATTGTTTTGCTTCTTCTTAACCTCCTCAATCTTCTTCCCTCTAACCTTGACTTCTCCTGGTGTGTTCTTCCTTCTCTTGGGAGCTTGACTCTCCTCATCCGCATGAATCTTGATATCACTAATAGTCCTCTGATCATCTTCGGGAGAGGATTCATCCGGTTTCATCTTTTCATAAGTGAAGCTAACACCCATATCAACTAATCTGTTCTTTTGAATATCCACCCATGCTCGGGAGAAACTCAAGACCTCTCTCATCAATACATTCAAATATTTTTCTTTTGGTTCTGACCAATTAGGCAATAGAATCGCCTTCTTCATTTCATTTTCATATTGTGGATGTGTATGATCCTTGCCATCTAACACTTGGTCAGGAATGAGGAAAAGTCCACACTTCCTCATGAAATCCACTGACATTCTGGACCACATTCTTCTCTTTACTGCCTGATGGTCCATTAGGTTGGCCCAATAATCTTCTATGTCTACCTTGTGGATGAACTTTTCTCCCTTGATCCTTCCAACTTTCTTAGCTGGATCAAATCTTTCTCTTCTCTTAGAGTATGTTGCAAATCGATAGAATGGAAGTTCCTCCTTGCTGTGCTGGTTGCTAAGGCGGATTGGCAAACCTCCAATGTCTTCCCAACTGAAATAGGAAATGACATGCCTATTATGTGCTTTTCCTTCTGGATGGAATCAAACTCCAGAAGCAGTCTCACCACTTCCAACAAGATCGCTCTGTCAGAAGGATACCTAGGAAGCCTATAGGGTTCGGATTGAAATCCATGAATCCTAAGGTATGTGAAAGTGGGAAACTATATATACCACGATCCATATTTCTCTATCAGCTCCGTTGCCTCCTTGGACAACCTTCTGTGGACTCCACCTTGCAACATTCGCGTTATGTACATTGTGAATACATCATTCACTCTCTTATAATCTTCAATTCGATACATGTTCAGATGTGGATAGCACTCATAACTTTTGAATTGTCCTTGTCCATTCCCGACTTCACCTTTGCATATCAATCCCTTGTATGTAACAAATCGTGCAAGCAGGTACACCAAATAGGAAGTCATGGCGAATAATCTGGACCGCTCCACATTCCTCAGCTGAAAATCCAGATTGTCACTTATAATTCTAGACCAATTTATCAATGTTCCTTTTATACAATCCTGGATGAAATAGAACATCCATCCACCGTATATTGCACTGTAATGTCCCCTTCTCACTGATGATCTTCTAGTGGTCCATTAGCCTATTCTTGAGACCCGTAGGCTAGGTGGAATGAAGAATGAGGGGTCCAACATTGATGAAACGAGGACTTACTATTTTTAGTAAGTTAGGGAATGGCCATTCTAGTGTTACTGTCCTATTGAGCTCTCCATGTTTTGCCTCTGGACGCGATGATCATGCTTTTCTGAGCATTAGTTCTTGACTTACTATTTTTAGTAAGTGGCAGTGTGGCACAATTCTATTTTTGGCAGTAGATAGGGTTCTGATTCTGCAACAGTTTTGTGGTCGTCCTGGCTCAGTTTCATCCTAGTTGTGTTAATAATCAGTACGGGAGTCATATGCGACATAATTAAATATTATTTCCTTATCCTAAGGTTTAATATTTAATTAATCTAATTATTTGCGTTTGATTTATTAAAATTGGGATTAATGCCTATTTTATCCCAAGTGTTTGGCAAAACTCGTGTACTATGGGATGGCGAAATATTTTAGAGGAATATTATGTTATATTGCATCTCCATTATTTGCCAAGTAATTAACGTGGGTCCCTTCCCTTTTGGCGTGAGGTTTGACTTATGAAAAGTGGCGCTACACTTGGGTGAAATGAAATGCAAATGAAGGAGTGGCATTTGGAGGAATTTGCATTTGATTTTAGTTGTTGAAGAGTTATAAATAAGAGCCTTGGGCTCTCATTTGAGACATCTTTGAAAATTGCATCGTTATGCTGCCGGTTTGGCTACTGAAAATCTGAGCTTCGAATTATGGCTTCCTAGCTAAGTCTCAGTTTCGTACTTGTAAGATAGTACCTAGCTGTGTTCTTGTATTCCCATTGTTGATTGGTGAATGAGTTGCAGATTGTGGAGTGTTCTATGCTGGATTTGAGTGTTTCCGGTTGCTGGTCGCGGGATTGTTGAAAGTATATTTTGCTCACACCTCTTAACTAGGCGACTCCGTCATTCTGGGTACAGGCTCATCCTTCCTTCCTAGCCATGGCGATACAATGTGTGAGTTTTTAGCAGTTTTAAATAAGCAATGAATTTACTAGATAAAATCGATCTTCCGAGGCATAGCGTGGGTTTTTGCACTCGCCATGGCTAGGAAGGAAGGATGAGCTGGTACCCAGAATGATGGAGTCGCCTAGTTAAGAGGTGTGAGCAAAATATACTTTCAGCAGCCCCGTGACCAGCAACCAGAAACACTCAAATCCAGCATAGATACAATGTGTGAGTTTTTAGCAGTTTTAAATAAGCAATGAATTTACTAGATAAAATCGATCTTCCGAGGCATAGCGTGGGTTTTTGCACTTGCATTGGGATGTGTGCCAAATGAATAGTGGGTTGTTTGGGTTGTAGTTTGGATTGGATGCTGTTGTTAGTGTTATATTGTGGGATTGGGATTGATTTGAGTTGATTCGGGTGAAAAATGAGGGAGTTATGAGCATTTTGCTGTTTCCATAGGCTGCTGAATTGTACTTTCAGCCTGCAGATTAGTTGTAACAGAAAATTATATTCTTGCTGTAGAAATCTGCAATTACTCTTCTCATCTCATCTCTATTTTGTAAGGTTGTTTCAGTAGTACCGATCATCCCTTCTTGCTGCTCTTAATTGTAATCTCCACTGCATAAGTGGAAGAGGCTGGCTTGCCGCCTTCTAAGTTTTGTAATTGAGTTTTTGTACTCAGACCTCTCACTGAATAAGTGGTCGAGTTATAAGTTCAATACAATGGTCCTCCCGCTGAAATATGCGGTAGAGTGATAGCTTAATGTAATGTCCTCCCGCTGAAATACGTGGTAGAGTGATTGAGTTTCAGTTCTTGTCATGTTTTCCTTGGCTGGTTTACCGCCAAGAGTTTGGTTTCTATCCTGCTGGATAAGCAGAAGGGGCTGGCTTGCCGCCCAGGCATTGTAATTTTCAGTTTGTTTTATGGTGCTAACGATCCCCAGAACACCGTATGCTCTCACCCTCCTAGCTTTGGCTCTCAGTGAACAAAAGGTGGAAGGGTTCCCTTTTAGCAGTTTAGATTATTTCTCTAACCTTAAAAGGTTGTTGTGTTTACTTGTAACTCTTACTGTTAAAAAAACAAAAGAAAAAATTACTTTGATATTACAGTGGTATCAGAGCTGGTTTTCTTGCTAGCCTGTGAGAGTTAGTGGGTTCTGAAGTATCCATGAGTGACAAAGATGTCAGATACTACAATAGAGAGCAGAAGAGACAACAGTTTCAGGTTCCGATAGTGCCAGAAGAGGACACTTTGTTAGAAGTGCTGAGAAACAGAGGAAAGGATTTAGATACTTCAGATTCAATGGATTCAATGGCTGATAGGACCACAGACCCGAATGAAGCACTTGATAAAAGGCAGATAGGCAATTTGCTGCCATGATGGACATGATGTCCCTACTGCTGGCCAAGCTTAACCAGAACGTTGTTGGGACCCCTAATCAACCCAACAATGGTCTAGAAGCTAGCACTTCCAACGCTCCTGTGGGCAATAGGAATGGGAGTAACAATGGAAGTAACAATGGAGGTTCAGCCCCAAAGCCTTTACAACTTGTCTTTTTGCCAAAAGAAGTACAACAAGCTGAAACAAAGATACCCACAGCTGATAAGATAAGAAACAGCTACATGGAGTATGCTTCCCTTCCCGGTGAGATCCGAGATATCCTAACTTTGGATCAATTCATGGGTCAGAAAATGAAAAGAGGAAGGAGGAACGACTACAAGTCTGCTGCCCCAAGAGATTTCCAGCAAGCTCTTGGAAGAGTGACCTTAGCACACTTTGATGGAAGCGCTAAGAGTATAGCTAGAGCATGGGTACAGAAGTTGGACAATTACTTGTCCTTGAGACCGATGCCGGAGGAGGACGCCATCAAGTTTGCTACCTTGCACTTGGATGGAGTGGCCCATGAATAGTGGTACCATGGGTTGGTCACCCTTGGTCACAACTTAGTCACCACCTACGCTGATTTCACCAACAAGCTAATTGAGAGATTTGACACCAGGGATCCAGAGGTGAAGTTTAGAGAACTTGCACAACTTAGGTAGCAAGGTTCATTGGACACTTACGTGACTGAATTCCAAAACATGTCAGTCATGGTGAGTAGCATCTCAGAGAAGCGATTGGTTGTCCTTTTCACTAAAGGACTTGAAGAACCATTGAGAGGATGGGTCAAAGCTTTTGATCTGCCCACCCTAGCAAAAGCTATCAAAAAATCTCGAAGCATGGAGTTGGCTGCCCCAAAGAGTAAAATTCAGTCTAAGCCTTTCCCTTTTAGAAAGGACAAGAAGAAGTTCACGAATTAGACCAAGAAGTTCTCTCCGTGTATGGATGATGGGCTCCGTCAAGAGTTTCAAAGAAAGAATCTATGTTATTCTTGCAGAGAATTTGGGTTCCCGGACATAGGTGCCATGGAAAGGGGAATTTGCATCAGATGGAATGCTATTTAGAAGATGGATTAGATTTTGAAATTTCAAAATAGCAAACTGAAGTTGAGGACGAGTATGAAGAGGCTCCTGAAGGGCCTGAATTTGGGTCAGAAGATAGAGAAGTAGTTGCTCAACTACCGAGCATCCACAAAAATGAATCCTTCAGAGTTCGGGGCGTGATTGGAGAGCATCATGTCATTGCTCTCATTGACACAGGTGCAACACACAACTTCATTGATGAAAGGATTGTTGCAAAAAAGGGACTAGTGGCAGAGGAAGTTGAGGGCTTCAAAATCATGGTAGCAGATGGCTCCACTATATCCTGTAACCGAATGATTTCCAACATGTCTCTGAAGTTGGGAAATCATGAAATCAGAGATGATTCTTTTGTAGTGACATTGGAGGGACTGACTATGCACTCCTCGGGATTCAATGGCTGAGATCTCTTGGTGAGATCACACTAAACCTACAAACCATGGAGCTGAAATTCGTGTCTGAAGGGAAGAAGGTTGTTTTGAGAGGAATGTTGCATGAGGGACTTAAAGTTGTATCCTTGAAAAGAATGGAAAGGCTGATCCGCCATAATCAGGTGGAGTGGGCAACAAAGTGTTTGATAATGCCTTCCAATCCATTGGTGGATAAGGGCAGCTATTCCTCAGATATTTCAGCAATGGTCAAGGATAGAAGCAAGATCATGGTAATGCGTTCAGAACCACAACAAGAGCACATAAATTATCCTAAAGACATTCAAGCCTTGATGACTAAGAGAAGCAAGGTGTTCGAAAATCCCCCTCCTGGTAGGCCCCCTGAAAGAGGTGCCGATCACATTATTGAGCTTGAAGAAGGAACTAAGCCAGTCATAACAACTCCTTACCGATATCCTAAGAAGCAGAAGGATGAGATTGAGAAAGCAATTCAGGAATTGCTTGACATGGGTTACATACGGCCTAGCAAAAGCCCCTTTGCTTCGGTTGTTGTTTTGGTGAGAAAGAAGGATGGGACATGTGCATGTGTGTGGATTACAGGGCCCTGAATCAGAAAACCATCAAGAATCGGTATCCTATTCCGAGAATTGATGAGCTCATTGACGAGCTACATGGGGCAGTGTTCTTTTCCAAGATTGACCTTAGATCGGGGTACCATCAGATTAGAATGAGAGCATCAGATGTGGAGAAGACTGTTTTCAGATGCCACTTTGGGCATTTTGAGTTCCTAGTCATGCCCTTTGGTTTGACTAATGCTCCCGCTACATTCCAGTCATGCATGAACAGAATCTTCCAAGAACAGTTGAGGAAGTTTGTTTTGATATTTTTTGATGACATCCTAATATTCAGCAAATCTTGGAAAGAACATTTACAACAGTTGGATGAAGTGTTGGGCATATTAGAATCTGAGTCCCTGTTTGCCAAGGAGTCCAAATGTGAGTTTGGGATGGAAGAGTTGCTCTACCTCGGTCACATTATCAGTGTGGGTGGTGTGAAGGTGGATCTCGAAAAGATTAGAACCATCCTTGATTGGCCTACTCCCGAAAACATAACACATTTGAGGGGATTTTTGGGATTGTGTGGATTCTATCGGAGGTTTGTGAAGGGATATTCTCAGTTGGCTGCCCCCCTTACAGATCTCACAAAGAAAGGAGCTTTTGAATGGTCCGAAAAGGCACAGACAACATTTGAGCAGTTTAAAGGGATCATGAGTTCCTGCCCTGTTTTAGCATTGCCTGATTTCACCAAGCCACTTGAGCTACAATGTGATGCATCTGGAGAAGGTGTTGGTGCGGTCCTCATGCAGGATAAGCATCCTATAGTCTTTGAGAGCAGAAAGTTGAGAGGTCCTGAGAGACTATATTCCATTTATGACAAGGAAATGCTTGCCATAATGCATGCCCTTGCAAAATTCAGACAGTATCTGGTGGGGAGTAAGTTCATTGTTAAGACTAATCACAATAGTCTTAAACACTTCATGCATCAGAAAGATCTGGATGAGAGACAACAGAAATGGGTGAGTAAGCTGCAAGCTTACGATTTCGATATTGAGTATGTTAAGGGTAAAAACAATGTGGTGGCAGATGCCTTATCCACAAGACCCCATTTAAGCTCACTTTGCGAGCTTACTGCTGATTGGAGAGAGTTGTTGCTTGCTGATTATGCCAAAAATCAGTTTGCAACTAGCCTTATAGAAAGTACTTTTCATGATGAAAGGTACAAATTGGTTGAGGGATTGATCCTGTACAAGGGAAGAATCTTCATAGTAGCTGAATCTAAGTTAAAAGAGAAGATTTTGAAGACCTTCCATGACATCCCCCTTGCTGGTCACCAAGGTTATTTCAAAACATACAGGCAGATCCGGGAGAGATTCTCTTGGAAGGGACTTAAAAATGATGTTTTGAAGTACATTAAGGAGTGTCATACATGTCAGAGGAAGAAAGATGAGCACACTCTACCAGCTGGTTCGTTACAACCCTTGCCTATTCCCGGTCAAAAATGGGAAAGTATTTCCATGGATTTCATCACGGGGTTGCCTCGGGCTCAAGGGAATGATAGTATCTATGTGGTGGTGGACAGACTTACAAAGTTTGCTCATTTCTTTGCCATCACCAGCTCTTTTACAGCAGCACAAGTTGCTGAAGTGTTCTTCCGGGAGGTGTTCAGATTACATGGTTTACAGAAGAACATTGTGAGTGATAGGGACAGCAAATTCTTAAAGTGCTTTTTGGCAGGAGATTTTTAGATTGTGTGGTACTGTGCTCACTCCAAGCACAAGTTATCACCCTCAAACTGATGGGCAGACCGAGATAGTGAATAAGTGGTTGGAAGGTTACCTTAGAAACTATGTCTTGGAGTAGCAGAATACATGGGTAAGATGGCTTCACCTAGGGGAATATTGTTACAATTCTTCCTATCACATGTCCATTCGGATGTCACCATTCATGGCACTATATGGTTATGAAGCTCCTAGCTTTGCGGACTTGGTATTTGGTGATAGCAGAACCCCTCAGGCAAAGGATATGATGAAGCAAAGTCAAGATATTCTGAGGATTTTGAGGGACAATCTCCAGCATGCACAGAATCAACAGAAGTTATATGCTGATCAACAGCTAATTGAGCGCACCTTTGAGGTGGGCGACATGGTTTATTTGAGGCTCCAACCCAACAGACAGTCTACTCTCAAGAAGAGTGGGGTTGAGAAATTGAAGCCTCGATTCTATGGGCCTTTCAGAGTCAGCAGAAGGGTTGGAGAAGTGGCTTATGAGTTGGAATTACTAGCAAGTAGTAGGATCCATAATGTATTTCATGTGTCTCGCCTTAAGAAGCTCTGGGACATAATGTTGTTGCTTCAGCTGAGTTACCTCCGCTTGATGAGGAGGGAGAGTTGGTTTTGGTTCCGGAAGCTATCCTTGAATTCAGGGAATGATCTTTGAGGAGAAGAGTGATCAGAGAATACTTGATCAAATGGAAGAATCTACCAGCAGAGCATGGTACGTGGGAAAATGAGGACATTTTATTGCATCCAGCCTTACAGTTGCTTGAGGACAAGCAATTTTGGGGAGGGCGGACTGTAATGTCCCCTTCTCACTGATGACCTTCCAGTGGTCCATTAGCCTATTCCTGAGACCTGTAGGCTAGGTGTAATGAAGAATGAGGGGTCCAACATTGATGAAACGAGGACTTACTATTTTTAGTAAGTCAGGGAATGGCCATTCTGGTGTTACTGTCCTACTGAGCTCTCCATGTTTTTCCTCTGGACGCGATGATCATGCTTTTCTGAGCATTAGTTCTTGACTTACTATTTTTAGTAAGTGGCAGTGTGGCACAATTCTATTTTTGGCAGTAGACAGGGTTCTGATTCTGCTGCAGTTTTGTGGTCGTCCTGGCTCAGTTTCATCCTAGTTGTGTTAATAATTAGTATGGGAGTCATATGCGACATAATTAAATATTATTTCCTTATCCTAAGGTTTAATATTTAAATAATTTGATTATTTGCGATTGATTTATTAAAATTGGGATTAATGCCTATTTTATCCCAAGTGTTTGGCGAAACTCATGTGTACTATGGGATGGCGAAATATTTTAGAGGAATATTATGTTATATTGCATCTCCATTATTTGCCAAGTAATTAACGTGGGTCCCTTCCCTTTTGGCGTGAGGTTTGACTTATGAAAAGTAGCGCTACACTTGGGTGAAATGAAATGCAAATGAAGGAGTGGCATTTGGAGGAATTTGCATTTGATTTTAGTTGTTGAAGAGTTATAAATAAGAGCCTTGGGCTCTCATTTGAGACATCTTTGAAAATTGCATCGTTATGCTACCGGTTCTGAAAATCTGAGCTTCGAAGTATGGCTTCCTAGCTAAGTCTCAATTTTGTACTTGCAAGATAGTACCTAGCTGTCTTCTTGTATTCCCATTGCTAATTGGTGAATGAGTTGCAGATTGTGGAGTGTTCTATGCTGGGTTTGAGTGTTTCTGGTTGCTGGTCGCGGGACTGCTGAAAGTATATTTTGCTCACACCTCTTAACCAGGCGAGTCCATCATTTTGGGTACCGGCTCATCCTTCCTTCCTAGCCATGGTGATACAATGTGTGAGTTTTTAGCAGTTTTAAATAAGCAATGAATTTACTAGATAAAATCGAACTTCCCAGGCATAGCGTGGGTTTTTGCACTTCCATTGGGATGTGTGCCAAATGAATGCTGGGTTGTAGTTTGGATTGGATGCTATTGTTAGTGTTATATTGTGGGATTGGGATTGATTTGAGTTGATTCGGGTGAAAAATGAGGGAGTTATGAGCATTTTGCTGTTTCCATAGGCTGTTGAATTGTACTTTCAGCCTGCAAATTAGTTGTAACAGAAAATTATATTCTTTCTGTAGAAATCTGCAATTACTCTTCTCATCTCATCTCTATTTTGTAAGGTTGTTTTAGTAGTACTGATCATCCCTTCTTGCTGCTCTTAATTGTAATCCACACTGCATAAGTGGAAGAGGCTAGCTTGCCGCCTTCTAAGTTTTGTAATTCAGTTTTTGTACTCAGTCCTCCCACTGAATAAGTGGTCGAGTGATAAGTTCAATACAATGGTCCTCCCGCTGAAATATGCGGTAGAGTGATAGCTTAATGTAATGTCCTCCCGCTGAAATACGCGGTAGAGTGATTGAGTTTCAGTTCTTGTCATGTTTTCCTTGGTTGGTTTACCGCCAAGAGTTTGGTTTCTATCCTGCTGGATAAGCAGAAGGGGCTGGCTTGCCGCCCAGGTATTGTAATTTTCAGTTTGTTTTATGGTGCTAATGATCCCCAGAACACTGTATGCTCTCACCCTCCCAGTTTGGGCTCTCAGTGAACAAAAGGTGGAAGGGTTCCCTTTTAGCAGTTTAGATTATTTCTCTAACCTTAACGGGTTGTTGTGTTTACTTGTAACTCTTACTTTTAAAAAAACAAAAAAATAAAATTACTGTGATATTACATGCACCCTGCGACATCCCCATCACTTGGTTAAGTAAGAATACTAAATCACTATATTCCTCTTTGAAGTCTATGCACATGAGTGTCTTGGGAGCCTTGGAATAATGAGTCCTAGGCTCGATCATCCAGTCCTTGTTTACTACGGTCTTGCACGCATCCATCTTCTTCTTATATCGGTCTTCATATTCATCCTTAGTTATATCTTTCAGATCCGCTCCTCGTGGAATTCCAAACACCTCAGCAATCGCATCCTCAGCAAGGTAGGCAATGATGGCACCCTTAGGAGTCTTGATCATTCGGGAGCGAGGATCATAACATTGTGCACACTCCAGGGTAAGCTCACTACACTCCATGGATTGCGGAAATTCAGCGGCCTGATAAATGCCACTCTTCATAATGTTCACATAAGCTGAGGAAGGAATCTGGTTCGCAATTCCGAACATCCGCTGTCGCATTTGGCTCACGTTTAGGAAATGCATGTTCGTGTCTGTAACCTCCTTCCATCTAGATGACATCTTGGATTCTGGATAGAATCCAGTCTCAACTATCTTCTATTGTTCTCTGCTTTCCTTGAGTCCGAACTTCGACATCGTAACTGTACGAAGCTAGAAGTTAGAACTTCGGAAAATATTCCTGACAAAATTTCTGATTTCCTAATGATTTAGACAAGTTTGAGTATGGAAGTCAGGAAAATAATCCACATTCTAAATAGATTTCAACAATTGAATGCAAAATGTGACAAGGTTAGGGTATAAAACCCTCATGAAATTCATTGAAATTAAACAATTTTCAGACCAAAGTTTGAAAACACCTCCTTATACTTAGAAATTATATTCAAATTAGAGTGCAAAGGAGTATACCGGATCAAACAATGACTAAGGAAAGGTGTGTAAGGTTGTGTTTTCACACAAAACTATGTCTGAAGACACCTTCCGAAGTCAACAATGGCTGCCAACAAATCTGAAGACAACTTGCAACTTCACAAATTAATCTCTAAAAACATGTTGCAATCACCCAAGTATGTACAAACTTGATGAAAATCGACTTCAATGATGAAAACAATCATATCCAGGAATGTAAGTATGGCTGGTAAAAATAATATTTTTTGAGGACAAGTCTGAAAATGAATTGTTTCAGACTTACGAGCACATTGCAAAGTAGTAAAAATCCCTGAAAATGATCAAAAAATGATGAAGGAATGAGTTCCAAGCAAAATCGCCAAAGTGGGTAGGTGGCTGGAGATGAAGATTTTCTGAAGACAGCCCCCCTATAATGGAGTTGCAGACCTGCAACAGCATTCAAATGGTCTGAAAATGCACTAAAACGCCACAAAACACCTCCAAATGCAAATCGCCTAAGTTGGAATTGGCTGGGCAATGAAAATTGAAGTCTGAAAATTAATTACCAGCCAACAATGGAGGTCACACAAGCTCAACAATGGCGATATATCAGGCTTGAAAACAATTATCAGAAGTCCTCCAATAATGGCGCCACAAATGGTGAAGAAAATCACCAAAAATGGAGGTGAAAATCCTCCGAAACAAAAATCGCCCTCCTCCTAGAATGGCGCCACCCTCTAGAAATCACTTAAGTCTGAAAATGAAGCTTTAATGGCACTCAAATGGCAGCCAAGAAAAAATCACATTGGCTGGGAATGGAGGAAAAATAACAATAAAATCAACTTGCAGCTCAATGGTGTCAACTTGGCACTTCACCAAAAAAATCGCCAGCTGGAGGAAGAATCGCCCTTTGCAATCACACATGTGGCAAATATAATAATATAATAATTCTTGGAACTCTCCTTTTAAACTTGCTTTCACCATCAACTTTCACCACACAAGCAATGTGGGATAAAGAACTTTTACTTATACTTGCCTGGCAAAAAAAATCAATTTGCTTCTACAAGGTAAAATTCATTTAATGTTCATTGCAAATCATTTATTAATGTTTTTTTTAATTTTTAAATAATTGTTGCACTTCATAAAAACAATTAAATTTGGGGCTCATTTATTTAAAAGATTTTAAAATTTAGATCCTAAATGACCAACAAGGGAAAATCGATTTTAATTGGGATAAAAATCCCAACAAAATTCATTAAAAATTATTAAACATCCCCTTTGGGGGAAAATCGATCCAAGTAGGGACAAAAATCCCTATCAAAAATTCACTAACTTGCACAAAAATGAGTCCAGGGGAAAATCGATTTGGGTCTGGAATCAAAATTCCAACTAAAACTTCATCACTTAGCACAAAAATCCTCTTGGGGGAAAATCGACCCCTGTTTGGACAGTCATCCAAATACAAAAATCATCAAAATCATTCTTAGTGGAAATTCGCCTAGGGTTTGGAATGAATATCCACATAAAAATCCACAAAATCTCATCACAAAAGGTCCTGGTGGAAAATCGATCCATGTCAGGAATCATCACAAAAGTCATCCGCAACCTTATCCACACTTCCAGTGGAAAAATGAAGGCAGTCAGGAAAAAATCCCAACACAGTTCAAATTAATCATCCTGGTGGAAAAGCGATCCTAGTATGGATTCTGAATGGGGGAAAAACATGGCATGTCTGGATTCCAGGGGAAATCCATGTCCAGTCTGGATTTTGAGTGGGGGAAAATCATGGGTAGTCATGAATATGAGGGTAAAAGCACCTCTAGTGTGGAATTTTGACCTTTTAACTTTAGAATATGGATTTTCATCCAGAAAATGATGATTTTTCCACTCAAAATCACTAGGAAACTTCAAAACTCAATAAAACTCATCTGGACTTTGGCAAATTCACAAAAAATTGAGCGAAACAAAAGGAAACCTCCCGAGATAAAGTGCAAAATCAACTTGAATAACCTCCTAGGAGTGAGAAAACAACTCCAAAAGGTCCTGAAACACCTTAGCACTTTAAAATTTACCAACGTGGATCTTCAAAAACACGTTAAACTTCAAAAGGTCTACACTTAGATAAAATTAGGATCATTTAAAATCTCAACTTTATGCGCTTGATCCTATAACTTCAAAAACCCTAAACGACAATTAGGCATGATCAAAATTCCGAGGGAAACTTCAAAATTGCCCACTATGCTGCCAAAACCCTAAACTAACCGACGTTGAAAGCAGGAAAAGAGGGGGTCCCCGTTTGCAATGGGGCGATGTGTGAAAAGGTCACAACAGATACCTACCCCCATTTTCTATTGGTTCACATTCAATATTGAACCTGAATGTAATTTTCCCATTGGCCTAAAAGGAGTTGTTGTAACAAACCCTAATTAGGGTTTCTATCATGTAATCTTGGCCATTGATATGAAATCAATCCAGACCATTCATTTGTAAAGTGAGCACTATAAAAGGCTTCTCTCTCTCATTTGTAAGGGTTAATAGTTTAGAAATAGTTAATAGTTCAAGAATAATTGATAGATGTTAGATAGCAAGCAATTAGAATAGAGTAGGAGAAGAAGAAATTGTTGCTAAGACTTGTAAATGGATATACTCTTTTCATTGAAGATATGGTGAAATGTGTTATTTCAGCAAGTTACATGGTTTCTACTTCTCATTTGCTTTCATGTTTATTAGATGAATAAAAGGAATTGTGAATGATTAATGATGAAATTCATATATCCATACCACTAGCGATTTACTGATTGTAAGTTTGCCTTGTGTGGTCAACTGGAATCTTTAAGTGAGCTTAACTTCAATTGCTATTCGTACCTTGATATGCATCACCTTGATGGTATCCTTGTTGTTAATAGTGATTAGAACATCACGTGCCTACCTTAGGAGATTGCATTAGCTTTGTGGAGTTATTTGTTGATGGCAAAGCAGAGCTTGGTTGAATTTCATCCAATCCTTCATTGTCTCTTGCATTCTTAGGAGTAGCGTAGTCTTCCTAAACTTATCTCTTTTGCTCTTTTATTTTCCAAGCAAGTAGTTAGAATCTAAGTTCCAGCGACATCCAATCATTCAAGCATTCAAGTATTCAACGTAAGTCCTCGTGGATTACCAACAATCACATCAACCAATTGAGCTATCCACATGTCATGACCTGACTATAGAAACCTTGGAGTCGTCTTGGTTGATCATTCAATTTAGCATCTAGGAAGATTTTGATCAAGAGAGGATAGAATACATTTGGTATTTTATTCTGTGTTTGAAGTGCATAAAAAACCCATCAACATGAATGAATTATAATTTATATTCCAAGCAATCACTTGCATCTTTGAGCTTGGAAGGCATCTGTTTCTACAACTTATTGCAATTTGGAGCTTCATCCAACATTGCTTTTAGGATAATTTTGTCTCAGTTTTGAAAGTTTAGTGTATGAAAGTTCCATAGAAATTGCTATTTTTCTCAACTAAACTCTGATTTTGGTTCAATAATATCTTACATTTCGCTTGAGCTGGAATTCTGAGCAGGTTTTTTTTAGATCTGTAGAATTAGAACCTACTGAATTTTATGCTTGTCTGAGAGAGGAGAGATAACCTGTGGATTTATTACCCAACAATGAATTAACGCCTCTTATTTGATTGTGCTGTTTCAGCAAAATAAACAGATCTTGATAGATGCAGTTGTCCATGCTGTGAATGAAGATTATGTAGAAATGGCAAATGATTTTACAAGGTTGGGATTCCTGGCTCCTGGTACAGATGTAGCTCCTATTGTTCCAGCATTAGAAGCGATATGGCAGAATTCTGTTGGGAAAGGACTTTCTGACTTTAATTTTAGGAGTGTTACTGGTAAACTTATAAACATTTATTCCTTTGTGTTAGTTCAACCCTTGCATTTTACTTCTATTTGTCTTATTTGGCTTCTAAGTACTTTTCATTATTGTCGATCGTCAATCTTCATAGTTTCTTTTCATTCTCTTAGTATTTCCGATGCTCAAACTAACCTTAAGAATATTAGTCGGTATTCACACTATAAAGTAGAGATAACTATAGGCAACTTTTGGCTATAATTTGACATGCCCTTGAATGTTGACAATCTCTGAATTGGAAAGCTATGGCAAATACTATCAGTGTTCGTGGTGCAATTTTTAAAGCTCACCTTTGCCAACATTTTGCCCATCTTTCTTTCTTGTTGCTTCTCCAAAACTTATATCTTGTTGGATTTCATCTTAATTAATTATTTTTCTTCTACAAGAGTAAAAACCATAGTATCCAACAATTTTGAAGTAAACATACCAAGTGAATGCAATATTACTATATTTAGGGGTTAAGTTGTTCAATTATACATTTTGAACATCTTCATATTCAATAATAGATATGTCTACTAGCTGTTTCATTTTGATGTTGTATCACTAGCCACTTTAAGCTCAAATAACTGTTTTAACGAAAAGATTGTTTTGTTTGCTGGTGACCCAAACAATTTATATGGTTCATCCCAAATTATGTTTGAAGTCTTTGATATATCAAGGGGATGTAATTCTGAATCTGACGTACCAAGTCTAATGAAAGATTTTGGGTAATCATGCCTATGTTTCTAATGTTCATTCTATCATTTACGATTTTTCTGACTCTGTTGATGGTTTGTGGTTCCTTCGACTACTTTGCAAGCATTTATACATCAATTATATTTTTCTTTTGAACTTTCTACTGCAAAATTTATGACTACTATTTTTTTTCGTTGAAGTGGTTTTCATTGTGAGAATTAAGATATATCTGGTATATAGGGTCCATTGTATCAATTTTCTGGCTCTGTGGGTGCTTTCTTTGTTCCATCAACTATTCTCCAAGCATTTATGCATCAATTTGGAGTTTCGTTTTCAACTTTCCATGTGCAAGTGTTTTGTATACCAAAAATTTTCATTGAAATGGCTGCCATTTAAAAGACACCTGGTATGCCCTTAATTTTTTTTATTCTATGTTTGTTAATCTTTTATGCAGGTATGGCAAAGCTCCTCTCTTCTGAAAACAAGTTCTAGATCACGATAAAATCCTTAAAATAATGAGAAAAAGTGAACCTATAATTTGACAAGATTTGGTATATAATATCCAGATGGATTCCTGAATCATAACAGCTTCTATCTATGGTTCAACTAAAATTTGATTCTGTCTGGTGCATGACAAAAACTGGTTGTCTATAGCACAAGACATCGAAAACCTTCTTAGTTCTTGAAATGTGTAAATAATTTCAGCACAAGGGAATGTAAGATTGTGTTTATGATATATAATATGACATGAGATGAATTATATGAGACAGATGGGCAATTCCTTGACATAAATTTGCAGTCCAGACCACTGAGAGAAACTCAAAAATCTCGCTTGTCGTGCAACAATCAACATGATCTATTACAAATTCATAAATTATAATGTTTTTTTGCACATTGGCACTGCAGTTATCTAGGGTACAAGACATTTTTTCTTAGTTGTTTTGTCTTTAATTCTGGCTGCCTGATTTTAATTTAGAGATACTTATCACTCCGTCTTTAGAATATTTACAGCTAGGGAACTTTGTGAAAAAATAATTAACATTAGATCAGTATTTTCTGCAGAAAATCTGCACTATGGCTCCATTATCTGTCTATATTGTATTCTTCAACAACATAATAGATTTGAAGTGTCTCTATTCTCTTCACTGCACTGAAAATAAACCCTTGGATTGGTCTAGTTTAATTTCTTTGAGATACTCTAAATAGTTATACAAAATCTCCTTTTATACAATGTGAATGTTTTTGATGCGCACTAATATGGACATTGTTTCAATGTCATTACTCACGGCACAAATACCAAATATTTCCTCTTACTTTTTATTACTATTGTGAATACTGGAGAGAAATTATTGTGATTGATGGTAAGAATTGAGCAAGGCTGCCATATTTTAAAAAATTGCTTATATTATTTAATTTTGCAAGAAATAAAGGTTGAATGATATCTGCAGGTTGTCCCAGTCAAGGAAAAATTCTAATATTTCAGACAAATATGCATTTTGTTGGTTTTTGTGCCAAGAATAATGACAATCATAAATATGTCACAACAATGTCAAAATGATGACGATTAATTTCATCGTTATGTAATAATGACCTCATGATGGTTCTACTTCTTGTAGGGTTCTTCTGTTAATATTGAAACATGTAGGATCATTGCCCTAAATTAGTTCTATTTAAAGGATGGTGGTTTGTTATATGGATTTAAATGTTTCAGTGCATTTCTTATTATTAAAACTTATTTACAATATTATGGAGATGGTTTAATGGATTTTTCATTTAAAGTTGTAAATAGACTATCATTTTTAAAGTGATTCATGATAGGTTTATTAATTAGGTTTACGTAAATGCTATTGTAAAAGGTGGTCTGTTCTTTAGGAGGGAAATGTACCAAGCCCTGTTTTTCTTCCGAGTCATGTTGAGGTGGAAGACTAGGTGGCAGTCAAAGGGGAAACATCATTGTGTTGGTCAAATGCGAAATTGAAATTTTGTTTTTGTGTTTGTCTTCTAAATTTTCTCAATAACACTGGAATATACAAGGGTGTATGGCATTTATCTTTTCAATTGTAAAATTTTAGCCTTTGAACTAGACAGAGTTCATAGGATGCATTATATATATAAATATTACATCATACCTGCCTATCTTTTTCAGATCAGATTCTAGGTGATCATTGAATTTGTATTTTGACATTGCCTGTAGGTACCTAATGTCAAGTTCCTTGGATTTTGGTGATCTAGATCTAAATTTTATATCCTAATGTTGAATTTATAGTGTTTGACAGTTCAAAGTTTATAAGCGTAAGATGCTTTAGTTGGTAGGGTTTTATCTTCTAAATCAAAGTTCCGTGGTGCAAGATTTTGAGTTCATTAGCCATAAATAGTTGATTTTCTGTCTGACATTTGAGTTCTTTTCTATCTGTTAATCCTCAAGCTTCCTTTCTAGGTGGTTCTAATAGTTAATCACAGATTAAGCAAGAGACACTCTGATGTTTGTTGAGGAAGTAGAGATTAATTTCTTAATTTAAAAAATACCATGTAGAATTACAAAGAGTGATCCTTGTGTCCTTTTCAACTCTCTTTAGTCTTACATTAAATCAACCAGTTTGCATGTGTTGTAACTATTATTGGCAATGACAATGAAATTAATATATAGTCTCTATTTGCAGAAAAATTCAACAAACTTGTGTACCAGTATCCAATACGTATACCTGAAAGATTCTCTCTTGTTATTCGGTCATTGCTGACTCAGGAAGGAATCTGTTTCACTCTTCAACCAGACTTCAAGTTTCTTGAGGTAGAGAAAGTTGAATATTTAGTTTGCTTTAGATGAAAATATAAATTGAGTAGGGATTTTATCAAGTATCATCATGTGAAACAACATTGTATTTTAGAAAATTCTACTTTGTTAATAGCATTTGGCATTTTCAGTTTTCCTTTGTAATGATTAATATCAACTTAATTATTTATTTATTTTTAATAAATGAAGGTAGTCTTTATCATGGATTCATATCCATTCTTTGGATTATGCTAGGTTTTGTGATATGGGGTAACTGTAAAAGTTTTTGAATTTATGAAGGTTTAAGAAATGGGCCTTCCTGAACATTAAAAAAGGCAATAGATAGTTATAGATATTAACAATTTTAAAAAAGCTACAATTCCAAAAGAAGAAAGACTATTAGGCTTTATAATTATTTAATGGCCAAGTACACCAATGATCATGATAGTAACATGTTAGGACCTTGCTCAGCTGTTTGCAGTTCACATATGTGTTCATAGTGTACCGTCCCTTTCTAAATGCCCTAGTTTTTTTGCCCTAAAATCACAACTCCAAGTAACTTTCCTACTAGGGTTAGGGACATAAACTTAATCATAAGATACCTCTAATTAATTGGGGAAATTCAATCATAGGGAAGCTAGGATGAGGTGATTCGATAGGGTGTCTTGGATCCTCTACCCTAGGCCTAAGAGTGGATTTACCATCCCCGTTGGCCTCATGTGGCCTGTGCCATCCATATGAGGTGGTGTATCCAGTGAGGTGTTCACATCCCGTTCCCCCTTATCTTGCCATCATTTCCCACTCCCTATGATTGGACTTCTTGTGTTGATTCACCATGATAGAGGGATGGAGTTACAATAGGGTGCCCTGGAAGCCCATGTAATGTCCCCACTTTGAAATATAATTTAATAATAAAATTAAAATACAAAGGAATAAAATTAAAAATAAAATTAAAATATAATTAATTTTGATTAAAGTTAATGAATGGTCAAAAGGCATGAAATGTTAAGTTGCAACTCCCCCAAATATGAGGTATAAAAGGGAGAAGAGAACTCATTTGAAGGGGAGATAATTTGGGAATCAGAAGTGCAGATCTGATTTAAATAAGAAATGGAGATTTGATTGTGAAAGGTTATGTCCCTTTCAAAGGGCAGAAATGATGAAGAGTTGCACTCTTTCAAAGGGTACTAATGGTGAAAGGGTGTGTCTCTTGCCAAAGGGCATACATGATGAAGAGGTGTGACCTCTCCCTCACATTGGGAGATATAAAGGAAAGGAATCAAAAGCATCCAATGACATCACCATGGATCCGACCTGTTATTAAGTTACAGGCAGTAACATCCTTGCTCTTGGTGGTATGCATAGGGATATGCTTAATATGTATGCTTGATATATGAAGCCTGATAATGTTCTTATGCAGAATTTAATTGTAATATTAATATAGACTGCAATATGTATGACAGTCATACTTAATTTCATATACATTCATAGTACAAGATATTGACATATTTACAGTCCCAAGCTCTTAACCAGTTCTAATTCCTTTTTCCTAAGGAGTCGTGTGATGATGTTAGGGAGAGGCGGAGTAAAACCATCTCATGATAGATGAGCCCCAAGGGTGAAAGAACTCATGATCCTGAAATCTGGGCTGCGAGCCCCAAGGGTGAACGGACTGAGGTTCTGGTAATCTGGGCTGCATTAGGTATATGGTATCATTGCGCCCTAGACAAGCAAGTCTCCCATCCAGGATTAGAAATTAGAAGAGGATTTAGATTAGGCATGAACAAGGACAATGCTGAACTGTACTATGAGCAACCCTAGTCATTAATTCGTAATTACTGTAACATGGTATGTGGTAATGTATGTTTCCCTTTGGGAATTGACAGCCTATAAATAGGGGACATCACAAATGGTATCAGAGCCTTGATCCTGCCATCTTGCAGGGTAAGGCTAAAATAATGAATGCATTCTAGCCAATAAGAAGGGTCTAATAATGTGTATATTCATGTGTGTACTCTGTGTATGCTCTGTGTTGTCATATATCCATGTGTATGCTTCGTGTTTTCAAGTGTATGCTTTGTGTTTGGCTCTATATTTTTTAGTTAATCTAGAATATGAGAATAACAAGAGTGAACCAAAGGGGATATGAAGGTCATAGATGTGTGTCACGTTTCTCACCTTTGTTTGTCTCAAGGAAGCAACTAAACATAATTCTTACAATTACAATTGATGAGAGAAAACTTGTCTTAAGATTACAAATCAGTTAGGGTTAGTTAGGAACCCTTGCATTAAGAAAATTTAGTGAATGATCATTGCTTGAGGACAAGCAATCTTCGGTGGGGTGGACTGTAATGTCCCCACTTTGAAATATAATTTAATAATAAAATTAAAATAGAAAAGAATAAAAATAAAATTTAATTTAAACTATAATTAAATTTGATTAAAGTTAATGAATGGTCAAAAGGCATGAGATGTTAAGTTGTGACTCCCCCAAATATGAGGTATAAAAGGGAGAAGATATAATTTGGGAATCAAAAATGCAGATCTGATTTAAATAAGAATTGCAGATCTGATTGTGAAAGGTTGCGTCCCTTTCAAAGGGCAGAAATAATGAAAAGTTGCACTCTTTCGAAGGGTGCTAATGGTGAAAGGGTGTGTGGCATACATGATGAAAAGGTGTGACCTCTCCTTCACATTGAGAGATATAAAGGAAAGGAATCAAAAGCATCCAGTGACATCACCATGGATCAGTTCAGATCAGAACTGTTGTTAAGTTACAGTTAGTAATATCCTTGTTCTTGGTGGTATGCATAGGGATGTGCTTAATATGTATGCTTAATAGATGAAGCCTGATAAATTGATAATGTTCTTATGCAGAATTTAATAGTAATATTAATATAGACTGCAATATGTATGACAGTCATACTTAATTTCATATGCATTCATAGTACGACAAGATATTGACATATTTACAGTCCCAAGCTCTTAACCAGTTCTAATTCCTTTATCCTGAGGAGTGGTGTGATGCTGTTAGGGAGAGGTGGAGTAAAACCTTCTCATGATAGATGAGCCCCAAGGGTGAAAGAACTCATGATCCTGAATCTGGGCTGCGGGCCCCAAAGGTGAATGGAATGAGGTTCTGGTAATCTAGGCTGCATTAGGGAGATGGTATCATTGCGCCCTAGACAAGCAAGTCTCCCATCAAGGTTCAGAAATTAGACGAGGATTAAGATTTGGCATGAACAAAGACAATGCCTAATTGTACTATGAGCGGCCCTAGTCATTAATTTGTAATTACTGTAACATGGTAGGTAGTAATGTATGTTTCCCTTTGGGAATTGGCAGCCTATAAATAGGGGGCATCACAGCCCATCTCTTCTAAGCCCAAAGGCAGTACCCTCTGTACCCCCTTGGCCTCACGGGACCATCTAGTCGCCAACATGAGGTGGCGTACCTAGAAGAGTACCCAATAACCATACCCCTCTTGCAATCCCTCATTTCCTCTACCATGGCTGACTTAAATGAACATTCAGAATATATGACGGATTTCAGTATTATGCATACATTCTACATTGAATAATTAAATTGCAGCAAATCATTAATCAGATACAGTTAATATTCACTGTGATATATATGCAGATATAAACAGCAGTGCATTGTTAATCATTAGTATGTAGAGATATATGTATATATTTATACAGCATTTTACTAGGATATGTACAGGGAACTCATACCAAACTATAATAATCAGTCGAACTGCCTGTATATTCAATTTCTCATAAAATACCAAGTCTCATTCTTCGATGCCTTCTTGGAGTGATAAGGCTGTTGTATAAGTATCTTCTCCTTCATTGGTGAAGATTCATCACTGCCCATTCATAAAGTTACAACCCTCCTTTCAAAAGACATCTCTATATCTCATGTATCCCATCCTTTCATAACTGCTGGGCCCCTTGGTGAAATCACACTTAATTGGTGATTAGTTAATACATCAATCTAGGCACTAATCAATGGACAAATCATTTAGACATTAGTTAACATATTTAATTGGATATTAGTATCATTTATGTAAGATCGCTGCCCTTGTCATCTCACGGGGGTCTCATGGAGAACTTTTCTTATTAAATCTGTTCCTTATAATTATCATCAACCAGTTTGTTCATTTCTTCCTGCTGTTGGCCCGGATGGGGCTTTTTGAAAAAATTGTGACGTCCTTTGTCCAATGCAATTTTCTCCTAAGGGTGTGAGTATATGTGTCTATAATGTCCCCTTTTTAGTAGACATGGATTTTTGGATGATTAGCCTATTATTCTGACCCTCATAGGCTAATGAGTGTGGACAAAGGGTCTTCTTCAGTTGGCATTTTCATCTTGGATTCAATATGCTTTGATTTGGCTTTCTTTTGGCATCATTTAGACTTCTTTTGCTATACTTACTATTTATTAGGTTGATCAAGATGGACCCTTTCTATTTTTAGCAGGAGCATATGGTCACATGTGGAATAGCAGTGTGGGCTCCCATTTCAGACGGCATAGCAAAATAATAAGTATTTTGGGAGATATTAATGTTTAATTGGCCTAAATAATAATTATTTATTAAAAGGTTATATTATTAAGTTATAACTTAACTTAATAATTGAGGGTCAAGTCATCATTGAAAGGGGGTCATTAATACAATTAATTATGGGGTCCATTATTAATGAGAAATTAAAAGATTTCCTAAGTCTAAATGAAAATAACATTTTAAATGTTATTTAAATTGCTTTATTGGAAATCGAACCATGTGGAGAATATAAGAGTCTTCAAGCTAAATCGAATTCATTATGTGATTGTTATTTCTTTCAACTTGATATTGGAGAGCATTGGGATTTGGAGAGACTAAGGGTTTTGTAAGCCGGTTAATCAGTAAATAAGACTTTTTGGAAATGTATTAAAATAAAACAATAGTTTAAGTCATAACTAAGGGTTAGTTGTACGACGGTTGATGGCCTAACCAACCGCAAACTCTTTATATGTAGACTTGAAGCAAATTTGAAGGGGCGGGATTTTGGAGATTAATGTGATATACCCTTGTGTTACATGTGATATATTCTTGCATGCTATTTCTGTGTTGATCCAGTATTGTGTGCTGTTGGTTCCATGACTGTGTCATATTATGCCATGATGTTGTAATTCAGATCTTAGTTTATTCTCTGTGCTTATAATCTCAATCTACTTAAGCTACTAACATTTTGGCGCCATTGTCGAACTCGAATCCGGAGGTCTTAGGAAGGTAGGCTGGTGAGATGGAAGCATAATGGGCCGCCCGTTCGACCAACAAATTCGGGTAACAGACAGTGACGAGGAGGACAACACAAAAGTAACTAGGGAAGATCAATTGACACAAGACCTGATTCACGCGTGGGACGTTTCCGTGGACCGGTACGTACATCGAGAAGCGGAACTAAGCGCTGTCTCGGCTGGTACGGTACGGGCGGAACTCAACGTGAACCAGGTGGTACATGATCTCCTGGGTAGTCTTTCAGGGTTGTTGGCATGTGTACTCCTGGAACTTGAAGAGGAACGAGAAAACGTGTGAAGGGAGCAACGTAGGTAGCAAGTGCTCCAACAGTACGAAGAAAGGAATCAAAGGGAAGAGGAGCACCGGGACACAACATGGCGGCGCAACCCCCGTAGTTCCAATAATTAATGCCAAACATACTCAACAAAGATCGAAGAAGACAATCCCGGGAGGAGCAAGAAGGGAACCAAGAAGACACAGTGAGGAGATCCTTGCGCATTCAGGAGCAATTGGAGAGACGCTTGAAACTCTATCGGATAGTTGAAGGAGGGAGCCCGACAGAGGGTTCTGAGCAACATACACAAGAGTGGGATAGGAGTCACAACAACCCGCAGGCAATAGCGGGTAGTGATAATTGGGAGCAAACAACCGCACCAACTGAGTCCTTCAACAATCCCCAGAGTAACCCTGGGAGTACGAGAAAGATGGCACATACCCCTGAAAAGCATAAACTTCCCAGATTCAATGGAGTAGGTTCAGAGGATCCCACCCGTCACTGTAAAACTTGCATCACCATATGGCAGGCCCATGGCGAGGATGATGAGGACTATTGGCTGAAAGCATTCCCAACCACCCTCTGTGGAATTGCCATTGACTGGTACATGAACCTGCCCACCACTTCAAAGGATACTTGGAAAAATCTCAGTAAGGCGTTCCAGGAGGAGTTTCGGTTACTTCGAGACGATTACGAGATCGTAGCAGAAATATACAACACCAAACAGGGCAAGAGTGAGAGAGTAAGGTCCTACTACCGCAGGCTGAAAGAATTGATTGGAAAAATGGACAACACCCTAGCCGATGGTTTGAAGAAGCGATGGTTCATCGAGGGACTGAACTCATCCCTGCGGAGGAAGATGAAGGTAGTACCTCCATCTACTTTCATGGACGTGTACAATAGAGCCATGGACATTGAAAGCGAGAACAAGACGCCGAAGGGTAAGAAGCGCACAAGTGACGAAGATAGTAGTGATGGAGAAAGTGAGGAGTCTCGGACGATACAAGCACTCTGGAAGGATATGAGGAGGATGATGCGGGAAATGCAGACTCAGAAGGAAGAAAGTAGGGAGGGCATGGAACTCTGGTGCATAGAGTGAAAACTAGAAGGGCACACAAAAACCAATTGCCCGAAGAAAGCCTTCTGCGATATCTGCCAAGTGTTGGGACATTCCATTAAGGAATGCCCCTACAACCTGAAGGCAAGGAGTGCCCAGGTACTCTACACGCAAGAGCAGGCAACACCACCAACTACACCCTCAAAAGACACAAACTCAGACGCCTCACCAGGTGGTTATACGAATAGTCGGAGGGGGAGTAACAACAATAGCAATAATAATACCCCACGCAGTCGCATCCAATATGATGCAAAAGGCAGACCAATGATACAATGCCGAAGGTGCAACGAATGGGGCCATTTTGCACACGACTGCCAGAGTGGTGTTGGACAAGGAGGAGGGCTACTCTGCAAATGGTGTGGGCTAGGTAACCACGAGGATGCGGAGTGCCCAAGACAAAAGGGTGTGAACACGCTAGAGGTAGCTCGGCCAAAACCAGAAGTATTGGCCATTACTCGATCTCATGCAAGGAAACTAACGTACCCTGACCCGGGTATAGAAAAGGAAAGGCTAAACGAAGCACAAAAGGAAGTAGAATGGGAAATGAGTGAGGACCGACAGAAGACAGTATTCAACAAGCCCACCAACACCATACGAGCCACCTCTGAAGCAACCATAATGAAGCAACTACTACAAACCAGCGTGTCGGTCCGAGTAGCGGACTTGTTGCAGACATTGCCACAGCTGCGGATAGCCATAACCCAGGTGGATAATCAGATCACATCAAAGGGGACCAGGAAGGAGGAAAAGACACCAGGCGACAAGGAGGAAGTGGAAGAAAGGAACCACTCGAAGGAAGCCGTTGACCCTATGTTGATGACAGTAGGTGTGGGCAGAACACCAGCTGTAGTAGAAATGGAAATCATGGGCTACAAACTGACCAATATGATTGTGGATGGAGGATCAACAGTAAACGTGTTACCGGAGGAGACATGGAAGGCCTTGGGGAAACCAACACTGTGGCCACCCGCATTCCACCTGGTACCGCATTCCACCTGGTAGGAGCAGACCAGCATGGAATAAAACCAATCGGCAGACTCATGGGACAAAAGTTAACCATTGGAACCCAATAGTTCTTTCTAGATTTTATGGTTATATCTTTAGAAAGGAAGGGATATGATGCACTCTTGGGAAGAGGATGGCTCATCATGGCCAAAGCAGATCACAATTGGAAAAAAAACACTCTCAATCGAAAGTGAAGGAAAAAAATATATCATTGATCTACGGAACCAAGTAGTGAGTCAAGAACTGGCTTCAGACTCTGGGTCCGAGAAAGATACACCGGGGGAGGATGGTGAGATGGAACCTGACGAAGAGCGAGTACTCCTCTTAGGGAATTGCTCGGAGGACGAAACAAGTTCTATCAATGGGCTATTCCACTGGCAGATGGAGGATTACGAAATCTTCCACCCAGAGTGCAATGTGTTGGAGATCCTTGAGATCGAGGAAGACAATACCTACCTGCCACAATTCGCCGAGTACCAGGAAGGGGAGGCATGGGTAGATGGGGCCCCGACTCATCAATTTGGAGAAAATGAGGTCATCCAATATGTGGAACCGAAGGTATGACAAACCAACCTTGGCAAAGAAAAGGACCCAAAAGTAATACTAGTGGGGGATGATTGGGACCCCGTACTGAAGGCAACAACATTTAAAAAATTCCTCGAATATAAAGATGTGTTCACTTGGACAAATAAGGATTTGAAAGGGGTACCTCCAGAATTATGCGTACATCGCATACCATTAATACCAGGGGCGAGGCCGGTACAGAAACGCCCCTACCGCATGAACAAGAATTATGCGGCTAAGGTGCAAGAGGAAATAGAAAAGATGTTAGAGGCCGGAATCATATTCCGGGTTCAAACCAGTGAATGGGTCTCACCCATTGTCATTTCGCTCAAGAAAGAAGGGAATCAGATCCGTATCTGTGTAGACTTCAGATGTTTAAATGCTGTAACTGTCAAGGATCCGTTCCCGATACCTTTCATTGATAGTATATTGGAAGAAGTGGTGGGGCACGAAATTTATTCCTTCATGGATGGCTTTTTGGGCTACAACTAGATCAGCATAGCAGAAGAAGACAAGCTGAAAACCGCATTTATTGTGGAGGATAGAGTTTACACGTACAACCCGATGCCATTTGGATTGTGCAACGCCCCGACCACATTGCAGAGGATCATACTGCATATCTTCGACAAGATGGCAACTGGAAATTTTAAAGCATTCCTTGATGATTGGTCAGTATACAGCGAGAAGAAGGATTATTTGAGAATATTGGGGGAGTGCATGGAAAGGTGCCGTCGAGCACGACTTGCCCTCAATCCGAAAAAATGTCAGTTTCTCGTTCCACAAGGAAGGTTACTTGGCCACATAGTCTACAAAGCAAGGTTGAAGACTAACCCAGATAAGGTAAGAGTCATCATTGAGATGGAAAGCCCGATGGATGTTAAAGAAGTAAAATCCTTCCTTGGCCATGTGGGGTACTATCGGCGGTTCATTAAGGGATTTGCTGAGGTCTCTCTTCCGCTGGAAAAACTCACGAGGAAGGGGGAGCCATTTGTATGGCACAAAGAGCAAGAGGAAGCCTTCAGGGAACTCAAATCTAGACTTGTAAGTGCACCTATTCGAATATGCCCAAATTGGGACAATAAATTTCATGTGCATGTAGATGCCGCCAACTTTGCCATTGGCGCCACTTTGGCGTAGGCAGGAGCTACGGGCTTGGATCACCCTATATGCTTTGCTAGCCACCTATTGTCAAAAGCAGAAAGAAACTATAGCACCACAGAACGGGAGGCCTTAGGGATGGTGTACGCAGTGCAGAAATTTGTCACTACCTCCTGGCCACACCCATTACCTTCTTCGTGGATCACCAGGCACTCATGTACCTGGTTAATAAACCGGTCATCCAAGGGAGAGTAAATCGATGGCCGATCTTACTTCAGGAATTTACCTTCAACATTGTGGTACGACCAGGAAAAAGCCATGTAATGACTGACCACTTGTCAAGAATAAAATCATGAGAATAGGTAGAAGGGGGAGTGAATGAGGATTTTCCAGATGGCCACTTGTTCCAAATAGTAGTCTTGCCATCTTGGTACGAGAAGCTTGGACAGTATCTCTCCACAGCAACGTTCGCGAAGGAGATGCCCCCAAGCGAAAGAAGGAAGCTGGCACTGAAAAGCACGACATTCCAATTGATCCATGGGCTTTTATACAAAATGGGCCCTGATGGGATACTACGAAGGTGTTTCTTGGAGGAAGAAATTCCTGGGGTTCTTAGGGAATCACATGAAGGACTAGCGGGAGGGCATCTGGGCCCAGATGCCACGGCAAGAAAAATATTACTAGCAGGGTTATGGTGGCCTACACTCTATGCAGATGCGCAGGAATGGGTGTCAAGTTGTGACACTTGCCAAAGGGCAGGCAAGCCACTCAAACAAGATTTTATGCCTCTTTTTCCATCCCAACCTCAGGAGTTGTTCGAGAGGTGGGGGCTAGATTTTGTAGGGCCAATTAGGATAAGAAATGTGCATAGATACCGATACATAGTCGTGGCTACAAAATACCTTACAAAGTGGGCCGAGGCCCGAGCTCTCCCGGATAACACAACACTCAGTACTGCCAAGTTTCTATATGAATAGATCGTAACTCGGTTCAGAATACCCATACAGATCACCAGTGATAGGGGTGTACATTTTGTGAATCAGGTGATACGCACCATGACAGTGGAATTCATAATTTTTCACCCACTGTCAAGTCCATACTACCCAAGGGCGAATGGGCAAGCAGAGTCAACAAACAAAGTATTGGGATCCATTCTAGACAAGACTTGCGGAGTAGAACAAGGGGACTAGGAGGAAAGGGTGGGTGCTGTGTTGTGGGCCTATCGTACTACTTACAAAGCCACTACTGGGCATACTCCATTTCAACTCATGTATGGCCAGGAAGCTGTGATGCCAGTAGAGTATACTGTACCGAGCTTGAGAATAGCGGTCCAGAACCGGTTTGGAGATGAAGAGAGCCTAAGGGAGCGGCTGGCTACATTACTTTAGATGGAGGAACGTAGGACAATGGTACAATGGGCCACGAAAGTAGAGCCTAGAGAAGAAGGAAATTTTGGCATGACAAGCATCTGCGACGGATGAAATTCTCGCTAGGACAGTTGGTGCTCAAGTACAACGGCCGCAATGGACTTCGACCTGGGAAGTTCAGGGTACGTTGGTTAGGACCCTATAGAATAAGGGAAGTAGGGGCAAACGGAGCTATAAAATTATCTACCATAGATGGCAACCCGATCAAGGACTCAGTGAATGGTTCAAAGCTCAAAATCTGTAAGGAGAGAGAAACCGTTGCTGTGAATATGTTGGGGTACGACTTGACAAAAGGTCGGACCAAGGAAGACGAGGGTGATTCTAAGTCACAAAAGCTAGGTACATGGGTTCTAAAAATTTGGAAAAACAAGGGAAAAATTAAAAAGTGGAGAATGCAAATAAAAAGAATACAAATGAAAAGAGAAGGCCATAGAAAGATAGTAAAGAAAAGAAAAGCTATAAAACGTTTAATATGGCGTGAGCAATTCAAAGGAAAGATTGGTTCGAGAAAAACTAAGAAGAGGATAAAAAGAACAGAAAATAAAACAAAGGAAAAAAATCGAAGGAAAAAAGTGGACACATGGCATATTATAAAAAATAAGGGTGCAAGTGGACACATAATTCCCTATGAGGGCAACGAAGGGGAAGTGACGAAGAGTGGGCGTGTGCGGAAGAAGAGGGAAAGTGAAGGAAGCACAGGAGTGTACGCGGAAGAGGGAGGGCATACAAAGCGCCTAAGGAAAGGAAGGTACGTAAAAGGAAACGGGGGGAAGGCACGTGCATAGGAGAGTGTATGCAAGGCAAGCATTGAGGCGAGGAACAGCAAGGGACACGTAGCTGGAGCAAGACGTGTAAGGAGGGTACGCGGAAGGTGGGTACGCACTAGCCAAGGCGTACACTCAACCAGAGCAAGACGCGTAAGGAGGGTACGCGGAAGGTAGGTATGCACGAGCCAAGGCATACACGCAGCAGGAGGTGAACGCGTAAGGGGTGTATGCCTTAGGCAAGGCATACACGCATCCGGAGGAGAGTGCGTAAGGGGTGTACGCATTAGATGAGGTGTACGTGGTAGCAAGGGCGTAAGGGGTGTACGCGCTAGCCAGGGCGTGCACAGCCAAGGCGTACACATGCAAGAAGGCGTACGTTGTGGAAGCATACCAAGCATACGAAATAGGGAAGGCATCATACCTATTAGTGAAGACGTTTTTTTCTGCGTGCACCGCAGCCTCCAAAGCGGACACGGAAAGCATACGCTAGCAAGGCACAGTATGGTGAAAGGGAGTCACGACAACCCTAGAACAGGAAGTTATGACATCAGTTACAAAAACCGAAATTCCAACAGGGAGGCAAGTATAACGACCATGGCTACCCTAAGTTCAAGCAAGAAAAATCCGGAAAAAGTGCAAGAATAGGTTACAGTGGAGGACTTGGCATTTGAGGGAGTGACTGGTATCGAATGCAGAACCTGGTGGGCAAGCAATTCAGAGGATCACCCACTCAATCAGGCATTGAGAAAGGCGTAGGTAGACAAGATAATTTTTATGCCAATCTTTAATATAAAAGAATTTGAACCTATATTACGAGCAGTGGTCCATGGTTACGAGCCAAATCTGCACAAGTCGATAATAGACTATTTGGGGCAGCAAGTGGTAATCTCGTATGAACCCAAGGCATTCACTAAAGTTTTTGGAATTCCCAACAAGGGAGATTCCTCAAAGAAACCATCCTCCAGGATGTTAAACAGCGAAAAAAAGAGACTCTTGGAAGAAATTTGTGGGGATAACTTGAAGGAGGAGCAATGGGACAGTATTTGGCAAAACAGCAATAGATGAGGACTGAAAAAATCATATATCACATCACCTAAATGGAGATGCGTGATGGACATCCTGAAAAGTAAATTGACAGCAGCAAGCAGGGCCTCGGATATTGCAATTTGGATGTTGCGACTCATGTATGGACTTAACAATGGGAAGGTATACAATTGGGGCCGAGTCCTGTCCAGCCGGGTGAAGGAATTCATGCTCCTCAAACACAAAACCCTGTATATGCCGCACCATGTCATCGCACTCTTCTTGGAAGCATTGAGGACTCAGGTGGCTCCAGAGCATAGAGGGAACTTCTTGGCCACAAGTAGGGTGGAGCCTTACAAACCAGCCATGTACTACTAGCTACACCTGGACACTTTTGCAATAGTACACATGAAAGCACTCAGGAAGAGGACAAGAGAAGAACCATGCATGGAGGTTGGAGTGGAAGAAGAAGACAACTCCCAGGAAGAGGAAGAAATAGGCGAGGACGAGACACTCATAGTGTCCTCATCTTCATCAGACAAGGACGAAGGGGAGTTCCGATTTGAGCAGAACCAAACCATCCTGGAGAGAGAAGAGAGAGAAGAGAGTGAATAGACAAGGAATGCAGAGGTCACGGGCATGGTACAAACAGAGGAAGGATCGAGGCCGCAGGAGGCAGTAGGCACATCAGTGGCACTTGGATGGGGAGCAAAGAAAAGAATACTTTTTAGGCCAAGGCCGCCACAGTTTCCGTCTACGGCACACTTGGTGCCAAGATTCCAAGGAGCCTCATCCCAATCCAAACTAGTGGATTTACGACGACATAATGCAGGGGCCCACACCTCCATATAAACACATCAAGGGGTGTGGAAGCGGCGAGAGCCATAGCATTGGTGGTTGCACCACTAACTGACCCAGTTAGCAATCCAACCACGGGCGGAGGGGACATAGGAGAAACACATCAAGAAAGGGATATGGAAGCTCAAGTAGAAGCACATCAAACACATCCAGGAGAATCATGTCTAGGAGAGGAAAAAGATATGGAGGCCGAAGCTTACAGCCTACTGGCTAGGTTCTAGATGGTTATAGAGGTTCCACCACCCTCACCATCATTAGGGTTTGGCCAACAGGAGGAGAGCTCGAGGACTGGAGAATCTGGGAAAGGGAACAACACGTCTTCACCAGAAGAGGGTGCCAGAGGGTTTGAAGCCGCTGCGCAACATTTTTTTTCAGAGTTGGAAGTAATGAGGACAACTACACAGAGGATGATAGATCATTCTCGAGGATCCGATGTGGGTGCTATAGTGAAAGCAACGAAAGCACTAATGGCATTTATGATAGAGGGCTGTGAGAGGGAGTTCTCAGAGAAAATGAGAAACCAAGGTTGGCCTGACAAGGAGACTCTGGAGATGGTAGCAAACTGGGGAGTGCCATAGATTCTTAGAGGGCATACAGGAGATCAGGAAGTGATGGGGGCCCTCACTACCATGGAGCTGACCTTCCGTACTACATTTTTACAGCTCCAAGGGATGACCTGGAAAGCTAGCAAAATGGAAGGAGAACACACCTTATCCTTGCAGCGAGAGAGTGAGCTGAAGGAAAGAAGGACAAGTTTTGGGGGGGGATGATGTAAGCCGGTTAATTAGTAAATAAGACTTTTTGGAAATGTATTAAAATAAAACAATAGCTCAAGTCATAACTAAGTGTTAGTTGTATGACGGTTGATGGCCTAACCAACCGCAAACTCTTTATTTGTAGACTTGTAGCACATTTGAAGGGGCGGGATTTTGGAGATTAATGTGATATACCCGTGTTACATGTGATATATTCTTGCATACTATTTCTGTGTTGATCCAGTATTGTGTGCTGTTGGTTCCATGACTGTGTCATATTATGCCATGATGTTGTAATTCAGATCTTAGTTTATTCTCTGTGCTTATAATCTCAATCTCCTTAGGCTACTAACAGGTTTTTGCAAGTTTTCAGAGCTTTTTGGCATTGGAGTGCATAGCTACTTCATTGTGACAGCTACCTATGGTGGTGAAATATCTTTCGAGGGTTGCTTTTGAGTTGGCTGTAACCAGCAGTCAAATTTGTGCAAATTGGAGAAAGATCGATCAAGGTTGAGCAGATTTTTTGTGAAATGCAGAATAATTATGGGGTTGTGTTAATTCAATGCTGGGCACAACAATTACAAGCCGTACAGCCTTTTCACACAGCCGCACTCTTTTTTGCCCTAGCCGTACTCTTCTAGAGGTGAAGCGAATATTCCTGAAGGCGGAGAAGTTAATTACTGCAGCATGTTGGAATCTAAATCAGACCTAGTAGTGGCTGCCATCAATCAAGTTTTAATTTAATGAACTTCATCCTCCATTTGGAAATGCATTTGGTTGTAAGAATCGTTGAACAAGTTCAATGAAGGAAGGAGAGGTTGCATGATAAATGTTTGATATAATGCCTATGGT
The DNA here is from genome assembly GCF_030272615.1 of Cryptomeria japonica. Lineage (NCBI taxonomy): Eukaryota > Viridiplantae > Streptophyta > Pinopsida > Cupressales > Cupressaceae > Cryptomeria > Cryptomeria japonica. The sequence continues at coordinate 185,203,617 of NC_081408.1, forward strand.
TATAATCTTCATAGATAGCATAACAGTTTGCATGCCAATTGTTTCAGTCAATGTCTAGTTGCTGTAGGTGCATATTTACATTGTGTGGGTCATCTATTTGCATTCAAAAAAGACAAAGAATAGCATTTACATCCATCTTATTCAATTTAATGATCATTGCAAGCCTTCAAATTTCTTTTATATGCATCAAAAGTAATTGCAAACCAAACTGAAGTTAAAAAAGCAAGTACAAATATTGTATGCAAAGTGTTTGACCATATTCCTTGGAGTTCAAATAAGCAAAAACAGGGTCAAATTAGCCAAAGGATATTACAGTGCTATCAGAGCGGTTTTCTGCCATCTTATGTGGGAAATATGGCTTCTAAATTTTTTGATGAAGTGATGATTGTTTATGAGGAATGTTCAACCCAACAATAAGAATAATAACTCTAGTTGAAGTCTCAATCTGAAGTTTGGACGTTCACTTGGTAAAGTCACTATTTCCATAGCTAGTGTTCATTTGATTGTCAACCCAGGGACGTAATACTTGAAATGGGTCTGCACTATATATGCACTAAGTTCTTGCAACAGCTACTTTGCATTACTGCAACAACTAACATTATGTGGAAAAGATAAGCAAGAATTGAAACTATTGAAAGGCTACGGGAAAACTTCTGCATTAACATAAATTCATTCAAGCAATATTGACTAAGTTCAATGCTGATAAAAAAAAATTACTCTGTTTTGGTTTGGCTGCAGGAATAGTCAATGGATTTGTTTCCATTGGCTGCAGGAACAGTCAATGCAAGAACGTCTACTGCAGCTAAAGAAGAAAACTAATCTTAACAAAGGCACAGGAACACTCACCAAGTGGGCCCCCTTGGATGAGTGATTCCAGGCTTCCCAAAAACAACTCTAAGTGGTTAGAATAACATATTTTTATTCATTGTTCTTCGGAAGTCATTACATGATTCAACATAAAAAGAAACTCAAAAACACTTGTAACTTTATTTTCAAAATCCTCTGCTCTGCTTTCTCTCTTTTCTATCTAACCTCAAAAAAGAGATAAAGACCTTTATTTAAAAGAAAACAACTACTTCCTATTACATAGATCACGCCAATTAGAAGAGGCAGATAACTAATCAAGAAAGGAAATAGACGGAGTTAAGTCGTTGATAATGTTGATCTAAACCGAACCACAGTCATAACACATCATGGCGGTGTTTTCAACACTAATGTCTACTTTGAGTAAGACATCAGTAAACTTTGTACAATTACTTTTCCTCTGTCGTTCCTTATGCTCATCAACATTTCTGCTGATTTGATCTTTCAGTCCCTCCTTGAATGTCTCCTACTGCAATTGGCACAACACGAGAGCCTTCCTAACAACATCAATTTATTCTTGCAATCTCAAAAAGAAAGAACATACAAGAACGTACACTTCTATTTTAATTAATCAAAACATCTATTAATTTCACACATGATATTGCCTAAACAGTCTGCATGGCAACAGGAATGAATAACATGGCCGCAGGAATAAACTGACAAAGACAAAACATGGTTTAATAGGTTCAGGCTAACATCTAAAATACATATAGTAAACTTCCGATACATCATTACTATTATGTAAATCAAAATATGACAAAAGCTTAAGAGTTCTACGGATAAAAATATGCTAATGTCTCAACTCATCATGCCCCCCAAGTTTAAGGTCTTGCTGATCCTCCAGCAAGAGGAAAATTCCTGATTTTGGCACTAACTCTTAAGTCACCAACGGTTCCTTGACCTGTTCCTCTTGAAGGCAGATTCCAATAAAACTCCTTCATCTTTTCTAATCTAGACCATCTAGCCTCCTTTGTGGCTGCGTCATAAGGGTGATTTGTAACTTTACATCCCAACAATGGCCACATAAGTATAGGGGGTTGAAAGATCAAAAGTAACCAGTTATTGGTTTTCATCCTGCCTAGTTGGATATATTTAGGGGCTCTTTGCATAGCTGCATGAAAATTTGGTAGTGAATGAGGTTCTCATTGTTTCAATTCTTTTGGCAAATTATTCCAGCGCTGAGTTAGGCCTTCAATTGTAGCTGCACTTTCATTTTGAACTAAATGCTCACATGCTTGGAATATTTCTTCCCTCATTGGCAACACTTGATTCCTCACATCTTGCCTTACCAATAGCTTCTGCCATTCATAATAGAGAACTCTTGGTTCTTTTGCTTCTTTCCTCAATGGTAATGGACAATCAAATTCAACATCCCTATGTGTTCTGGCCTGTGTTCCCATGATGATCTCATTTTGAATCCATGACATTAAGGCTTTTATGTGGATATCCCCAATGTATAACAAGGGATTCCACTCACTATCAGAAGTTACAACATAGTTATGCAAGTAAAGCTCGCAATAAATTTTTTATTGTTGCTAGGGAAGTCTGATAGGCATCATAAAATTCCTTAGGGGTTTCTAAAGAAGGGCTAAGGTCCCTGGCAATGCGGTTTAATTTAAAATTTAAATACCACTCTTTCAAATGCAAAGCATAAACTCTTGGCGGTGCCCTACATTGTATTAACTCCGGGACCATATATCAGTGATTGTATCAACTTTGGCTTCTAATTCTTCAATTTTATTATCCCTTTTTTCAATTTCCTTCTGTTGTTTGTCAATAATCCCCTGTAATCTAGCCCTTTTTATCTCCCACTGCCTATAAAATGTTAATGCAATAGATAAACTGCTGAGACATGTGTTGGTTGAAAATTTTGTACACTCATGAAAGCACACAAAATTGTGGCTTCAACCACAGTGTGTGAGTATGAAACTCTCCTAATTAAGGGAAGGCCCCCCCTATCTATCTAAAACTGAAATAAAAACAGGATGGGACAGCAGTCTTCCTTCTTTCTTCAAGGAAGCCTATATCCTTTTCTCTCCTTAGAAAAGTGATAGCAAGAAAATGTATAATAATGGTAACAACTTCAAATGAAAATGAGAGAAAAGAAATGAAGTTTCCTGAAAGCTCAGAGACTCCCGTCACTTCCTTCGGGACAGGACAACAATATCAAGCTCAAAGACTTGACTATTGGAAGTCCTATCTACCCTTTGCTATATTAAATTTTACAACGAATAAAAGACAACAACTCAAAGACTGGAATAATCTATTCTTTCAACACAAAGACAAGAACTAATGCAAGCTCAAAGACTTGCTGCTATTTCTTATCAAACATTAATTTTTTCTCAAGGATAGACGCAAGCTCAAAGACTTGCTCCTCCTTCTAGAGATTTTCCTATTTTAATTAATCTTCTCTACTTGCAGCTCAAAGACTTCAAATTAGATTAGACTAAGCTCCTTTAGAAACACTTTGCATGGAAGAAATAAAAAGATTCAAACTCAAACATGTAGCTCAAAGACTCAAAACTTGAGTAATCCCTCTTTATTATTCTTCAAAACTTTCAATTCACATACATAAGCTCAAAGACTTCTTGCTGTAAATTTGGCAGAGTTTTTGCTTGCTTTCCAAAAGATATTTATTACAATAGACTTCCTCAAGTATTTATAGAAGAGGAGCTTTGAGAAAAAGGTGGGAGGATCCTAACTAACTTGAGAGATTCTCTCAACCACCAAGACTTACTCAATAACTAACTAAGACTTATTCCAACTACAGTCCTAATTGGACACAACTTGTAGTTGTCTTACATGTAATTACAAAAGTGCAAGTAATGTGTAACTTGCTTTTTACAAAAAATACTTTTACATGTAACTTGTCAAAACAAAATTACAAATGCATAACTAAAACTATTCCATGTGTCTAAAGACACGACTCTAACTGCATCATCCTTTGTCTGTGATGATCTTCATGTCGCTTCAAGATGCTAGAACTTGAAGCATTCTGGATTGGTAAAGACATCTTGAACCGGAATGGGAACTTGCATTCTTATCTTCTTGCTTGGGGTAGTACTAGCTTTTCAAGAGGGAAAGGGTCGCCTTCCTCTTTTCATGTCATGACCATCTTTGTTTTGAAAGCATTCTATGCTCTCAACCATGAATTGTTGTTGTATCTCTTCTTTGTATCATCCTTCATTCTCGAAATCTGCTTGCAAAATAAGGCCCATGCCTTAATCCATTGATTTGGTAGATCATGTGTGCAAACTGGACTGACAAGGGAAGAGAGAAATTGATGCAAAAATGGGCTCACAAGTGAATTTCGGGTTTTGGAAGCTGCATTACATGTGTGGGAAAAACAAGAGCATTAACTTGCAATTGTGGAGAACAAACATGCAATTTCATATGTGTAATGGGTAAACACAAGTTTGCACTTGTAATTGGACCTTTAAGACTCATTTTCAAGTGTTTTTTGAGTGCATTTTGGACCAATTTCAAGTTCTGGATGGCTGACCGCAAGTAGACTTTAAATGGGGAAAATGAATGAAGGTGTGAAATGAGTGGATGAAATGGTATGAATGGTTTGTACGGATGATGGAAATGAATATGAAAAGATTTTGGGAAGATCATCTTCAAGAAAATGGGAAGAAATTTCAACATGTAATCCAGTTCCAAAAACCCGATTTTGAAAGGATGGGTATTTCTCATCTTTGCAACTTCATATTTAAACAAAAAATGGTTAAATCTTTTATCCGTAAGGGAAGAACAATTAGTTTCATCCAACTTGTAATCGGGATTTAAAATCCCGAATACAAGTAAAGAGGGAAAATGGGGAAGAACAATGCAATTCTAAAATTGCTTTACAAAGAGGAAAATCTCTCTCACAAAATCTGATTTTTGGGGAAGAACAAGAAAAATGAAACAAGAAGAAAATAAGAAAACAAAAAAAAACAACAATGAAACAAGAAGAAAAGAAAAGAAACCAAACCTTGCTTCAAACTGAAAAATGCCTCTTCAACAAGATGATTAATCTTTGAAATAAAGAAGAATATCTCTTAAAAAGAAATTAACCGTATTCCAAAACCTTAGCCACATTTTTGAAAAAATGCCCAAAACTGAAAAACGTGGCAGCAAATGCATGAGAAATGGCATGGAAATGGCCAAGACTCTTTCTAACCTCAACGCCTTAGCATACCAAGCCAAAATGATTCATAAGATTGCTGATTCGTGGCATCTTTAATGAAAAAAAACATAGTTTTTTGGCAAAAACGTGTTTGCTGTTATAAACTTAAAAACCAGCAATCTTAACCTCCATGTGGCATGAAAGGTGTTTGAAAATGCATAAAAATAGGGAGGAATCCAAAACGCCTTCTATCTCCCAAAAAATCTCCACAAAAAATTGCCTTAAATCCTTAAAAAAAAACGTTTTTCCTTGCAATTCGGGTTTTTTGGAACCAATAACAAGTTTTAATTTGCATGAACCAATGAAAATCGGGTTTTTTGGAGGAAATAACAAGTTTAAAATTTCACTTTTTCAACATGTTAGGCAAAATCGAGATTTTTTGACCAAATAGCAAGTTTAAAATGTCAAAAATGCACTTTATAAGCAAAATTGGGTTTTTGGAAACAAAGTGCAAGTTTTAAATTGTCACTTTTTCATCAACAAGGCAAAATCGGGTTTTAAAAATGCAATTACAAGTTTAAAATTCTCAAAAATGCACTTTATGAGCAAAATCGGGTTTTTTGGAGAGGTATGCAAGTTTAAAATCACTTGTAAAGGGGAAATAAAATCCCTACAACAAGTTAGAATTGCTTGCACACATGTAATGGGGGTTTGAAATCCCTATTACATGTAAAAACCATTAAAGTAGGGGTTTTTGGAGAGAACTACAAGTTTACTTGTAACTTAACCAAAAATCCCTATTTTAACTAAAAAAGACCAAAAACCAATAAAAAAGATAAAAACAACAAAAGAGAAATTTAAAACAAATTACAAGTAACATCTTTTAAATAAAAGTGCACATGTAATAAGCCAAAAATTCCCCTACAAAGACCAAAACAATGGACATCATTAAAACTTGCAGTTCAAGAAAAATTCTCCACCTGCAGTCGGGATTTTAAAACCCGATTGAAGGAAAGACATAGCAAACGAACCCAGAATTCGACGAAATTCGAAACATAGTTCGAGGATGGATTGAGGATTAAGCCAGTTCAAGGAATAGTCAAAATTTTGCCTCGGGAAGCGTGCCATAGAGTAATTTTAAAAAAAATTTCATAAAAATTTCATGTAATGGTCCTTCATTTTTGAAAACAAAAATGAGGACAAGAAGATGATGGAGGTCTAATAGTTGTTACCTTTGGACGTGGAATTTCTTCAACAGGCTCCTCAAGCTGTCGTGCCACATCTGCCAAGCTTGAAAGTCTATTTACCTCATCCTCTTTCTGAATTTCAACCTCTGCTGGGCTCTCTTCTTCTGATGCTTCTACTGAAATAATCTTTGTTGCATCACTTACTGGACGGACTTTTTGGGTAGTACTCCTAGTTCTTCTTGCATAAACCTTTGGAGTGGCTACAGGAATGGTTTCTACCTGCGGCTTTGCTACAGGAGTTTTTCTCTTTGGTCTACGCCTCTTGGCTGCAGGAGAAACTTGAATTTCCTGCGGTTGAACCATAGGTTCATCTTCTGTATTAATTCCTTCTAATTCTTTCCCTTTTCTTTTAGAAGATGGTGATTCCCTTTGAAAAGAAGTGGAGGGCTGCTCCACGTTTGTCTCAACCATCTCTTCCTTTGTAATAGTCACAGCTCCTTCAGCGATGAGTGATTCATTCTCTGCAGAAATTTTGGGAGAAGAGGAATCTCCCATTTCCTCCTTTTCAACTGCTATCTCACCCGCAACAGGAGCATCTTCAACCCTAAACTGCAATATGTCTTCAAATACCCCCCATTCCATCTATGAAACATCCCTAAGAGAACGTTCTACCAGCAATTTTATCAAACCATGATGGCTGATAGAACGATTTCCATTCTTCCGTGTTTTTTTAGCACTTGTGGAAATGAGGTAATATAAAAAATTAGGAACATTCACTCTCCAGCCATGCCGTAAATGACTTAGCAATTTGAAATTGGGTGAATGTAAATTTGAATACCTCCCTTCGCAAGTAATGTACTTCATTACATATAAAGCCACCTGGGGCCACTTTGCTGGAAGGGAAACCCTCCTGGTTCCTTGCTTGTCCACTGTTAGAGGTCCATCTGTGGGGAGTGTAAACTCTGCTCTGGCGCTTCTGGCGTCTTTTGATTCTGGAAACAATTCTCCTTCCTGCGGCAACCCTATAAGTTCAGCTATTCGCTGCTCTGTAGCAATGACCCTTAATCCTTTAACGGTAGCCTCTCCTTCGTTGAATGAATGCATAAACTCTGAGGCAATTTCTTCATTATAATCCCTTATTTTCAGAAAGTAGACAATCCAACCATGTTGCCTGAAATAATGCTCACAAAGAGCATCCTGTAGCAACGCATCATGGATTGTTGGTTCATGGTGGATTGGATCTCCACCCATTTCTTAATCTATTAATGTAGCAAACTCTGCAGTTGAGAAACGAAAAACCAAAATATTCTACAGACTGAAAATTGAAACTTCTTTACCTATTTGCAAATTTGGCGGCAGAGTTCATTACTTTCTTATGCCAAAGAATATCTTATTAAAGGAATGATGGCAAGCAATCAAATCAAGGTACCGAAATGGATGAGTAATTACTAATTTTGGAAACCGAACCATAAAACAGCCCTGCAACTTACTTTGGCACATGTCCACACATGCTGAAAGGATGTAGGGAAGTGTACGTGGATTTAGCAAAGGCAATAATCATAATGAAATCATAAATGCCTAATTAAAATAAAATAAAATATGTACATACCTGCAGTCGTGCGAAAAGAATGGCGAAATGAAATGAAATGACAGATAAGGAAATGAGATGGGATGACGTGGATGGAAAATTTTATTTATGGAGAATAATATTTCCATAAGATATAGAAATATTATTGTGAAATGACGCGAGGAGAATTATGAAGTGGCAAGCATGTTCACTGTAGTGGCTGCATGAACCTTACCTCCAATACTTTGCTCAATTGCAGAAGGAACTTGATCAGTGACTGCAAGAACTTGATCAGTTGTTGCAGGAACTTGTGTTTGATCCTTTTTAGCAAATTGTTGTAGGAACTCCTCTTTGCTGGCCGACTTATGATAAAGATGCAATCTGTGACCATTTACCAAAAGCTTGAACCGAACCGGGTCAATTGTAGTCAAACGAACAACTCCATTGTTGAAAACTTCCTCTATCTCATATGGACCTAACCATTTGGTTTGCAACTTTCCCATAGTATCTTTATATCTGGAGTCATACAATATTGCCCAGTCACCTGCTTTGAACTTTTTCTCTTTGATGTATTTATCATGCCACTTTGCTCTCTGATTTTGTATCAGTTCTGTCTGCTGGATAACCATTTTTTTCCATTCATCCAAAGCATTCAATTGCTGAATATGTTCCTTTTGTGCTTCAGACAGTGTCATATTTAATTGCAAAGTTGTCCTCAAATTTTTATGCTCAAACTCAATATGCATCATTGCTGCTTTTCCATACACCATCTCAAAAGGTGTAAAACCAATTGGTGTCTTCCAAGTTGTTCTGTATGCCCAAATTGCTTCTGAAAGTCTATGAGACCAGTCTTTTTTATGAACAACTACTGTCTTGGTAAGAATAGCCTCAAGCTCCCTATTTGTAACCTCTACTTGTCCATTAGCTTGTGGATGATATGGGGTAGATTTTCTGTGCCTTATATTGTATTCATTGACCAAGGTTGCAATCAATGTTGAAGTAAATTGTGGGCCTTGGTCTGATACAATTTCCCTTGGTACTCCATATCTTGTAAATATCTCCTCATAAAGGAACTCAACCACCTTATTATCTCTTGCATGTGTCATGGCGCGAGCCTCCACCCATTTGGTTACATAATCTGTACATACTAAAATGTAGGATTTGCCATTAGAAGGGGGATCAATTGGGCCAACAAAATCTAATCCCCATTTATCAAATGGTGCAACCAATATTTGTGGATACAATGGCATCTCATCAGATTTAGTAGGTCTCCCCATGCGCTGGCATCTGTCACATTTTCTTGTATACTGTGCTGCATCCTTATATAATGTGGGCCAATAGTATCCTGTATTCAGTATTTTGAGTGTTGTTCTTTTAGCAGCAAAATGTCCTCCACACGACTCATCATGACATGCATGGAGGATATCATATGTTTCATCCTCTCTTACACATCTTCTCATGACTTGTTCTGGTCCAGTGTAAAACAAATAATCAACAATCCATGAGAAGTTAAAGCTTTTCTCCACTAACAATCTTCTTTCCTTAGGAGAGAAATGAAGTGGCATTTTAGCAGCAGCTAAATAGTTGGCAATATCAGCATACCAGGGAGTGTGGGCTTGTATAAGGAATAGATGTTCATCTGGAAAAGCATCATCTATGGCTGTAGGATCTTCTTGTAACTGAAGTCTTGAAAGATAATCTGCAACCACATTGGACTTTCCTGGTTTATCAATAACCGTGATATCAAATTCCTGCATCAACAATAACCAGCGAGCTAATCTACCGGTAATTGAAGGCGTATTCATGAGATATCTAATTGCAGTATGATTAGTATGCACAAATATGGGATACCCTATTATATAGTGCCTGAATTTGTTGAGTGCATATATAACTGCTAACATTTCCTTTTCAGTGACTGTATAATTTAACTTAGGCTCTTGCAAGTTCTTGCTAATACAATATATTGCACTTTCCAAGTTATCAATCTTCTGTCCTAAGACTGCTCCTATTGCATAATCAGATGCATCTGTATGAATTTGAAATGGTAAAGACCAATTCGGACCTTTAAGAACTGGTGCTTGGGTCAAAGCATGCTTAAGCTTCAAGAAAGCTTCATTGCATGAAGAAGTCCAGTTAAATTCCATATCCTTGGTAAGTAGAGAATATAAAGGACTTGCAATTTTGCTGAAATCTTTGATAAACCTTCTATAATATCCAGCATGACCAAGGAAACTTCTAACATCTTTTTGCTTTACTAGTGCATTGATATTCTGAATGACTTCAATTTTTGTTGGGTCAACCTGTATTCCTTTTATAGAGATATGATGACCAAGGACTACTCCTTCCTGCATCATTATGAAGCACTTCTCACTGTTTAATGACAAACTATAGTCTTCACACCGTTGAAAAACTTTCTTTAGGTTCCCTAATGCTTCTTCAAATTCAGAACCATAAGTTGTAAAGACATCCATATAAATTTCCATGATGTCTTGAGAAATATCTGAAAATATACTGATCACTGCTCTTTGAAAAGTGGCTGGAGCATTACACAATCCAAAAGGAAGAACAAAATATGCATATGTTCCCCAAGGACAAGTAAATGTGGTCTTCTCTTGGTCCTCTGGGGCTATCTGAATCTGATTGTAACCACTGAATCCATCAAGAAATGAAAAGTTTCTCTTCCTAGCCAAAGAGTCTAATACCTGATCCACAAATGGCAATGGAAAATGATCTTTTCTTGTTGCTAAGTTCAAAGCTCTATAATCAACACATACCCTCCATTTTCCTCCTTTCTTAGGAACTACTACCAAAGGTGATACCCATTGGCTATCAGAGATAGGATAGATAAACCCAACCTTTAACAACTTTTGCAATTCCTCTTTAACTATTTCTTTTAATGCAGGATTGATTCTTCTTTGTGGCTATCTGAGTGGGCAACATTATTCTTTTATATAGATACGGTGGGTACAAACTGTTGGATCTATTCCATGCATGTCCTTGTAATCCCATGCAAAGGCATGTTTATGACATTTAAGCAAGTCCATGAGTGCTACTTTTTTGAGAATCTGCAAGATCACTATTGATATTCAAATATTTATTCAAATCAACTTCTATTTTGATAGTAAGATCAATCTAGGAAATATCAGAAAAATGAGAAGTACAGACTTCCTGCGGCGACAGAGTATGCAATATATCAGTGGCTGCAGGAAAGTCTAAATCTGCAATATTTGGTACCAACTCCTGCAATTGCTATTCTTGTTTTAACTCATTTGTCAGAATTTTATAAAGAATTGAATCTTCATCATGCAATTGCATGAATGATCCTCGATTAGTCATCATAAGGTGATTAATAGAGTCAACTCCCTCAGATTCTTCTCCCAAAGTAAGCCAAACGGCTTGTTGTTAATCAAACTGGGGCTGAGCAGAAGAATACAAAGCTAATGTTTTTGTAGAGTTCCCATCTGAAATAGTCATATCCCTTGATCTACATCCAATATATGCATCAACCGTGGCAAGCCAAGGTCTTCCCAAAATCACCGAATATCCTCCCAATGTCACCTTTGGAGACAGAATCATAAAGTCTACAGGGTATTCCCAAGAATCCAAAATAACAATCACATCTTCAATCATACCATCAGGTCGCACTGTAGAGTTGTCAACAAGCTGTAGGACTGTAGGTGTAGGCCTGAGACTATTATTTCAAGCTGCTGCATTACTTCTCTTGTCATCACATTAATGGCTGCCCCTAAATCAACTAAAACATTCCTTATTTGGTTGCCATTAATGACTATATTCACAATAGGACTACCAAGATCAGAATATTTAGGAATTGAAACCTTTCCTAGCATGATATCTGCCAGTTGACCCATCACATGCACTGTTTGCGGATCCTTCTTCTTCCTGCCGGGTTTTTTTAGACATGACTCCTTAAGTGCCTTACTGTATATAGGAACATCTTTTATTGCTTGCAACAATGGAATTTTAACACATACATGATTCAGTTGATCTATGATATTAAAACCTTGCTCCTGTTCTGTAAGAACTTCCTTGTCTTGCAATCTCTGGGGAAATGGTGGTAATCTCTGGTTCTGAGGTATTGTGGCTGTTGGATTAGAGATTTCTTGTTCTTCTTGCACCTCAATGATAATTGGAGGAGATGGATTGGGCAGAGTTGTCCCGGATCTGAGGTGAATATCACTTATAGATAGAGAATAGGTTGGGTATTGATTAGGGTCAGCTGAATAAGCTTGTTGTTGTTGTTGAGATTTAATATTAGGATTTGGCATTGGCTGAGTGGGCAACTGCGTTGGTTTAGGTGGAACAACAGTGGCTGCAGGGGGAGGCATTATTGCAGGCGGTTGTGGCCGTTGAATAGGCTGTTGATATCCAGAAGATTGGTTAGTCCATGGTTGACTCCCCCTCCATTGAGGAGTAGGTTGCCAATTCCCTTGAAACTGGTTCCCTTGTGCCTGAGGTGGATACCAATTTCCCTGTGGCTATTGCCACTATGGCATTTGATTAGCAAAATGCTGCCCTTGGCCTTGAGGACCATACAAGTTTGGATAATTACCAAAATTTTGAGCATATGGTGATTGCCATTGATTATTTGATACATAAGAATTTCCACTATAACCAGAAAAAGAAGGTGGATCCAGAGGCATACCTTGTCTTTGGAAATTTGGCCTTCTTTGAGCAACATAGAAAACTTGTTCATCCTCACCTTGTATTGGCTTGAAGTCAGGAACCTCAAGATTTGCAACCATTTTACATATGCAGTCCTTTTTTCTCTGTCTACAATGAGGGCAAAATTCTGCAAGAAATGCATCAGCGTCTTCATGCTTCTTCTTAGCTGTGAGTGTATCCAACTGAGTAGCCATATTGTTTATGATGTCCTCCTTAAAGTCCTTCAACAAATGGCTAAGTTCCATTCTAGAAACTCCAGTACTAGATGCTGATGAAGGAACTTCTGGCTTGAAACGCCTGTTTTTTTTAGAGGCTGATCTAGAATACTTCTTACAAATTCGTCCTATCTCATTCCATGTAGATTGTGTAATGTCACCTCCTCCCATAAGATCCAAAGCATCAGTGCATTCATCACTGATTCCTCTTAAAAATATCATCTTGAGGGAATCTTCACTTAGAGTACTATGCTTGGACTTTTTGACACCAAATAGAAACCTTTCCAGGTAATCTTCAAGACTCTCATCTTCTTTCTATGTCACTCTAAAAATATCATCCCCATGGCGATCATTGCCTCTACAATAGTCTTTATACTTTGCAAGAAACAATCGTTTCATCTCATCCCATGTATTTATTGTGCTACTACCCAAACTCATAAACCATCTTAAAGATGATTCTTTCAAAGTGGCCGGAAATATTTTGAGTCTATGGGCGTATGTAGTATAATCAAAACTCCTACAGAGAACATCAAATTCAAACAAAAATGTGTCTGGATCCTTTGTCACTAATCCATAGAATTTAGGGAGGGGATAAGCTGGAATGTTCTTGAGATTAGCATTATCATGCTGATCAGATATGGGGAACTCAAATGTTGGGTCCAAGGTGGATTATTCCCACCTGGAGGTGGATTTCCTTGCATTGGACTAGTGGGGGGGGGGGGGGGTTACCAAATGAAATTCTCATTGATGACCTTCCAGTGGTCCATTAGCCTATCCCTGAGACCCGTAGGCTAGGTGGAATGAAGAATGAAGGGTCCAGCATTGATGGAACGGGGACTTACTATTTTTAGTAAGTCAGGGGATGGCTATTTTGGTGACACTATCCTACTGAGCTCTCCATGCTCTATCTCTGGGCGCGAAGATCATGCTTTTCGGAGCATTAGTTCTTGACGTACTATTTTTAGTAAGTGGCAGTATGGCATAATTCTATTTTTGGCAGTGGATAGGGTCTTGATTCTGCAGCAATTCAGTGGTCTTCCTGGGTCAGTTTCATCCGGGTTTTGACAGTTATCAGTACGGGAGTCATATGTGACAAATTAAATATTATTTCCTTATCATAAGGTTTAATATTTAATTAATCTGATTAATTGCTACTGATTTATTGAATTTGGGATTAATGCTTATTTTTTATCCTAAGTATTTGGCGAAATTCTTGTTGTAATAAGGGATGTCGAATTTATTTGGAGGGATATTATTTTATATTACATCTCTCTTATTTGCCAAGTAATTAACGTGGGTCCAAGCCTTGGGCGTGAGGTTTGACTTGTGGGGAAATGGCGCCACACTTGGGTCCACATGTAGTGGAATGAAATGCAAATGAAAGGAGTTGAAATTGAAGGAATTTGCATTTGAGTTTGAGGTGTGTGAAGTTATAAATGTGAGACTTGGGCTCCCATTTGCATCATCTTGAAAAATTGTAATGTTATGCTACCGGTTTGGCGACAAAACTTGAGGCTTCGGAGTGCGTCTCCCTAGTGCTACCCGGTTTCGTACTTGAAATGCAGTACCTAGCTATGCATTGTGTTCTCTTACATTCTCAGAGTTGGCCGTAGACATTTTTGATGCTGAAGTGATTCTGGAGACTGCTAGTTTTGCCTATGGTTGAAGCACATTTTCAATCACACCTCTCTGCTGGAGCGACTGATGGTTATGGTTATTAGCTCTATCCTCCTTCCCAGCAATGGCGATACATTTTGTGAGTTTTTAGCAATTTTAATTGAGCAATGAATTTCCTAGACAAAATCGAACTTCTGAGGCATAGCGTGGGTTTTTATACTTGCATTGGGATGCGTGCCAAATGAATATTGTGTTGTTTGGATTGGTTGCTGTTGTGAGTGATATATTGTGGGTTTGGGACTGATTTGAGTTGATTCGGGTGAAAAATGAGGGAGTTATGAGCATTTTGGTGTTTCCATAGGTTGCTGATTTGTACTTTCAGCCTGCAGATTGGTTGTAACAGAAATTTATATTCTTGCTGTAGAAATCTGCATTACTCTTCTCATCTTATCTCTATTTGTAAGGTTGTTTAAGTAGTATTGATCATCCATTCTTGCTATTCTTATTTGTAATCCCCACTGCATAAGTGGAAGAGGCTGGCTTGCCGCTTTTTTGCTTGTAATTCAGTTTATGTACTCAGTCCTCCCACTGAATAAGTGGTCGAGTGATAAGTTTTAATACAATGGTCCTCCAGCTGAAATATGCGGTAGAGTGATAGTTTAATGTAATGTCCTCCTGCTGAAATATGCGGTAGAGTGATTGAGTTTCAGTTTCTTGTTATTTTCCCTTGGCTGGTTGACCGCCAAGAGTTTGGTTTCTATCCTGCTGGATAAGCAGAAGGGGTTGGCTTGCCGCCTAGGCATTGTAATTTTCAGTTTGTTTTATGGTGCTAACAATCCTCGGAACACCGTATGCTCTCACCCTCCCAGATTGGGCTCTTGGTGAACAAAAGGTGGAAGGGTTCCCTTTTAGCAGTTTGGATTATTTCTCTAACCTTAATGGGTTGATGTGTTTGCTTGTAACTCTTAGTGTTAAAAAAAATAAAAAAATTACTGGGATATTACAACTGGGTAGAAATCTACCTAGAATATCTCTTCGTCGCCTATGCATGTAGGTTCATAATTTTTTTTTGAACAATCAGGTATGCTAGAAAAACAATTAACTGAAAACTGAAAAGACAATAACCATAACAGGTTCTTAGTTTGACACCATCCCTAGCAATGGCGCCAAAAATGTTCAACCCAACAATAAGAATAATAACTCTAGTTGAAGTCTCAACCCGAAGTTTGGACATTCACTTGGTAAAGTCAAAAATTTCCATAGCTAGTGTTCATTTGATTGTCAACCCAAGGACGTAATACTTGAAATGGGTCTGCACTATATATGCACTAAGTTCCTGCAACAACTACTCTGCATTACTGTAGCAACTAACATTATGCGGAAAAGATAAGCAAGAATTGAAACTATTGAAAGGCTACAGGAAAACTTCTACATTAACATAAATTCATTCAAGCAATACTGGCTAAGTTTAATGCTAATAAACAAAAATTACTCTGTTTTGGTTTGGCTGCAGGAACAGTAAGTAGATCTGTTTCCAATGGTTGCAGGAACAGTCAATGCAAGAACGTCTACTGCAGCTAAAGAAGAAAACTAATCTTAACAAAGGCACAGGAACACTCACCAAGTGGGCCCCCTTAGATGAGTGATTCCAGGCTTCCCAAAAACAACTCTAAGTGCTCAGAATAACATATTTTTATTCATTGTTCTTCGGAAGTCATTACATGATTCAACATAAAAAGAAACTCAAAAACACTTGTAATTTTATTTTCAAAATCCTTTGCTATGCTTTCTCTCTTTTCTATCTAACCTCAGAAAAGAGATAAAGACCTTTATTTAAAAGAAAACAACTACTTCCTATTACACAAATCACGCCAATTAAAAGAGGCGGATAACTAATCAAGAAAGGAAACATACGGAGTTCAGTCGCTGATAATGTGGATCTAAACCAAACCACAATCATAACACATCATGGCGGTGTTTTCAACACTAATGTCTACTTTGAGTAAGATATTAGTAAACTTTGCGCAATTACTTTTCCTTTGCCATTCCTTACGCTCATCAGCATTTTTGCTGATTTGATCTTTCAGTCCCTCCTTGAATGTCTCCTACTGCAAGTTGCGCAACAAGAGAGCCTTCCTAATAGCATCAATTCATTTCTGCAATCTCAAAAAGAAAGAACATACACATCTATTTTAATTAATCAAAACATCTATTAATTTCACACATGATATTGCCTAAACAATCCGCATGGCAACAAGAATGAATAACATGGCTGCAGGAATAAACTGGCAAAGACAAAACATGATTTAATAGGTTTAGGCTAACATCTGAAATACATATAGTAAACTTCCGATACATCATTACTATTATGTAAATCAAAATATGACAAAAGCTTAAGAGTTCTACGGATAAAAATATGCTAATGTCTCAACTCATCAAGGAGTATAGAGCACTTCCAGATAAAACCAAAAGTTTTCTAGATTTCGACTGCTATATGGAGTATTGGATGGATTGTGGCAAGCAAAAAAGAAGAACAAAGAATAGAGATACTTCACCCATGATAGGCAGAAATTTATATGATGACTTTGTTAGGCATGCTGATTTAACTCGAGGATATGAGGACAACCATGGGGAATGATTTGTCTACATCATCTTTTCAAGAAGTTTCACTTGAGACTTCTACATTAGAGGCTAGCATAGAGCATGCTAATGATATGGGTAGCAATGGTATGGACTCCATGGATGATCACACTGCTTCTTCACCTTCACATGATAAAAAATCAGACTATGGCAGCCAAGGACAGTTCGAACAAAAGCTCTTGGTTGGGGAAGATTTGCAAGCTCAAATGTTGGTGAAGGAAGATGAAATAACTCATGCATTGACAAGGATTGACAACATTCACAAAAATCTAGAGGATCTCATTTGGATAGGTCAAAGAGAGGAAAGACAAAAGGGAATGGACATGGCATTCCACATACACATTTGCATCTTTTAAAAAAAGCTTTGGAGTTGATAAAAGAGGACTATCTACAAATGGTTAGAGATAGGGACAGGGCTGTCCAATTGGTAAAAGATCAAGATAGAGAGATTGCTAACCTTTGTCTACTTTTGAGTGGGCATAGTCACTCCTCTCATAATCCAGAAAATCAGTCCCTTGTAGCAGCTACTCCTAGAGAAGGAGATGAGACTAATCTAGACTTGATAGTAATTGATGACTACAATGAAAAAGAAGATTCCAAAGATCTGAATTGGGACAGTGATATTCCTCCTCATTCTTATGAGATTGCAGTCCTTACACATGGAAGAATTTGTGAAGATGAGTCTACCGGTGTGGGGCATGAAGCTTGCATTGAAGAGGTACTTGGAATTTGTGAAGACTTTACACAATGGTATGATTTGGAACAGCATGGAGGTGCTGTTCAGTTTGTGAACAATCCTTTGTTTGAGGCAGACGCTACATGGTCATGTGATAATCCACTCTTCGAGATAGATGTTGATCGCTCTCATGACCCCAATCCTGAGGAGAGCATTGATCACCATGTTTGGGATCCTAGTAGTGCATCGGGATTTTAGACAGGACTCACATAGGAGTTTTCAGCGGTGTACATGATGAGGAGTGCATACAGTTTCACATTTGATCCTCATGTATATGATTTATTTCAAATGCACAGTTTAGTGGTGCATGAGCTAGACATTGTGTATGACAACTTGCTTGGTGCAGAGTTTGGAAGTAAACAAGATCAGTGTTTTGAGTTGCTTCCACTTGAGGCTCTTACTCTAGTGACACCTGATGGCGAGGACGAGTTGATTCAACAAGTTCAACTTGATTTGCCAGTGTTACAGGAGTTGTTGGGTGACAACAGGGACATTGCAATGTCTTCACTTGGGATCTAGGTGGAGGAGTTTATTTGCAGTCGAGATTGCTTGGGGACAAGCAATTTCAAGAGGGGTGGACAATAATGTCCCCTTTTTAGTAGACATGGATTTTTGGATGATTAGCCTATCATTCTGACCCTCGTAGGCTAAGGAGTGTGGACAGAGGGTCTTCTTCAGTTGACATTTTCATCTTGGATTCAATATGCTTCAGTTTGGCTTTCTTTTGGCATCATTTGGACTTTTTTTGCTATACTTACTATTTATAGTAAGTATTAGGTCGATCAAGATGGACCCTTTCTATTTTTAGTAGGAGCATATAGTTACATGTGGAATAGTAGGGTGGGCTCCCATTTCAGACGACATAGCAAAATAATAAGTATTTTGGGAGATATTAATGTTTGATTGGCCTAAATAATAATTATTTATTAAAAGGTTATATTATTAAGTTATAACTTAACTTAATAATTGAGTGTCAAGTCATCATTGAAAGGGGGCCATTGATACAATTAATTATGGGGTCCATTATTAATGAGAAATTAAAAGATTTCCTTCTAAATGAAAATAACATTTTAAATGTTATTTAAATTGCTTTATTGGAAATGGAACCATGTGGAGAATATAAGAGTCTTCAAGCTAAATCAAATTCATTATGTGATTGTTATTTCTTTCAAATTGATATTGGAGAGCATTGGGATTAAGAGAGACCAAGGGTTTCTGCAAGTTTTCAGGGCCTCTTGGCATTGGAGTGCATAGCTACTTCCTTGTGACAGCTACCTGAAGTGGTGAAATATCTTCCGAGGGTTGCTTTTGAGTTGGCTGTAACCAGCAGTCAAATTTGTGCAAATTGGAGAAAGATCGATCAAGGTTTTTGAGCAGATGTTTTGTGAAGTGCAAAATGATTATGGGGCTGTGTTAATTCAATGTTGGGCATAGTAATTACAGGCCATACAACCTTTTCACACTCAGCCGTACTCTTTTCTGCCCTAGCCGTATTCTTTTAGAGGTGAAGCGAATAGTTTTGAAGGTGGAGAAGTTAATTACTGCAGCAGGTTGGAATGTAAATCAGACCCAGCAGTGGCTGCAAACAATCAGGTTTTAATTTAATGAACTTCATCCTCCATTTGGAAATGCATTTGGTTGTAAGAATTGATGAACAAGTTCAATGAAGGAAGGAGGGGTTGCATGATAAATGTTTGATATAATGCCTATGGTTATAATCTTCATAGATAGCATAGCAGTTTGCATGCCAACTGTTTGAGTTAATGTTCAGTTGCTGTAGGTGCACATTTACATTGTGTGGGTCATCTATTTGCATTCAAAAAAATCAAAGAATAGCATTTACATCTTACTTATTCAATTTAATGATCATTGCAAGCCTTCAAACTTCATTTACATGCATCAAAGGTAATTGTAAATCAAACTGAAGTTAAAACAGCAAGTACAAATATTGTCAGATTAGCCAAGGGATATTATAGTGTCATGATAACAGTAGGAATATAAGAAAACATAGAAATAAAAGCCATAGATTAAGATTTAACTTGTATTAATCTTCATTGTTGTGGAGCTGGCTTCACAACTAGTTATGAGTTACAATCTGATGTTATTATGCTTTTATAACCATCAACAAGAATCTTCAAATGGTAATGATATTTGTTGATAACCATTTGCATATATTTATTTCATAATCATTAATGTTATGTTTTATTAGTTTATTAAGAATTCGATTGCTCAACACAATCATTTAAGCTTTCCCTCTCGACTCCCTTGACCTCTTAATGCTAGTTGAGTTATTCTCCCACTGGTGAAGAACCTTTAGTTTCTCATCCTTGATTTGGCTATATCAGATTCGAGTTGTTTTGCTGCAAAAGTTTCTCTTTTAGTATGATCTTCACTTATCTTACATCTGTCAACTTAATGCTTGCATTAATTCAAAAAGTTAGCTGCCACCTTTTTATAGGGTCCTTGGAAAACATCACTATGTTCAATTGCACTTCCATTCAGATATCTTATTCTGCATACCTATGAATTGTGAAGTGGTTGTTTCTTGGATTTGTTGTTACACTTGGAGCCATGATGAAGAAGATGCCATTGAAAAATAGGATGGAAAATATAAAATCGAGAAATGAGAAATTTGCCTATTGCCCATATAATGAAATGTACTATTTGTCAATAACAGTGATCCCTCCTTCAATTGCAAACTATGTTACATGGGCATGCATCCCCACCCCAAAAACCTCCATCCCTATCCCTTGAGGCATTTCAGGGTCGGGGGGATATTAGGGGACGTCCCCTAGCCATCCCCCCCAAACTGAGAAATGAGGAAACATACTTGAATGCGTCCCTAAAATTGGGGATAGTAGGAAATGCATAGGGAATGCTCGACTGTTCCCAAGGTAGCTAGGGACTTCTCAGACATCCTTCAACCGTCCTAAGGACGGCTGGGCATCCCCTGTGGTAAAACAATCTTTTATAATTACGCCCAGTGAGGAGCCATCCTGTTAAGAGATTGCAAAGACACTATTAGGTGCCACCCGGTTAAGGGATTTTCTTTAAGGCCTGGTAGAACCTTTACCCTGTTAGAGGTACCCTTGTTAAAGGACTTAGGATCATCAATTAAGATGTCACCCGGTTAAGGGATTTTACAAAGGGACCTGTTAAAGTCCACCCCGTTCAGGAATTTTGCTGTTGCAGTTATTAGAAAACAACAGAGAGAATGATCTGCTATAGTAGCTACTCTTAGCTTAATCAGATCCAATTGAAGCTCTTTGTTTTGACCACCAGTTACACTTGCTCTGCACTCTACTAATGCTCTACATTTCACTTGCTCCGCACTCTACTGGTGTTCTGCGTTCTTTCTCTACTCTTCACACTATTCGAGCTCTACACACACTCTCTTCACCACTATGCTATTCACTTAGCAGTTCTGCGCTCTTCTCACCTTACTGGATCGCCTCTCTTCAAAATTCATTCATAACAGTAGAAAAAGACTGTTAAATATATCATGACAGCATTATAACAGCAGCAATAAACATATCATGACAACAGTATAACAGCAATTAAATTCATCATGACAGCAATGACAGCAAAAACTATAGTGTAATAACAATAAATATATCTTGATTCAAATTCATAGTTAACGATATAAGTTATATAACAGTTAACATTGTAATATTTTGGATTTCTGATTTCATTGTTCAAAAAAGTCTCAAACTTCAAAGTTCTTGATGTGGTAGTAGAGGCAGTTATTATTGTCAGTTGCAAAAGAGATTAAAGGTGCATTTTTCATGGTCCAGCACGGTGTGGTATTGTGTGAGAAGTACAAACAAACAATTTCTTTTTGGAATGTCATTTGCATGCAGGCTTCTGCAGACATCATTCAACATCATTTTAACATTGTCATGTTATATTGCTGCGGTTATTTTTCTGTTCATTAACTTGTAGAAATCTCTCTCTCTCTCTCTCTCTCTCTCTCTCTGTATATATATATATATATACACCCCTCACCCCGCCATCCCCGAAATGTGTCCCCCGCTGTCCTGCTGCTGTCGCCATCCTGGAAATGCCCTGGAACATAACTTGCAAAGAATCAAAAGACACTTCTTACATCTGTGCTCTTGCTCTGCTCTAGAAAGGATGAAATTATTTGGGAGAAGAGGCACACTTCTAATAGGGTTATAGAGGCTTTCCATCCATTCATATATTCCTTAATTAATTTTTCTTCATTTTATTAAATTCATGTTTTTGGAGGTTTGTTCTCTTTTAATAATGTGCTTATATACATTTTTTTTTGTCTAAAAAGAAGTGCAGGATCTAGGGTTTTCCTTCTTTTTGTTCTCAAACAAGCATTTGTGTCCTCTAGGGGAAATTTCTCGCTAGCCTTGTTTTTCTGAGAATAGGTCTGGAAAACAGATATTTCATGGGAAGTGGCCTGGAGATGCTTGTAGAATATAGAATAGAGGCAAAAATGCTAAAAGCTGTTTTGTTGCTACTCCCATTTTTTAAAAAACTCTGTTTTTTATATATCACATGCTTGTGCTAGTTCAAATTATCAAAAGAATATTGAACAACACTAATTTTTCATTACTTCAGTCTCATCTTTTGTTGTTTGACCTGAATTTCTTTGTCACAGTACATTGATTATTTATGGGATTTATTACAGGTAGCTTATCCATACGTGGCAAAACGCCTCCTGACAGACCCTGATCCAGCACTACGAGAACGCCTTGTTCAGGTTTATGTCTCTTATATGTAGTTGTATGTGAAGGTCAGGCTGATTTATGTAATCATAGTGTTATAGATTATAACTTGGTAGAAAATATAGGCTCAATTTATGCCTCTTTTAATCATAGAAGACTTATGATTACAAAATTTATACTTGCCTTTGCTCTTTGAAGATTTTATTTGCTTTAAACCTAATTAATCTTGTTTACTTATCAAGGTTTATGTCCTGATGCCCAATCTTCCAAATAGTCTTATAATGGCAGGTCAAATCCTCTCGTACACGATCCTGGAATTGTATATATTCTTATTTGCCTGTTCATTTATTTAAATTCCTATTTATATATACTAAACATGTAGTTATTTCCATATGTATTGTCCACATGGACTTGGTGTATTAACATTAATGGCCAAACGTTCAATTTACCTTTTGGCTATTGGTTTATCATGTCTGTAAAAAGTTGGGGAAACGAGATTCAAAAACTAAAAAACAGCTCTATGAATTATTGTTGATAGTTGATCAGCTGTTTGAGTATTCGAAGTTTATCTTGTAAACACAAATTAAGTTCCTTGTTGTGTGCTAAGTGTTTACACCTGACTGGCTGCTGTTAGGTATTCTGCCAAATATGTTTTAAACTTTTAAATGACAGATGGCATTATAATTAAAATTTGAATCTGGACAAATTTATTTATAATTTTTCTTCTACTTAAATATGCTAAAATTTTCTTGGTGTTCAGAATCTCATCTGTTGTTTCTCTGCCCTTTCTCAATTTTTGAAACTTTGCTATCTATTTGGGTACATTTAAAGCTTGTAAATGTAAAACACCGTGTGATCAAAGCATAAATTACAAAATACAATAGCCATGTGGGGAAAGGAACTGATGATGCAGTAAATAGTTGATGAAAAACAAAGCTGCACTCCAATGTTGGGAACCAATTGTGTCATATATATGTGGTAAGTCTCATGATAGAAGTAGCAGTATCATCATCAACCACCACTACAGGATCAATGCATAATCTAATAATGTCCATAATAGAGTATCTAGAGCTAAGAGGATTCAGCTGGGTGATCTAAGAAGCAAATGGCATACTCCTTGTAGAACTGCTTCTAACACCCAAGGTTGATGAGGAAGAAATTGGTGAGGCCCTCAAATGCTGAGATGGATCATATGCATGATGCCTAGAATATGGGTGAGAAGGCTGGGTTGCCTTGGTTGTAATACACAAAGGTATGCTGTCCAGAGTAGCTGGAAACTCCTTTGTCCCTCCCTGGCCACGCGTGTCCCCGTATCCGTTCCCGTTTCTGAGACGGATACGTATCCTATACAGCCCAGATACACGTCGAATATTGTACCCACGCATGCCCAAAAATCCTTGATTTTCAACCATGCTAGATACTCTGTGATTTGATTTTTTTTCAAATTTGACGTAAATCTTCCTAAATTTAATTTTAAAAAACTTCATTCATGCATTTTTTTTTATAAAAGTTGGTATTAACAAAACCTACACTAAATGAGAAAGACAAATGAAATGTTTTTCTATTTCATTGACCCATTTTTTGGGTTATCTTCCACAATGCAACTCTACTATTTTTGCATATTGTAAAATGTTAAATCAACTTATCATTATTTATGTAGCAATTATGTGTCTATATTGCTCTTGAAGTAATGAAAATCTCCTCAAATAACTTAGAAAATTGTGTTAAAAATGTGTATTTGTTTTTTATGAATGATGTATCCAGCCGTATCCATAGTGGGGGTCTTAAAAAATGGCCGTATCCGTATCCGATACCATATCCGTTTCCAATACCGTATCCGTGTCCATGCAACTTTGATGCTGTCCCTACAGCATGCCCTCAGCTGCATGTGAATCGGTAATGTTTAAATGCCTCTTAATGACTCCAATGTTTATTTCATTTTGAAAGAAGGTAATCACACTGGTAGCTCTATGGGTTCCACTTCCCTATAAGGTACTGCACTTAAAGGTAACTTTTGCAGATATGAACATTGGAGATGCATAAAGGTATTCAGTCAAAAATGAAGCAAATTTAAAAAAAAGCCATGAGTAATAATCCTAAATCTCAAAATCATAGAGCAATGAAAGATGTCGATTGAGAATCTGACCCAAACTGAAGTTTTTGTTTGCTATCAAATCTTTGAGCAGTGAATTTGTTTTATTGGTTAGAATTGAATTTTTGGATGTTTTTCAGATTTTGGGGGTTTTGCTTAATTATGCCAATGAGAATTTGCTAAGTGAATGCAATACATAAAAGAACAATTGACTGAAATAAAATTTCAGAACTCTGATTTTATTGCAGCAAATTACAAAATTCAAGAAAATGATTATTTAAGACAACTAGAGCCAAATTTGGCCTACCAGGTGTCCAACGCCCTGCATGAATGAGCTTATTTTGATGCTAGAGGTGGTGCACAAAGCAATCTAGGTGCTACAAGTTGCTCCAAGGTATTTTATTCTCCTAGTATATAATTACCAAAAACAATTTGAGAAGTACTAAGCAGACCCAGATGGAATTCTGATTTCTTGCCAGGTGAAACCCTCCAGGAATGTAGTATTTCCCCACTAATTTGCTGACACAACTCCAGAATGATGCAATTCCTCCAGAAGAACCATTGACTTCTTCTTATTAGCTGCCAACAATGAAATTTGTACAATATAACTGCTGCAAATACCCTTATTTTATTTTATTGAAAACTCCAGGCAAGATATGGTGGTACAGCTAGCCTAGGAAAGGTACAGCCTGCTGATTGGGAGTATATGCTTGCTGGAAATTGTGACTTTTCTGCTCAGATCAGAATTTCAGACCCTAATGTTGCTGTACTCCACCTAAATGCTCTTGAATTTGGTCCCAAAGACCTGAAAAGAGCTTCCAATGAAGATCAATATGCTGACAGATGTGAGGGTTTGCGTCCTACACTTGCAATTTGGAGGTTTCCGTCCCCAAATTTTCTCTAGAGCTCTGCCAATATGTTGCAGACCTGCTGAAGGTAAAAAATTCTTCAAAAATCATCAAAACACAATGCACAAATGAACTCCCAAATGCTCTTTTAACATTCCTCAAACCCTAATTCGAATTTGGGGTTAGGGTTGGACTTTTGGCATCATAAAACATGTTAAAATATTTATTTTTATAAAAAAAATACTTCCCCTAAGTGGTTTGACCCACTGAGGGTCTAATTCCTCATTAAAAGTGGCCATATATTTTAGTTATAACCTTTAAGTTATAACTTCTAGGAAAATGTGCCAAGGGGCCACTTTATTAATATAAAGTGATTATATTTTTTTTTTATCGGTAAAAGGCCAAGGCCATGAAATATATGAAGTGATTATATTATTTCACTTTATTATTATTTATTTAATCCAACTTAGGAAATATTTTAATATATCCTAATTTATTCATAAAATGAAATCCGCGACTCAAATCTAAATTATGTTTGAAGCACTGTGTGTTGTGAAATATGGATCGAAGAATAATGACAGCGATTTTGGAAGACTGATTGCCATGAGTTATTGATCGTCTCCATCATTGAATCCAGTTTAAATACAAGAGGAAAGGTTGCCTACGTAGGGACATGTCCATACGTGGCAGTTGCCACGTATGGACATGTCCCTACGAAGGCAACCGTTCATAACAATTAGTTTGTTTATGTTTAATTCCAAACTGTATGCTCTGTTAATATATCACTCTCTAGATAATAACCGATTTACCATTAGTTAGATTCATGAGGGCTATATCTTAACACTCCCTCTTAGCATGAGTGGATCTAAGTAATTTTATTGGGAGCATATTCTGTCATGACTTCCGACACAATTTGGAACAGCATTTAATATAGTCTTGTCATGACAATAAACTCAATATCATGATATCTGGCTCAGTCCGAGACAATCACTTAAGAAGTCAATCATGAGATGATCACATACTTTAGGATCAAGATATCCGGCACAGTCCGGGACAACAACTTAATGTAGTCAATCTTGACACTTGGTCAACTATTGTCAAGATCGTCACCTTGAAATAGTAACCTTAAACATAAGAAGATTGTCATCTTCTTGAACACAGTTAGAATATTGCAATATACATTTTATTTATTTATTCATGAACAAATTACACATGGTAGGAATTTCATCCTAATAATCTCAATTATAATCTAGTCATACCAAGTTTACTTCTGAAGTATTCTATCTTCAATCTTGCAAGTGGCTTGGTGAAGATATCAGCATTTTGTTCTTCAGTACTGATGTACACTAGTTTTATGACATTTCGATCTACCATATCTCTTATGTAGTGATAAGGGATCTCAATATGTTTGGATCGATTGTGAAAAACTGGATTTACTGAGAGCTTGATACAACTCTGATTATCACAGTGAATTATTGTTGAATTCAGAGTTTTTCCAAATAATCCAAATAATAACTTTCTTAGCCATACCGCTTCACGAGCTCCCATGGAGGCTGCCATATATTCTGCTTCGGTGGAGCTTTGTGCAACTGTTGACTGTTTTTTGCTGAACCAAGATATCATAGCAGAACCAAGACTGAAGCAACACCTTGTAGTACTTTTACGGCCAGTGGTACTTCCGGCCCAATCAGAATCAAAATATCCTTCAAGTTGAATCTCAACATTTTCATACTTTAAGCCAAGTCCGATTGTGCCTCGTAAATATCTTAGAATGTGTTTAGCAGCCATTAGATGTATCTTCTTAGGTTCACACATGAAGTGACTTAATACATTTGTAGCATAGCAGATATCAGGACGAGTATTTACCAAATACATGAGTGAACCGACGATTTGTCTGTAGAGTGTGGGATTTGTAGGTTCTGAATCTTCTGCCTCAATTTTCAGCTTGTGCAAATTAGTTTCCATTGGTGTAGCTAATGGCTTACACTCCATCATCCCAAATCTAGTTAGAATATCTGTGGTGTACTTTCCTTGATTTAGGAAGATGTAGTTTTTCTTCTGCCATACTTCTAATCCCAGAAAATAATGTAGAAGCCCTAGATCCTTCATATCGAATTCTGCTGCCAGATCTTGCTTACATTTCTCAATGAGATTATCCTCTCCTGTTATCAAAAGATCATCCACGTAAAGGACCAATATAATCATATTGCCATTTGAAGCCTTGAAGTAGATGTTGGGATCTGCTAGGTTCTTGGAGTACCCTAGTTTGGAGAGATAGTTGTCTATCCTTGCATACCAGGCCCTAGGTGCTTGTTTTAACCCATAGAGAGCTTTCTTTAGTTTACAAACATAGCAATTTTTATCACGTACGGTGAATCCTTCTGGTTGTTCTATATATACTTCTTCTTCAATTGAACCATTTAGGAAGGCAGTCTTTACGTCCATTTGGTGAATTTTCCATCCTTTGGATGCTGCAATTGCAATGATTGTTCTTACTGACGTATACCGGGCAACTGGGGCAAATGTCTCTTCATAATCAATTCCTGCTTTCTGAGAGAATCCCCTGGCCACAAAGCGAGCTTTATGTTTTTCAATGTTGCCATCAGATGCATATTCGATCTTGAATAACCACTTGGATGAGACAACTGATTTGTCTTTTGGTCTAGGCACTATATCCCAAACATCATTCTTTAGTATAGATTGATATTCTTCAACCATAGCATCTTTCCAAGCCTGTTTTGATAAGGCTTCTCTGACATTTGTTGGTTCAGAATTTGTGAGTTCGGTTAGAAGTGCAGCATAACATTTTAGAGTTCTTGTTCTCTTATTTTCTTTGGAAATTTCATTTGGTTCTACATTATTCTCTTCAACCATTTTCCTTGCCCATAGAGGTCTTTTCTTGTTATTGGGTGTTTCAATATTTTCATCAACAAGAGGTTCAGAAGCTCTTATGATGTCCTCCCTCTCAGTGTCTGAAGGTTTGGAATTTTCTATGATATTCTCCCTCTCAATCTCAATTATGTGATCTTCTTCTTCTTTAGTAATGTTATCATCCTCAGATTCTTTGAGTGTAGTGTTTTCTTCAAACTTTACATCTCTACTTATCTCAACAGATTTTTTTCCTGGAATGTAAATGCGATATCCTTTAGTATTTTCACTATAGCCAATGAAAATACCTCTTTTTCCGGATGGTTCTAGTTTTGTCCTCTTTTCTTTAGGAACATGTATATATACGAGACAACCAAATATCCTTAAATGACTTAAGTCTAGTTTGTTCCCTTTAAAAGCTTCTTTAGGAGTTATGTTTTCTAGAACTGAGTGCGGACATCTGTTTTGAATGTAGACTGTTGTATTTGAAGCTTCTGCCCAGAATGAAGTGTGTAAGTTTTGGTCATGCATCATGGCTTTTGTTGCTTCAATTATGGTTCTGTTCTTTCTTTCTGCTACTCCATTCTGTTGTGGATTATATGGTACAGTATACTCCCTCTTAATCCCAACAGAATTACAAGTGTCTTTGAAGTTGTCAGATGTATATTCTCCCCCATTGTCGGATCTTAACACCTTAATTTTCTTCCCTGACTGGTTTTCTACTAGTGCCTTGAATTCTTTGAACTTAGATAGTACTTCATTTGAGTCTTTGCACTTTAGAAAATATATCCATGTTTTTCGGGAGTAGTCGTCAACAAAGATTATGTAGTATAAGGATCCAGTTAGGGATGGTGTTGACATGGGACCGCATAGGTCTGAGTGAATTAGTTCTAAAATAACTTTTGATTTGTGCTCGCTTGAGGGAAAAGAAACTTTCACATTCTTTCCCAAGGCACATCCTTTGCAAATGCCTGTGTGTTCAGATTTTAGTTGGGGCAATCCTGAAGTAATCTTCTTTATGTTGGATAGAGCACTATATCTTAGGTGTCCTAATCTTTTGTGCCATAATTCATTATTATTTGAAACTTCAAGATTTAGTGCTTCCTTTTGATCACTGCATAGTTTGTATAGGCTACCATCTCTTGAACCTACTGTTATGGCATTTTTGATATTTGTATTTTTAGGCCAGAGTAGAACTTTATCTTCATTGAAGGTAACCCGATATCCTTGATCAGCTAGGCCTGAGATTGAGACTAGATTTCTTTTTATTCCAGGTACAAACATAACATCCTTTAATTGTAGAGATACTCCATTTCTTAGTTTGATAGTACAGGTCCCAATTCCTTTCACAGGATATGTGGAGTTATCTCCAATAGTAACCTCTTCACTTGAGTGCCCGTTAAGTGTTTCAAACTGATTTCTGAATCCAGTTATATGCCTTGATGCTCCACTGTCTACGATCCAACTGTTTTTATTTGTATTTATTTCGCTTGATAGGGCTAAGAAGAAAAGTGAGTTTTCTCCTTTGACTTAGGCTAGAGTAGCTTGTGTTTTCTTCCTTTCTGGACAATTCCTATGAGTGTGCCCATATTTGTCGCATTTGTAACACTGAATGTTTTTATTTCCTCTCTTCCGTTTGGAGAACTTTTTCTTTTTGTTGAAGGTATTTGTATTAAGTGCTTGGATTTCTCCTTCTTTATTTGTCCCTAATCCTCTTGAGATTAGTCGAGATTCCTCTTGAATGCACTCATTCTTAAGTTGTTCAAATTTGGGTAAGGGGGGTGTTCTGCTAATACATTGAATGTAGGATTCCCATGAAATTGGTAATCCTCTTAGGGCTATGAGAGAGATTTCTTGATCATCTACCTCATTTCCAATAGTTTGTAATTGGTCTTTTACTTCAGATATCCTTGAAAAGTATGTAGATATTGTATCATCTTTATTCATCTTTATGTTTAAAAGTTGTTGTTTCAAGGTTAACATTCTGCTCGCATTGTTAACTTCATCTGTATTTTTAATGGTTTTAAATACTTCATATGCTTTATGCAATCTGGCTATAGATGGAAGAATATGATCTTTGACTGAGTCAATAATTATTTTCTTTGCTTTATTATTATGCCTTTTCCAGGTAGATTTCTCTAGTTCATCATTTGGCATGTCTAGATTTTCTTCTATGTAAGACTCTAATTCCAGTTCTTCAAGAATGGCAATGATTCGTATCTTCCAGGAAACGAAGTTGGAGGCTCCTTCGAGTCTATCTTCCACTCTCATATTACTTGACATTTTGAATATTTTCTTAGTCGGATATATCCTCTGCGTATATAGCCTCTGCGTTGATTTGTTATTTACTTTCGATAAATACTTATGAGTAATATGGCTGTCTAATTTATTCTCTTAATATGTTGGCTCTGATACCATGTTGTGAAATATGGATCGAAGAATAATGACAACGATTCTGGAAGACTGATTGCCGTGAGTTATTGATCGTCTCCATCATTGAATCCGGTTTAAATACAAGAGGAAAGGTTGCCTACGTAGGGACATGTCCATACTTGGCAGTTGCCACGTATGGACATGTCCCTACGGAGGCAACCGTTCATAACAATTAGTTTGTTTATGTTTAATTTCCAAACTGTATGCTCTGTTAATATATCACTCTCCAGATAATAACCGATTTGCCATTAGTTAGATTCATGAGGGCTATATCTTAACACTGTGATCAATGATATTGCCTGAGTCCTACAGGCCAACTAATAGTCCCTCCTCAAAAGTAGGGACTCACCCTAAAAAATAGGAACCTCTCTTCAAACACCTATAACTGCTCAAAAGGATCCTGCTCTACTTCGTGGTCCCCCGGGTGGTCATCCAGTCAACTGCGAGTTCTCCCTAAAAAATATGAGACCTCCCTAAAAAGTAGGAATTTCGTCTGAAGGTCCAAAACGGCTCATAAAGCTCTTGCAAATCTCCATGACCCTCAGAATGAGTCCCCTAACCATACCGTTGACCTACAGGAACTCGAATGATAGGTCAACCCCTGCTCATCTCATGTCACCTAGAAAAGGGGACATTACAAATAAGAAGGGAAAGAAAGGAGAAAAGTCTAGAAGTGTCAAGGTGAAAGACCTCAGCTTCAAACACCAGCTGCCTAACATAACAGGGAAGAAGAAAATCTCTGTGATCAAAGAAACAAATCCAGTAGTCATTATAATGAAGATTCTTTTTAGGAAATCTTTTTTTGGTCTAGATGCAAGCATCACCCTTAATTATTCCTTTTTCAGATTGTAGAAATCAAATTATAGATTGAAGCCTTGTTATTAAATAGATTTGTCATTGCAGATTTCAATGTGACTCGCCCAATGGGCAGTGACAAATGTTCCAACAATTGGATAAGTTGTTTCTAGGGTAACAACTTTCATCTACGTTGAAAGGGGTAGCCTGTAGCCCCCACATATGATGGGGGGTTTTTAGGGTTTTTGTGTACTTTTAACTTGAAAGTATAAAAAGGAGAAAAGAAGAAACTGATTTACAAAAACCCTAAGTAATGTCCCCTTTTATTTGTTCTAGAAATATAATTAAATAATTAAAATTATGTTTTAATTATTTAATAAGGTCATTAATTCCTAAGTTTTAAGTGATCACTTTTATGTCAATGAGCCACTTTACTATTTCCTAAGTTAAAAGTTCAAAATTAAAAGAAAGGGAAATATGAAGAGAGAGGGAAGCTGAAAGGGTGAATTTGAAGAGTTCCCCATAAGAATTATAAAAGAGCAGTGAGAGGCTATTAAAGGCATGTTGAGTTTATTCTTTTCCTATGATTGTAACCCTTGTGGTTCTTGAGTTTGGATTTGATCCAGCTTAGCCTCTCGAGGACGCAAATCCTCTTGGGAAGATCAGTTTAGGTGGTGAAACTATCCACCCTAGCTGATAATTGGTGGAATCAACCAGGTTTCGCAATTGGACCCTTTGAAAGATAAAATTGCAAATTAAGGAGATTTATTGATATCTTGATATTCATGTCTATAATATTATATTGGTGCCTCAAAAAATAATATTGTATGCACCATTAGAAGAATTATCAATTTTGTATTGAAGTTTAAAGGATATTATTCTATGAATTTAAAGGAAATTGTGGACATTAGCGAGGTCAACCATCAAGATTATTATATTGAAATAATAGTTTAATGACAAAAGATTAAAATATTGGGAGAGAATAGTTTGGCATGGAAATATTTTGTAGTCACTATCTTTCTCTAGCATGAATATTTCAAGAAACAGTGGCTACTTCTGTTATTGATTCACACCTTCATTCTAGAAGGAAATATTTATCCAACTAGGAACCTGTCTTAGGAGATGATGTAGAGATTGGAATTGGGAGTTATTTTGCCCAGCCGCTACAGTCATAAAGTCGTGGTTACCCTTCTTGGAAGATAAACAAATATGTTTGTGCAGAGGTATGAATAAGGTGGTCAGTATTCTTCATGTATTGACGCCTTGGCTGGAAAGCAACACTCTTTATTATTGGCAAAAGATTTAATACCATAGAGAGAAATTTTGTGCTTCCAATCTGTTTGGCATCAATAATATTTGTCCTGTTCATAAGATATTCAGCTTGGGTGCAGAGCTCTTAATCTTGTCAAGAGGAGTTGTTTCTGGGTATGATTGCTAGTTTTGACATGAGCTACTATGGCTCTTAACTGGAGGATTGTTGTGGAGAAATAAGAAACAACAACTGCGACCTTTCATTGGGAATAATAATTTTGAAGGTTTAATGGCATAGCCAATTCATATTTCTTTGCTGGGTGTGATTTTTCCTTGTCTTGGAGCAGCTGTATTTCTCTTTGTGTGGGGTGTGCCCCATCTTTCATCTCAACTTCATATTCGATGCTTGTGGATTACATTGCTAGTGGATCAGCACACAGTGCAATTTCCATTCTTCTGGCATGAGTCTCCTTATTGAGCCTAGACACTGAATCCTTTGACTTGGAGATCATTTCCTTGGCACATAGTTTCTCCTTGTTGGACAGACTAGGATCAATGAGTGGATTAAGGGAAGCTTATCTCTATTCACTCTGAAGTTCTGTATTCAAAGTATTGGTGGGCATATGTTGAAGGACGATTTCCAAGTTATTTAAGTAGTCTTGTTAGTAACTTTCTATTCTCTATGTCAGTTAATCAATTTTAGGAAGTTTCCTTTTTGTCTTTCGTTCTTTATCATTTCTTTTATAGAAACATCACTTGTACTCTCTATTTAAGGAGTTTTCATCTCCTTTGTAAATAACAAATTATCATTTCATGGTATTAGAGCATGGGTTCTTTTTTGGCGAAGTCTTTTAATAAAAAAAATTCGTGGTCTTTACTTAGAAGTTTTTTGCTTGGTTTTTTTAAAACAAAAAATTGTGGGATTTTTTTGGCAGATTTTTTCTAGAATAAAATTCGTGTTTTTGTTTTTTGTTGGAGATCAAAGGTTTTCACCAAAAAAAATATTGAATGTATTTTTGATAAAAATCATGGTTTTATGGTTTTTCCCACAATTGACGAAGGTTTTTGCCGATTTTATCACAAAATCGTGTGTGATTTCAGCATTGCACTGAGGGTTTGATGATTTTTGGACAAAATCGTAGGTTTAAGTTTTTTTGCTGATTTTTCATCAACAAAAATTGAAGTTTTTTTGAGAAATTTATCTTGGTTTTCATGTCATAGGGGGAGGGACTGCTTCAGTACCCAACATGTTGGAAGGCAGCCAAAGATTCAACGACAAGAAGAAAACCATTGCAATTGGCATCAAAGATCATGGGTTGTACTAGCTAGTTGTAAAATTTCAGGACAAATGTTGTAGTTAGTAATAGTGAGTCGTGATCATTAAGGGAGGGTATTAAAGTTAAGTTACCGGTACATCACCTTTTTCCCCCAAATCCAGGTACGATACGTATTTGATTCAGATTCGACCTGGAATCCCTGTGGATTCGGACAGGGTTCCGTTTTTTTCCTCTTGAAACGAATCTGCTTTTTGAGTCATGAATCCCGACGCATCCGCTGTAGACGTGGCGCGATTCCATTGTGTTTTTTTCACGAATCCGCGTCGCGCACGAATTTCAAGGGGTTTTTACTTACTTTTCACGGGATGTAATCGTGTTGAACAAGTTTTAAACCCTAAAGTGAAGTTAAAAATGCAGTGAAAACGACAGGCACCATTCCTTTGACGCACAATGAAAACCGAAAACCCATTCCTGCGACGGTGCGAGGGCATAGAGAACGCGCGACGACGACACAGAGAAGGCGAGAAGGCATGACGCGAGGCACGACGACATAGAGGAGGCACGACGGGAGGCACAGAGGAAGCGCGACGACCATTCCTACCACCAACAACCATTCCTACCAGCGACGGCACGGGGGCTAAGGAGCCAAGAAGGTACTCTTTTAGACTTTTTCTATAGTTTGTTTTCAAATGTTTGTTTATTTTAATTTGTTTGTTAAATGTTTATATTTAAAAACTAAAATCATATTTGTCTATTTTAATTTGTTTGTTTTTATTTAAAATCATATTGTAAAATTATTAGTCTATTTTCATATTTAAATATATATAAATAATAGAACTATTTTGGCATTTTGCTAGTTTAAATATGAATATTCATATTTAAAACAATAGTAAATACAAATCAAAATTAAATATGATATTTAATTTTAATTTGTAGTATTATTATTTAATTTTTTTTTAAATAGGTATATTTTAATTAGTTATTGTGTAATTTAGAAGTTTGTAAATATTTAAATGTTGTTATAGGTTACTTTCATAATTATAATAATTCCACTTTCATTTTAAATTAAAGTTAAATATTTATCATTTATAATCTATTGTTTAATTTTAAATTTTAATAATTATTTTTTAATTGTTGTAGAAATCATAATGGCAACGACTGCTAGCTCTATTCCTCAACAGACTTTCAAAACCGACCCGAATTCACCTTTATGGAAATATGTCAAAATAATAGACCAAGTAAAAGGTGGTGGAACATTTAATTGGATATGCAACTTCTGTAGTGTTAAAAAACCAAGCTCCTACAGTCGTGTCAAAGCCCATTTTTGTGCCATTCCCCAACAAGGAATCAAACCATGTCTAGGAAAGGATGGAAATGGGATGTCACCTCAAGAAATAGAAGGATATATTAGAGAGCAAGAGGAAGCAGATGCAAGAGTTGGTCATGCCTCAAACCATCCTTTGTTGATAGGAAGAGGAAGTAGATCAAAGAGGCCCCCTACTTCTCCATCTTATAGTAATTTTCCTGATATCGTGGTAGAGAGCCACCCATTCTTGGACCCAATTAGTGAAGAACCTGTTATTGTGAAGAGAAGCAGGGGACCATTAGAGAGAGCATTTCAGAATGATGCTAGAGAGATTGCAGATCAATCTGTTGGAAGATGTCTATATGCAAACGGCTTGTCAATTAATGTGGTACGATCACCATATTGGCAGGATATGTTAAGAAAGGTAAATGAGGCTCCACAAGGGCACACAGGGCGTGGTTATGAGAAGGTGTGTAACACCTTACTAGCAAAGGGGGTAAAAAACATAGACAATGCATTGGCTCCCATTAGAAATTCATGGAAACAAACAAGGGTGTCCATCATTTCAGATGGATGGAAGGATACCAAAAATCGGCCATTAATTAATGTAAATCCAGTGTGCCCAAAAGGGGCAATGTTTCTAAAAGTTGTGGATTGTGAGGGACAGGTGAAGGATGCACAATTTATTGCTAACATCCTTATACAATGCATTCAGGGTGTGGGACCTCAAAATGTTGTCCAAGTAATAACGGACAATGCAAAGAATTGTAGAGCTGCAGGTATGTTGATGGAGACACAATTTGAACACATATTTTGGACACCTTGTTCTGTCCACTCTCTCAACCTCATGCTACAAAAGATGGGCAGGAAAATACATTGGATCAAACAAATTTATGCTGAGGTTGAAGAGATCCAAATGTTCATCACAAACCATAACATGTCACAGGTCATTTTCAGATCATTTTCACAGTTGGAGTTGCTAAAGGTAATTGAAACACTTCAATTTTTAAAATCTACATTTCACTTTGGTAATCATTATTTTTTTTTAATTTTTATCATGTCTTTTTGTATTCTAATTTTTATTTTTAATTTTGGAATAGGTTGCCGAGACTCGATTTGCATCCAACACAATCGTCTTGAGAAGACTTGTGAAGGTGCGGGAGCCACTTGCTAGCACGGTAATTAGTCAAAGTTGGTCCCTATGGAGGCAATCCAATACTGAAAGGGCAACAAATGCAAAGCACATGATCCTAGATGACACTTAGTGGGATCGAGTGGAATATCTTTTGAGTTTCACTGAGCCCATCATGAGTATGATTCGTTATACTGACATGGATCACCCATGTTTGGGAGAGGTATATGATGGCATTGACTTAATGATTGAGAAAATGAAATTCATCATCAATGCAAAAGAGCAAGATCCCGAAGAAACTTTCTTCAAAGAGGTTCAGTCAATTTGTTTTGAGTGGTGGAACAAAATGACCACCCCACTACATCTTCTTGCATTTGCATTGACTCCCAAATTTTATCGTGATGAAATGCTTGCTAAGCCATCAAGGGTACCACCATATAGAGATTCAAAAGTCAGTGAAGGGTGTAGGACAGCACTTACTAAACTCTTTCCCGATTCTAAAATGGATGATTTAATGACTACGTGAGTTTGCTGATTTTGTAGCCTCTAATGGTCAAAGTGTTTCCGCTCTCTGTGACAAGTATAAGAAGGATGCTCATGCTTGGTGGTACCTCAATGGCCATGCATCACCAAACCTTCAAACTCTTGCAATCAAACTTTTATCGCAAGTTTCTTAATTTTTATTGCTCTCTAAATTTATATTTTTTACAATTTATAATTGTTGCCCTCTCACTTTGTGTCAATTATTCAATAGGTTGCTAGTTCCTCTTCATCTGAGCGAAATTGGAGCACATACTCCTTTATCCACTCAGTGAAACGCAACCGACTTGCAGCAAGTAAGGCGGAAGAGCTCGTTTATGCGCATTCAAACTTGCACCTTCTTACTCATAAACAAAATGAGTACAAGGATGAGAGCACAAAGTTTTGGGATATAGATTTAGAGCGAACTGATTTGGATTTTCCAGCTGCCACACAATCTTTACTTTCTGGGGAGTCCAATAGCCAATTTGCTGCTAGTGCAAGTGGCAGTGAGGCTGCATGTGGCTCCACTACTCTACCTACATCATCTAATGTCAATGATGATGTTGATCTTGATCTTCCTAGTGACCCATATGATGCTATTGCTGATTATTAATTGTGTTATTTTATTGTTGAACCAATGAACAATGAATTCGATATCTATCATAACATTCAAATTTTGACAAATGGATATTTCATATTAGATTACAGTCATTAGACTTATAGTAAATTTGTAATTTTGTTATATTTATATCATATATGATAGTTCCAAGTTTTGTTTAGCATATGGATGATATGTGGGATTCTAATTTAATTTTTGTTTCTACTTATTAGATTGCATATATGTATATATTTATGATTTTTACATTTTTTTTGTACAAACGTACCCAAACGTACCCAGCCCCCCCCCCCAAAATTTGTCATACCAACGT
Organism: Cryptomeria japonica; assembly: GCF_030272615.1. Taxonomy (NCBI): domain Eukaryota; kingdom Viridiplantae; phylum Streptophyta; class Pinopsida; order Cupressales; family Cupressaceae; genus Cryptomeria; species Cryptomeria japonica. The sequence goes on from NC_081408.1 coordinate 185,241,387, forward strand.
ACCGTACCCACGTACCTGTACCTGTACCAGCAACTTAGTATTTAAGTAATATTGTAATATTTAGCTATAATGGTCATTTAAGTCATTTAAGTAGTTTAGTTAGTAACTTTCTATTCTCTATGTTAGTTAATCAGTTTTAGGAAGTTTCCTTTCTATCTTTCGTCAAGTTAGTTTTAGGAAGTTTCTTTTTGGTCTTTCATTCTTGATTGTTTCTTTTATAGAAACATAGCTTGTACTCTCTATTTAAGGAGTTTTCATCTCCTTTGTAAATAACGAAATATCATTTCAAAGGATTCTACAATCTGAAACAGAGGACATAAGGTGCACAATATATTTTATGCAGTAAATACTCTCATTGTATTTTTATGAATTTCATTAAATAAATGATCCTGAATGAAATCAGATTTGTTCTTTCTGAATAATCAAAATTATATTTGAAAATTATTATCATTCTGTCTCCAATTAAATATTGAAATTGTTTGTCAAAATTCATTTGGGAAAAAATATTGCATGAATTTGAGTTCAAAACCAGAAGGGTTTCCTATAGTGGTATCAAAGCCACAATTCCTACCAACTTGTTGGGGGAAACTTCAGAAATTGATTTTTGGTTGAAGCATGGCATCAAAAGACAGACAATGGTTGGCCAAGTTTCTTCATGAAGCAGGTAGCAAGCTTGGTATTTGACACTTTGTGCCTAAGGGAGATTATGAGAATTTTGGCACCTTGAGTTCCTTATGACAATGACACAATAAAGGAGGTATTGCACCTGATTGTAGATAGTTTTCAAGACCTTGATGATATCAAAAGTATTCATTATTCAAGAAGGGTTGCCAAACTAAAAATCTTTGCAGGAAACCAGAGTGAGTAACCTTCTATTGGACTTGGGATTGCATGATCTGATCTACAATATGTTTCATCATTTCTTGGTCAGGGTCAAGAGAGAACATTATAAAGATGTCATTGCAGCCATTAAGAGTATTATGGTTGTGTCTATCAATGAGAGCGATGCTATCTCTCAACCCGTCTTATCTATGCTATTGGTTGTTTTGAGATAAAAATGGGTTCCTTCTAGTGGTCAATAGTGTGTTCAAACAATGTGAGGAAAAATTGAAGCCTCACTTGAATAAAGAAGAGCAGGAGAAAAAAGAAAGAATCAATTTTAGGAATATCTTGCCTCATGATGGCGTGACAGAATTTTAGGATGTCTCCTTATATATGCATGCGTCTATACACGCTGAAAATGAATGCAATGAAATTGTCAAATAAGCAGCTTTGAATGCACATGTAGAGATATCTGATGAAGATGATACAAATGCGGGAATGGCGAATGCACTTTCTGATTATGGACATGGAGAAAACAATAAAGACGATGGCCTCAAATCAGCTAATAATAATTCTTTCTTTCATTTCAATGACATGGGAGGTTTTTGGTTCGACTTCCAACCAAAATTGATGGAGAAAGATTCTAATGTTGTTCTCACATCATCTCAGGAGCCCTGCATTGAGGATGACATTGAAGTAGCTAAATCTGATAGTCTAGAGCAGAGTCCTAGTGACCTTGATGATTTGAGTTCTCAGCTTTCCTTTGAAGAGGAAAGGGAAGATGCACAAAAGGTTTGTGTCAACCTTGGAGATACAATTGAAAGCTATGAGACTAAATCTGACAGCAGTTCATCATCTTTGTTTGATCATGACTGGAGAAGTCAGTTCTTGGTAACTGCTGAAGAAGTTCAAGTTTTATCTAGAATGGATGGCATACACAAGCATGTGGAAAGTTCAATTCAAAACACACCAAGAAGTCAAAAATAGCGTAATGTTACCCTTGATGATTTTCAAACAATGAAGAACACGATGGAAAGAATCAAGACAACCTTCTTGCATGTAATCCATGATAGAGATATGGCTGCTAAGGTTATAGATGAGGCCTAAGATCCATACAAGAAAACAAAAGCTAAGTTGATAGATGTTCAAAAGGCCCCACAAGAAACAGAAAATCAGATTGTTTTCACTAATTATTTCAAGGAGCAGGAGAACAAAGGAAGGGTTGTGGAGATAAAGGAGGTGATTAAGGAAATTAACAACATATAGGAGACCTATGATCTGGACCATTGTTCCAAAAGATCATAAAATAGAAGCCTCGATCAGTAGGAGGATTGGCCTGATTTTAGAATTAAGAATAATCTTCAGTTAATTGATAATCCTTTACTTGAGATAGATGTTGATGAAACTTCTTAAATCCACTCTTTGATTTGGAAGATGGAGTTCCTTCTAATTCCAATGATGAGATTGGAGCCAATCATAGGATTTAAAAACCAGGTGCAACTTCCACCAGTATGGTGTTGAGACGGGATTGGAGTTGTGGGTCAAATCTCAATGATGCTATCACTGTCCACTTCCCAATTTTCATGAGACTGTAGTTTATAGCATGCAGATGAGTGAGATTCTTTATTTTGACCGACAGTCAAGTATTGTATGGTTGAGTTTGGTTGGTAGAGGAAATGTCTCTTCAGTTATGTCCATACCCATACCTCCTATGTTTCCTAAGGGATTACATAATGATTTCCACTACCCTTGTTTTTCTACATTGATGGAATCAATCTGTGATCAGATGGATTTGGAGCTACTGTTGGCTTTATGGAAGCTAATTGTTGGGGGTTTTCTAGGTATAGTCCAGATATTTGTCTCCACCATAGTGAGTAATGATTTATGCAAACACTCCATGGTATTGATATGCATGTCTCTAGATAGCGCTATGATGATTGGAGTACTTAGAATTTCCCTTTTGACACCTTGAGGAAATATGCTGAGATTTCTGTTCTATGTTGAGAAAATTTCTTTTGTCGGTACCTAGGAATGGGTATGACAGTGATATCTATTTCAGCCCCTTCAGGTATTTAGTTTGGATTTAGACAATGTGCACTTCTTGGGACTCTAGGAGAGGCAGGGCAGTTTGGGCATGAGAGTTAAATTGTTATAATTAGAGTGGCATAGTGTCAACGTGATGGCTCTTTTCTATGCCACTTGGAACCCTGGGATAACTTGGGATTCAAGAGCCGTTGGGGATGAGTTGGTTTATGATCACTTTTATAAGCTAACTTCTATGGTTTAAGATCGGAGTTCTACGAAGGGCAATATTTTGAGTTGTCTGAGTTTGTGTAGTATTGGATTCCTCTTCCTATAGGTAGTTTGTGGAGATCTCTTTTACTAGTGTTTGACAAGATTGTGATTTGAGTGAATGACACTATAGATCTCTTAGACCTTGGGACCTCAGAATTTCAATGATGGGTTGAATGCATGAGAGGGGATTGCTTCACAATACAAGGTTTGACAGAGTTTTTGGATTCAGTTGCATTAGATTAATATAAAGAATATTTGGTAGAGCATTCTGCAGGTTTATTTCAGACCCTGGTATTGGTGTGTAGGTTTAGGATTTCTTGAGGGCAAGAAATCTTTGGGAAGGGAGGACTGTAGTGTCCCCTTTTATCTCGCCTACAAATATAATTAAATAATTAAAATTATGTTTTAATTATTTAATAAGGTCATTAATTCCTAAGTTTTAAGTGACCACTTTTATGTCAATCGGCTACTTTATTATTTCCTAAGTTAAAAGTTTAAAATTAAAAGAAATGGAAATATGAGGAGAGAGGGAAGTTGAAAGGGTGAATTTGAAGAGTTCCAAAAGGATTATAAAAGAGCAGTGAGAGGCTCATTAAAGGCATGTTGAGTTTATTCTTTTCCTGTGATTGGAACCCTTGTGGTTCTCAAGTTTGAATTGGATCTAACTTAGCCTCTTGAGGATGCAAACACTCTTGGGAAGATCAGTTTCGATGGTGAAACTATCCACCCTAGTTGATAATTGGTGGAATCATGCATGTTTTGTAACTGGAGTTTAATGTTTGAGGTTGGAAATTTTATAAAGTCTCTTTCAGAGACAAAATTGCAAAATGAGTTTTATTGATATCGTGATAATCATGCTTTTATATATTATATTGGTGCCTCAGAAAATAATATTGTATCTATGTATGCTTCTGCATTTGATTGTGTGAGTTTTTTTGCATCAACGTTTCGGATCACACTCTGTGATCCATCATCATGATGATAGTAGAGAGCACAAGGAGAAAAGGATATTGTTACAAACCTAGACCATTAGAAAAATTATCAATGTTTTGTAGTTTAAAGGATATTATTTTATGGATTTAAAGGAAATTGTGGACTTTGGTGAGGCCAACCATCAAGATTATTATTTTGAAATAATAGTTTAATGACAAAAGATTAAAACATTGGGAGAGAATAGTTTGGCTTGGAAATATTTTGTAGTTACTCTATCTATTTCTAGCATGAATATTTCAAGAAACGGCTCCTTCCATTATTGATTCATACCTTCATTCTAGAAGGAAAACTTTATCCAACGAGGAACTTGTCTTAGGGGATGATATACAAATTGGAATCAGGAGCTATTTTGTCCAACCAGTACAATCATAAAGTCGTGGTTACCCTTCTTGGAAGATAAACAAATATATCTATGTTTGTCTATGCAATGGTTTGAATAAGGTGGTCGGTATTATTCATGTATTGACACCTTGATTGGAAAGTAATACCTTTATTATTGGCAGAAGATTTATTACCATGGAAATAAACTCTTGTGCTTCCAATTTGTTTGGCATCGATAATATTTGCCCTATTAGGAAGATATTTAACTTGGCTGCAAAGTTCTTAATCTTATCGAGAGGATTTTTTTTCTGGGTACGATTTGTAAGGAAGTTAAGTAGCAAAACAACTACCTACACTAACCTTGAGAGGAGAGTAATGCAAAAAATTTTACGGATCATTACAACAGTTACATAAACTTAACAAATATAAACGTAAATAGCATGCATACCACAACACAGTGATTTACGTGGAGAAAACCCTTTTGGAAGAAATACCACACACTCCAAAAGCCGCCCAATATATTATTCAGAAATCAACAACAAATTACAACATACTTGTAGAGCAAGCTTCTTACAGGAGTACCACCAACAGGATCCAAAGGCAACTCAACAACTATCAGACTCCGATAACACATCACAACACAGCAGTCGTAAGACAATCCCCTCTTAAAATAGGGTTGCCTTCTAGGGCAAACACAATGCTCAAAATATCCACCATTCGATCTATGACCTAATGATAAACGGTCAAGATTTACAAGGGGGGAACCCCTTGCAACCCCCAAGTCGGGGGCTCTATCCCCAAACCCCTGTGGTCAGGGGCGCTGCCCCCAAACCCTCGTCATCACGTATCAACAATACTCTTTTATCATTGCAAAGTTGAGAGACCATTTTCCTAACACAATTGCTAGTTTTGGCGTGAGCTACTATGGCTCTTAATTGGAGAATTGTCGTGGAGAAATAAAAAACAGCTATGTGAAAGTGTCTCACGTCGTGGTTTTCCCAGCAAGTATGACCTTTCATTGGGATTGATAATTTTGAAGTTTCTAAGGCGTAGTCAATTTATATTTCTCTCCCGGGCGTGATTTTTTGCAATGTCCCCTTCTCAATGATGTGCTTTCAGTGGCCCATTGGCCTATTTCAGGGACCTGTAGGCTATGTGGAATGAAGAATTAGGGTTTCAAATGTTGGTGCAGCATGAACTTACTATTTTTAGTAAGTTAGGGGTTGACTGTTTGGATGATGCTATCTTACTGAGTTTTCCATGTTCTGTCACTGGGTGCGAAGATTATGTTTTTTGAATCAATATTGCATGACTTACTATTTTTAGTAAGTATCAGTTCAAGTAGTTCTATTTATAGCAAGGCAGTTCAGAGATTCAATTCAGTCCAGTGGATGGTTCGACACTTCAGTCGTCAACTCATTTGGGTTTTGAGCAGTATTTGACTTGCATAATGATTTATTAAATATTAACACTACATTCTAAGGTCAATATTTAATTATTATATTTTGGACGACTTTGGGAAATAGAAGTTTATTTTATTCAAGTGATTTTATCAATTTTTCCTAAGTCAATGGCATAAGAGAAATCAAACTTATTTCATGAGCATCACTATATGTTTTGTTTGCAAGTTTTTGTCCTAGGCAAAGTTCAAACTTGCCTATGGGAAGGGGATGCCATCTTTGAGGGGACTTATTTAATATATTTCAAATTTGTTTGGGCGCCCTTGGGGTGTAATGAAGTGGCATGTAATTTGGGCGTATTTGGGTGCATTTGCATTTGAATTTGGGAGAGCAAAAAGTTATAAATAAGAGTCGTGGGCTCTCATTTGGATCATCTAAAAGAATTTGCATTGTTATGCTGTCGAAATGGAGAGCAAAACTGAGCTTCAGAGTTGAGGCTTCCTAGCTAGCACAATTTCGTACTTGCAATATAGTACCTAGCTGGTGGGTGTGTTGAGAGTGGATTTTGGTGTGAGGATTTTCAGCTTTAGAGTTTTGGTGAGTTTTTTGTGTTGCTGGTTTGGAGTGGCTGAAGCGGATTTCTGTTCATAGATCTCTGCTTGAGTGTCTGTTTCTTCTGGGTAGAGGCTCGTCGGAAGCGTATTGGAGAGGCAATCATTCCTCTGGAAGGGCGTTTGATTTGGTGTTGATTGGAATTTATGAGAGCAATCCGAAATTCCCAGCTGGTTGTACCTTTCTGGAGTTGCCTTGGTTTGTGTGCCATCAGTGTGTGATGATTTTGGTGTTGGTTTGAGCTTCTTGTTTGTTCGCCTAGGTCTTAGCAGTTGTTCGCCTAAGTTCGTGAGCATTTTGGAGCTGATTCGGAAGAGTTATGTGCATTTCTGTGTTGCTGGCCCATTTCTGGAGATGCTGGTATTTATATCAGAATTGTTGTTTTATGTTTTAGCCTGAAATCAGTTTTAGTCAATGATTGAATGTTTGTAGTACTTCATTGTAATCATCTTGTATCATTGGTTAGTAGTTCTAACCTCTTATTGAACTTGAAGTGCTCATTGTAATCCCCACTGCATAAGTGGAAGAGGCTGGCTGGGCCGCCTTAGTGTTTGTAATTTCATTTTTACTTCTGTCCTCCCACTGAATAAGTGGTGGAGTGGTATTGTCCTCCCGCTGAAATATGCGGTTGAGTGATAGTTTTTATGTATAAGTCCTCCCGCTGCATAAGCGGTAGAGTGATTTGGTTTTGGTTATGCTTTTGTTTCCTTGGCTAGTTTACTGCCAAGTTCTTGGTCTTCATCCCGCTGAAAAGTGGAAGGGGCTGGCTTGCCGCCTAGTATTGTACTTGCATTGTAATTTCCAGCAGATCAGTGAGCTAACGAACCCCTTATCACCGTATGCTCTCACCTTCCCACATTGGGCTCTTGGTGATCAGAAAGTGGAAGGGTTACTTTCAGCAGTATTGAGATTATATTTCCTAACTTTAACGGGTGCATGGTAGTAATTGTTGTGATAAAAAACAAAAAAAAATTAGTTGGAATATTACATTTTTACCTAGCCTGGAGCAGCTTCATATTCATGTTGTATTTCTCTTTGTGTGTGGTGTGTCCCATCTTTTATTGCACCTTCATACTTAACGCCGGTGGATTACATTGCTAGTGGATTAGCGCACAGTTCAGTTCCCATTCTTCTAGTAGGAGTCTCCTTATTGGGCTTGGACACTAAATCCTTGGACTTGGAGATCATTTCCTTGGTGCATAGTTTCTCCTTGCTGAACAGACTAGGATCGATGAGTGGATTAAGGGAAACTTATCTCTATTCATTTTGAAGTTCTATAACCAAAGTATTGCTGGGCATATGTTCAAGGATGATTTGATGTGGAAAGAAGATGGTTGTTGGTCATTAAGGATTCTACAATCTGAAGCAAAGGACATAAGGTGCACAATATATTTTTTGCAGTATATACTCATTGTAATTCTAGGAGTTTCATGAAATAAATGATGCTGAATGAAATCAGATTGTTCTTTCTGAATAATCTAATTATATTTGAAAATTATTATCATTCTGTCTCCAATTAAATTTTGGAATTGCTGTCAAAATTCATCTGGAAAAAAATATTGCATGATTTTGAGTTCAAAAGTGGAAGGGGTTATTACACCTTAGTGGTAGAAACGCAATTACCAACAAGGACTTCATAACTTACTACAACCTCCAAGAGGGTTTTGCTGCAAAGCATGTTCAGATATGCAATGATGACGAAAGACGGATAATAAGGCTCAACGTACGAAGAGTTAAATTGCCTCGGCACATTCAAACCAAGATACCGAGATATGATTGTGTTTCATTACATCAATTGCATAGATTGTTTAAATAGATGACTAATGATTTCCACAATTGCCTAAAGGGATTACCAATTTAATATGGAAGAAATCAATAATAATAACTCAAAAAGACATTTACGACATATGATCCAAATGCTTTCTACATTATCTTTGTGAAGTTATATAATCTTAGAAACCCTTCTGTACAAAGTATCAAACCAAAAGTCTTTAAAAAGTCTCTTCAAAAAGTTCTCAACTTTTCCCCCTCTAAAAGGTCACTCCTTTAACATTCAAAGTAGCCTTGTATTTATAAGCTTCTCTAGATAACTACTTTGTAACTACCTGATAACTACTTCAACTACCTCTTTGAAATACAACAGCTTTGAAAATAATAAACCTTATTTGGTTATGATTTTCATCTCTTTTCAAAAATAAGGCTCATTTCTAACTTTTGGTTACAATAAGTGACATAAGCCACTTTTACAAAGAAAGACTAGAAACTTATAACTTTGAGTTATGAATTTTACTGAGGTACTGTTGTGACGTATTCACACATCGCCCCATTGCAAATGGGGACCCCTACTTTTTTCGCTTTGTGGGGTTTTGCTTTCTAGGTTTTAGAGTTTTGTCTGTTAGCCTTTGCATGATGAGTGTTGCCAGGGGGATCGCTGGATAGCAAGCTCTGCTTGAGCTAGGTTGAGTCAGTAGATGCTCCAGGTTAGGGTTTCTTTTAGAGTCCTCTTTAGGGCCTAGTTTTGCTCTTGTTGCTAATTGTGTCTTGCTTGGTGAGTGAGTGTCATTCTTGAAGGTCCGAGCTAGGTCAAGTTGGTGAGTGATGAAGTCTGGAATGTCCTGATCTTGAAATTTGGCTAAGTCTGGAATGTCCTGATCCTGAAATTTGACTAAGTCTGGAAAATTGAAGAATCCTCCAAAAACTAGATTTTGCAATATAACTCCTGGAGGTCCAAAACCACTCTCAAACATCCTGACAGTATATATGGAATATAACTTAAAGTATAGCTTATACTTAAATGTTATATTCCATAAAATGATCCTGACGGAGAGACCAAAATGTCAAATTTCGCTCCTGACCCTTCCAAAGGGTCTAGAGCGAAATTCTCCATAAGACATTCTACTTTGACCAAAACCTAGAACTAACGCATTCCTAGGCTTGAATGAAGGTAAAATTCACTATAAACCTCATTTGCTACTTGATTTTGACATCAATCCTTGTTCCTTAGGTGAAAAATGATCTAAGTTTGCCTCTTGAGGTGGTTTGAAGTTTGAAAAGTGAGTGATCAAGCCTAAACTAAGATTTTCGCTCTTGACCCTTCCAAAGGGTCCAGAGCGAAAATCCTCCTAAGGCTCATTTCCTCCCTAGTTTGACCAAATTTTGATTTGCAAGGCATCTTGAAAGGAAGGATGGACATCTTTTGCCATTGTAAATGTTTGAAAGCATTGAAAAATGAAGGATTTTGAGCCAAATAGTGAATTTCGCTCCTAACCCTTCCAAAGGGTCCAGAGCGAAATTCCTAGAAACACCTTTTTTTCCTTGGATAAGGTCAAGTCCTTGGGTTTTTATGGCATGGATGGAAGTGAGATAGCATGTTTTTGCCTCTTGAGGTGGTTTGGAATTGGAGAAATGAAGAATCAAGCCTAAAAAATGATTTTCGCTCCTGACCCTTCCAGAGGGTCCAGGGCGAAAATCTACTTAGACCTCTTTCCCTTCCTTGTTTGACCAAATTTTGATGTCCAAGGCATGTTGAAAGGGAGAATGAACATGTTGTGGCCTTTGGGAATGTTTGAAAGAATTGAAAAATGTAGGATTTTAGCCAAGGAAGGAAATTTGGCTCCTAACCCTTCCAAAGGGTCCAGAGCGAAATTCCTTACAAGCCTATATTTTTTAACCTTGCTTGAGCTTAGACCTTGTTCCTAAGGCGAAGAGAGAGGAGATTTTGCCTTGCAAAGAAGATTGGGATTGAAAGAATGATGATTTTGGTCTAGAAAGGGAAATTCGCTCCCGACCCTTCCAGAGGATCCAAGGCGAAATTGTGTAAAACCTATCTTTTCCCTTAGTTTCATGCCAAATCTAGTGTGGATCACGATTAAAGAAGGCCTTAGGAATGACTCCAAATTGCCAATGATTATCAAAATTGAAGGAATTGAGCCAAATCAAGAATTTTACCCTTCCAAAGGGTCCAGAGCGAAATTCTAAAATCCACCTATTCCTTTCACATTTAGACCAAGCCAGGCCTGGACAAAGATGATAGAAGCCCTTGAGATTGCCCTTGAATGGATTTTGGTCTCCAAATATGAAGAAATGAGCTCAAAACAAGAAATTCGCTCCTGACCCTTCCAAAGGGTCCAGAGCGAAATTCTTCATCTACCTATTTCCTCCTTGTGTCAAGTCAAGACTAGGAGTCCTAAGGCATAGTTGAGGTTGAAATGATGTTACTTTGCCCTGCAAGATGAATTGAAGTGAAGAAAATGAAGAGTTGTGACCTAAAAGGTGAATTTCGCTCCTGACCCTTCCAGAGGGTCCAGAGCGAAATTCCCAGTTTCACTCAAATTGCTCATGACAGAAGTCAAGGCGTGGATCCCTGGGCTCTGGAGGAAGGAAAACTAGTGTGTGCTCGCCTTGGAAGGTATTTTGGAGAGGAAGCATGATAGATTTTGTCCTAAAAAGTGAATTTCGCTCCTGACCCTTCCAAAGGGTCCAGAGCAAAATTCTTAAAAACCTCTCTTTTGCCCCAAATTTGCATCAAGATTGGTGTTGGTTGAGAATGAGGGCGTTCTTGGGCACGTATCTAAGCAAGTACAGTTGCAAAGTGAGAACAATTTGAGCCAGGAATGCAAACTTCGCTCCTGACCCTTCCAGAGGATCCAGGGCGAAATTCTTATAGGGCCTGTCCCTGGAAAGAATCTTGAACAAACTTCATTTTGATGTCTTCTTGTTGATGATTTAACGTATGAAATGCTATGTTAGAATAAATATATTATGTGTCCTTAATCATCTTATGGTTTGTCTTGCAGATGAAAGAAGACCAGGCCAGATCAAGGACGACCTCCACAAGACCAGACCAAGACAAGGACGACCTTCTCCAATCCAGCATCAACAAGGACGACCTTCTCCAGTCCAGCATCAACAAGGGCGACCTTCTCCAGTCTAGCATCATCAGGGATGACATCTTCCAGTCCAACATTTGAAGGAAAGGTACCCCATCCATCCTGCACATCAAAGACAAAGGAGGTTAAAGCAAAGGTCCGTTAGAGAAGCAAATAGTTTCAGAAGAGTTAATTAAAGTTAGCTTCTCAGCATCATCAAATTGAACATCAACCAAGTTGCAAGTGTCAGACAAGGTGGCGTCCCAGTCATCATTCCTCCAGTTGGATTGGTCCACCTCAGCGTGGCCAGATTCAATGTACCTGACTCATCAAAGATGACACAAACTTCGATGTACCTACCCTGGTTATCCATTGGTCGAATATTCTAGAGAAGACATGTGTCCAAATAATGCAATTATTTCATTGGCCAGAATTGAGTTTGTTGTAACAAACCCTAATTAGGTTTTTCATTGTTAAATCTTGGCCATTGATCTCAAATTGATCTGAACCATTGAATTGTATTGAGAGCACTATATAAGCCTTGGCTCCTCATTTGTAAAGGCTAATAGCTAGAAGGTTAATAGTTAGTTCATAGAGGTTAGAATAGCTAATGGTTAATAGCAAATAGAATAGCAGTTAGAGTAGAATAGGAAGAGAAGGCAAAGATTGTTGCCAAGATGTTGTTGTAAAAGACTTGTAAACTTCATTGAAGAAATGGTGAAATCTATGGGTCGATTCAACAATTTGCATGGTCTCTATACTTCTCAGATTTGATTTCATGTTATTAGATGAGTGGAAGAAATGTGTTTGATTGATGGTGAAATTTGTATATCCATACTACTAGCAGTTTGTTGATTGCAGACTTGCCTTGTGTAATCAACTGGAATCATCCAGCTTGAGCTTAACTTCAATTGTCACTTCTTCATTGACATGCATCAGCCTGATGGTGTCTATGCCTGTAGTGATGATCTGAACATCATAAAGCTTTCCTCCGAAGATCGCACTAACCTTGTGGAGATGGTCCTGGGATGTCAAAACAAGACTTAGTTAGAATTTCATCAAAGGTTATTCATTGCTCCTACATTCTTAGCGTCAGAATTAGATCCTTTCCTCGCCCTCATCCTTTTCCTTTTTTTCAAAATCTAGATTAGTGAAATCCTATGTTCCAGTAATATTCAAAGCGAATCAGACGTTTAGTCATCAAGTGTAAGTCCCCTTGTGATTCCACCAAAATCACATCATACCACAGAGAGCTTATCCACGAGTAGAGAACCTACATACAAGAACCTTGGGGTTGCCTCGACTGATCCTTCGGCGAGATCTTCAGCAGTCGGGAAACTTTGCTCAAGAGAGGATAAGGTACCTTTAGGTATTTTATTCTGTGTTTGCATGTGCATGAAAAACACATCAACAGGTACTTGTCCATCTTTGTTTTTCTTTATTTCTGATATTTTTTAAAGAGATTGCTTGTATTGAGTATTGTCTAAACTTGTCCTGTTAATGGCACAGTAAGAACTGGCACATATTTCATATAAAAAAATGCAAAAAATGACACAGTGTAGAGAAGGAATAAGATGTTCAAAATCACATCCTCTTTATTCCAAGCCTCATTAGTCCAAAAAACATCATATCAAAGATACAAATTAGATGGTTGGTCGGATTAAAGCAATCCCCTTAAAACCATTGACAATCTATCCTCCAAACTACTAATAAGTAATTCATTCATTTGGTATTCATCCATCAGTTTGACAAATGCATTTTAGAAGGAATTCGTCACTGCTTGCCACTCACAACCAATTAAAGACCATTTCTCGAAGCACTTGAAAATATTATGTACTTGATGTTTGGGATTAGCTTTAAGTTTCTTGTAAATGGTAATGTACCTCCTATATGCAATCTTCTCTAACATCCTCATCTTTCTCCTCATAAGAATTGACATCCATTTGATATTGTACAGTATCTAGAGTTATAACAACAGCTCAGAATCCCCCTTTTAGTGGCTTCCATTCCTCTATCTTTACCCTTCCCATAAAAGTCATTAATAAGGTGACCATCCTCATCATAAATCTCAATAATTTCACATTTATGTACACACTAGAATACTTAGATTTGAGGCATCTTCATTGAATAATAAACCCATATCCATCAGTACCTTATTTACACATAGGCATGTACATTGTATTTGTAATGCAGCAATTTACCAATCCATATTCCTTTGCATGGAACATCCTCTGAAATAAAGGTCTTTCCTGGTCTATGAACAGAGTGTTTTGGATAGCGCCTTGAAGAAGTTCTCCAAATCAAATCTCTTGGCCTCTAGGTTCCTTCCATGCCCATAAATATAACATTGTGGATCTATAATAACCTAGATTCCTGAGCTAGCTGCCCCAATATTTCACCCGCTGAAAGATTAATTTTAAATTTCTTACTTTCAGTTGCACAAAATGTGCAACCTCCTTTGCACCTTACCTGTGATGATACACACAAAGCAGCCCAAACGAAATCCCAAAATCCTATGCGGTATACAAGTGGCCTACAGGCTCGTGCAATCTGAAGCAAGGCCTATCTAGTGGGCATAAAGGCAAGAATACATGCAAACAAGTCCCTCACTGTCATATGACAAACATCATAGAGAACAATTAAAGCTACTACGAATTCAATGAAAAGAAAGAAGCCAAAACATAAGTTGAAAATCTGTGTTGGATTTTCTTGTTCCTATCAATAGTCTTCAGTACCAATGCAGCTGTAATCAAGCATTTCCAACTATAATATCTGATAAGAACGATGGAAGATAAAAACCCTATTCCAATGCTCCCATATTGGTGCAGGAGTGAGAGGATGCTTGCATAGAAGCTGGCTTCATGCCTTATACATGTTTCCATATTTTGCATACAATTTTACCAGAACAGTTGCAACTACAAGATCTGAATACATTCTTTTATCCTTTATGCTTTGATGAATGTTCAGACCTTATTTACAAGCTCCTATTCTGGCATGGACTAGGAAAGTGCTGGCAAATGTTGTGGAGTTTTCCTTTATAACTGTGAATTGCATTTTCTTGAAAGTTTCTAAAACCTTTTCAACAACTCCATTTTGTGTATATCTTGCAATCACAGCATATTATAAAGTGATTTCTCTTTGAGGTATTTTGACATTCCATACACCTTGTCTATGTTTCCACATTTTACCGTCATGTCTACCAAGGCAGCCACAACTGTAACAATTATCAGAAATCCACTTTCGATCATGCCTTGATGGATTCCATTCCTAGGTGTTAATCTCTTGGGTAGTTGTGATAACTATCTAATCACTTAAGCTATCTGCATTGTCTGAATGGTTGTGAATTTGAGAGTAATTGCCAATAGGCTCACATTATAAACTATTAATCCTTATTCCCTATTGGCTTTTTGAAGGGGTTTATGAACTTGTTTGAAAGCATTGATTAAGACTAAACTTCACTTCATCATCAAAAGTTTGGAGCTGATTAATAACTTACACAAAATTGCTGATAAGATAAGCTTTAATTGGCATTTTCAACACAATGCATAACTTCCATTGGCACTTTGGGTGGAGTTGTTAACTGGCATAGAAGTGTTGATAGCTAAGCTTTGATTCATGAAGTTTCCCATAGTCATTTACAATCAGCGTTTGAAAGGAGGTTATGAAGCTATTTGAATATATTGATGAGTTTTGATTTGGTCTTGTCATTGGCATTTTAAGATGAATTCACAACTTACATTGGCATTTCAAGCGGAGTTTCCAACTTGTGTAGAATTGCTAATGAGTATTAATTTCCCTTTGTTTGGAGTTTGGATAGGAGTTATGAACTTGTATAAAAGTGCCACTTAAAACCAACCTTCCTTTCACTATTGGCTTATAATAATTCTTATACAACTTTCAATAGCAACTTGGAGGGAGTTGTTAACAAATGTGAAATTACTAATGAAATATTAGTTTGCCTTTGTCACCAGCAACCTTTGTATTAATTTGATACTCACAATGAAGTGCCGAAAGTGCTAATCCTTTAAAATTTCTGTCCATCTTTAGCATACATATTGATTAGTGCATTTCATATGAAGACCTGGAACAGAGTAGACGTTGTCACATGCTTTTTCAGTTGAATGTTATACCTAATCGCTCTTTAGAATTTAATCTCTGGAAACCTCATGAATTTGCTTGATAAATATGCCAATTTGACAAATGAAGGTTAATGCATAACTTTCAATAGGATCAATATTTTCTCACAAAATCTTTCCAAATTGTCAATAATGATATCATGAAACTGTTATCACAAAAGCTTGCACCCTTGTTGAGCTATCAACTTAGCAACCTTGTGAAACATGGAAACAACCCCGAAGTGTGGGGCCTTGCGCAAGGGGGTTAAGTCTACGGAGAAGGCCGACTTCCTCCTCAATCTAGGTGCAGGTGTTGAACCAACTCAACACTTTAAATTTTACTTCTAAGCCTATCCTAACAACTTGCAGAGGAAAAGGGAAGAGGGAAATGCTTAAAATGAAAGGAGGTGATGCACCAAGATAAGAGATTGTTTCTCTCCCTACCCGAAATGACACAAAGAATCAACTGAAATACCCAGGAGATGCACAAACTTCAGTTGTATGAATGACCCCAATGCATGTATGGAGGTTAGAATTCGCTGAATGTCAAGAGGGGAGAAGGATTCCTACAAGTCACACTCAGAAATAAATTAACACAGCATGTATGAGAGAAGAGCCACAAAACATACACCTATGATGAAGGTAAGGAAATATACATAGCATACATAAGTTGAAGGAAGGCAAGAATAGCAATCTCAATTCATTCAAAGGCCAACGGCCAAACTTATAGTTGCAAAAATGCAAGATAAATACAAGAGAAGTGAAAGAGCATAGAATAGCTCAAGCCATCAGGGAGAGAACCCTTTACAATGAGGCTTAACAACCTTTATATAGAAAATTGGTTGCATAAGAGAGATCATGACCCTTGTGGGTGCAAGGAAATGTCAGTCAGGGAATGCAGGGAAGTGCATGAACCTGATTTTCTGTACATGCAAGCAACCTGGCCATACCCTGGAAATGCAATCCTAAGAAGAAAGGCACTTCAAGAAGGTGGATTGTCTGACATTCCAAAGTCAGAGCATGCAGGCATGACACAAGCAACCATAATAAGCATGGCCTTGTACCTCTCTTGATGGAAATCCTGCAAAACTCATTAAATGCACCCCTGTAGCTCCACAAAAGGTGTACAAGTCGCCATAGTTGTCGGAGCATTTAAAGCTTTGGGTGCTGATCACGCCATTCGGAAGTGTTGCAAGCCGGAAGGAAGTCAGAAGACTTTGGGAACTTGGGTTTTTGAAGTGAGGAAGGCAGGGAAGGAACTTTGGAACCTCGGGGTTTCGGAGTTCTAGGGAAGGAGAAGGAGACAAGGAAAAGAACTTCGAAACCTCGGGGTTCCGGAGCTCTGGGAAAGGGAAGAAGAGACAAGGAAAATAACATCGGAACCTCGGGGTTCCGAAGCTCCGGGAAAGGGAAGAAGAGACTAAGCAAAAGGAAAAGAGGAGACCTAGCAAAGGAACTTCGGAACCTCGGGGTTCCGGAGTTCCGAGGAAGAGGGAAAGGCAGCAAGGAAGGGACTTCGGAACCTCGGGGTTCCGGAGTTCCGAGGAACACAGGAGGCAAGGAAAAGGCGAGACTTAGCAAAGGAACTTCGGAACCTCGGGGTTCTGGGAAGGGAAAGGGCCAAGGGGAGGAACTGCGGAACCTCGGTGTTCCGGAGAAAAGAAAGGGAAGGGTAAGGAAGGAACTTCGGAACCTCGGGGTTCTAGAGTTCTGGGGAAGGGAAGAAGAAGAGGGGGGCACTTCAGGGTTTCGAAGTTCCGGAGAAAGCAAGGGAAAGGAACTTCAGAACCTTGGGGTTCTGGAGTTCCAGGGAACATGAAAGAAAAGGAAGCAAAGGGAAGGGACTTCCTCCAAACAAGGCAACACTTCTCACCTCATAATTCCTCTGCTTTTCTCCTCAGTCAACTGGGGCAGTGCTAGTCCATGGATCGTATCTCTGATTGGTTCTTACTAATGGACCAAGGGTGTCATAAAATGACAACATTTTTGGCGATTTCTGTGGGATGCTTGCCCGCTAAGCATATAGATCAGTAGCCTGTGTAATCCATTGGGCACAGAGTCATAACTTCAAGAAAAAAGAAAACTCTCTCCTCTGTAACCTACAAAGGATCAAGATCAGCCATTCTGAAGGGGAACAGCCTGTGCTTGTGCACTTCTTGGAAAACAAGAAACCTAACTAATATTTAAATTGTTACAATAAGAGGCAACTGATGCTTTTGCCTCTGTCAAAGAGGAACCTTTTGAAGGAGCTGATCCCCCTCGTACCATTGTTACCTTCACCATTTAGCTGCAATGGTTGAAATCACTTGTATGCATGCATTAGATCACACATACTACTCATGTGGTGAAAGAACACTTCGCCATTTAGCTTGCCACCATAGGGAAGCCATAGAAAATAGCCACTTGAGACATCTGATGATGCATGAAGAATACACATAGTAGCAAGGGGAGAGTTTTTAAGGGGTCGGCTAGCATCAAAAGAACTACTCCTTGCAAAAGGGAAGGCATCTCTATTATACAAGGGGGCATCATTTTTTTACAATAGTCGACCTCGTCTTGGCGTGAGTTGAAACCAAAGGAAAAGACCTCGAACTCACATGGTGATGAAAAGTATACCATATCTCTATCTTGGCCTGCACAAGGGGGCTCTTCAGACACATAAAACTAGAAACTTTGAAGCTCGGGTATACTGTCAAGACGAGCAACCAAAAGGTTGTCGGCATGACCAACATGTTGTTGCTCAACATCATCAAACTTGGCATGTTGGTCCCAAGTGAAACATTCAAGCTCAAGCACATCATCCCTAATGCCAAAAGAAACATCTTCACCTTGAATGAAGACTTCATATTCAACATCATCACTTTCAGGGACAGGCGAGAACCAACATACATCATAATCACATATGCTGACATCCAACTCATCAGCACAAATCTCGGGGTTATTGGACACCTCAAAAGAACAACTAAAATCTTCAAATTGTCTCTTTGTCTTTGTTTCCTCCTCTTGGCGACAAAATGCAACAACCTTAGGTTCATGGCATGATCCATCCGCCATGCAATCTGCAGCAAAACCATTACCCCTTGTGCCCTCCTCAAGTCTAGCTTGTTGCTCCAGAGCAACCACTGGGGGAGGTGTAGACATGTCCTTCTCCTCATGATCAATAAAGAAAGGAAGATTGTCAAATGATAGGACAGTGTCCTCCTTACCTTCACACTCCTCATGTTCAATGACCTGCTGTTGCAACTGATTGTTCTCAATATCCTCTTGTAGCATTGCCGATTCCTCCTCCTTTAGAGCATATGAAGACTCACTAATGGCTGTTCGAACCCCTTCGTCATGATGAGGATGGGAACCATCTGTCCTCCATACAACAGGTTCGCCCTTAAAAAGGGAGATAGCATCAGGGAAGGGCCTAGGTGGTGGGGGGTTTTGCAAAAGGCATTGAGGAGAAGGCTCTTGTATAACAACAACTGGAACTCCCTTGAAACTTGGAATTTTAAAACTAGGGGGGGTAGTAGAAGGCTTGGGAGGTCTCCCCTGTCTGAAGCTTGGGATTTCAAACTTAGGAACCCTAGGGGCATAATCCTCCTCCTGTATGAGTCGCATCTCTATGGCTGCTAGTTGCTCAATTTCTTTCTTCCTTGCAAAGGCAAGTTGCCTTGCAAGGAACTCCTCATGTTGTCTTTGGGCTCCCATCTGTTGTTGTTGAAGTTGAGCCTGATAAGAAAGTTGATCCTACTACAAATCCCACACTTGTTGCCTCTTCAACTCCTCTAGCTGCTTGGTGAAATCAAACAACACACTTTTGAGTTCTGCAATTTGCCTTTTTCCATCATCTTGGGGCTGGTTGGGCTGCCAAGAAGGTTGAGTAGGGGTGGGTGGGTGGCAAGCATTAGGGAAGTACCCACCTATTGCTGAAGTGAAGTTGTTTGGGTTGAAACTAGGAGCAGTCCTAGTTCGGTCTTGTTGGTAAGGAGGGGAAAAATGGTTGGCATTCTCATAGAATGGGGGTGAATGGAAGTTACACCGATGATATGAACTCATTTTAAAGCATTTGAAAGAGATGGAGTTTGTTTAACAAAATGCTTAAAAGAGCAGACGAACCCTCTCAACTAGAGATTGATAACATACCACAGATCCACCAAATGGTTGCAGAGTCACTAGGTGCTTGAAAGATGTTGCTTGCAAAGGCTTGATGAACTGAAGAACACACCGAATCTTTAGTTGGCTTGGGCCTAGGATTGCATGACTTCGGAACCTCGGGGTTCCGGAGTTGAGAACTTAGGCATCTCGGAACCTGGGGGTTTCAGGGTTCCTGACTCTCGAACTTCGGAACTTGGGCGTTCTGGAGTTGATGACTTGGGAACCTGGGGGTTCCAGGGTTCTAGAGTTAGAACTTCGGATGAACAAGAACTGGACTTGTTGAGCAGAGTCGCCAAGTGCTTGAGAGATGACTGCCTCTAAAGGCTGAGACACTAAGAACAACACTGAATCCTTAGCATGTATATCGAAAGTAAGTCCCACCGGACGTGCCAAAAACTGTTATCACAAAAGCTTGCACCCTTGATGAGCTATCAACTCAACAACCTTGTGAAACATGGAAACAACCCCGAAGTGTGGGACCTTGCGCAAGGGGGTTGAGTCTCCGGAGAAGGCTGACTTCCTTCTCAATCCAAGTGCAGGTGTTGAACCAACTCAACACTTTAAATTTTACTTCTAAGCCTATCCTAACAACTTGCAGAGGAAAAGGGAAGAGGGAAATGCTTAAAATGAAAGGAGGTGATGCACCAAGATAAGAGATTGTTTCTCTCCCTACCCGAATGACAAAGAATCAACTAAAATACCCAGGAGATGCACATACTTCAGTTGTATGAATGACCCCAATGCATGTATGGAGGTTAGAATTCGTTGAATGTCAAGAGGGGAGAAGGATTCGCACAAGTCACACTCAGAAATAAATTAACACAATATGTATGAGAGAAGAGCCACAAAACATACACCTATGATGAAGGTAAGGAAACATACACGGCATACATAAGTTGAAGGAAGGCAAGAATAGCAATTTCAATTCATTCAAGGGCCAATGGCCAAACTTACAGTTGCAGAAATGCAAGATAAATACAAGAGAAGTGAAAGAGCATAGAATAGCTCAAGCCAGTAGGGAGAGAACCCTTTACAATGAGGCTTAGCAACCTTTATATAGAAAACTGGTTGCATAAGAGAGATCATGACCCTTATGTGTGCAGGGAAATGTCAGTCAGGGAATGCAGGGAAGTGCATGCACCTGACTTTCTATACATGCAAGCAACCTGGCCATACCCTGGAAATGCAATCCTAAGAAGAAAGGCACTTCCAAAAGGTGGATTGTCTGACATTCCAAAGTCAGAGCATGCAGGCATGACACAAGCAACCATAATAAGCATGGCCTTGTACCTCTCTTGATGGAAATCCTGCAAAACTCATTAAATGCACCCCTGTAGCTCCACAAAAGGTGTACAAGTCGCCAGAGTTGTCAGAGCATTTAAAGCTTTGAGTGCTGATCACGCCATCCGGAAGTGTTGCAAGCCGGAAGGAAGGTGGAAGACTTCGGGAACTCAGGTTCCCGAAGTGAGGAAGACAGGGAAGGAACTTCGGAATTGTTGTGACCTTTTCACACATCGCCCCATTGCTACTGGGGACCCTCTGATTTTCTTGCTTTCTAGGGTTTTGTTAGCGTCTTGTGACCTTTTGCTGTAGTTTCACCAAGTCTTATCCAGTTCAGAGCATTTCAGGCCTGACTATTGAAAGTTAGTTTTTGCAAGTTATGTGATTCCGAAGTGTGAACACCACCAGAGTGCTTAGAGAGGCCAAAGGATGAAGATTGCAATTGATTTGGACGAATTTGGACAACTTTCTATTTTTAGAAAGTTTGCTTTTTTGCTTTTTCCTATTTTTTAGGAAGTTTCGTTTTTGGCATTTTTAGCCCGATCCCCGGTATGGCTATTTTTAGAAAGTTTTTCCTATTTTTTAGGGATGTCTTCTTTTTTGCTTTTTTGGGATGCAAACCTAGGGTTTACGCTTGTACCACTGACCAGCTTCGACCGGAACTCGAGAATTCCAAGTTTTGACCTAAAAAAGCTGAATCCCTAGATTTTAGGTTTTTTGCTTTTTCAGGATGCAAACCTAGGGTTTACACTTGTACCATTGACCAACTTCGACCGGAACTCGAAAATTCCAAGTTTTGACCTAAAAAAGCTGAATCCCTAGATTTTAGGCCTTTTGCTTTTTCGGGATAGGGTTTACACTTGTACCACTGACCAGCTTCGACTGGAACTCGAAAATTCCAAGTTTTGACCTAAAAAAGCTAAATCCCTAGATTTTAGGCTTTTTTGCTTTTTCGGGATGCAAACCTAGGGTTTACACTTGTACCATTGACCAGCTTCGACCAGAACTTGAAAATTCCAAGTTTCTATCTAAAAAGCTAAATCCCTAGATTTTAGGCTTTTTGCTGCTTCAGATGATCCACGTAAGCATGGATTTCAAATTTCAAGTTAATCCGGTTAAATTAGATTAAACTGTGAAATTTTGAAGTTTCTCTGAAAATTATGCTAAGTCTGGCTAACAAAGGTTTTTGAAGTATTTTTGCAGGTTCAAACCCCACCACGATGCAAGAGAGGCCATGAAGGAGCCTTGCCTGAAGTCCGCCATGCCTTAGAAGGCTGTGAGGGTGCTCAGTCTAAAGTCGGCCATGCCTTTGGGAGGTCACATGGGTGCCAAGCCAAAAGTCCGCCATGCATTTGGAGGTCATGTGGGAGACACCTTCAAAGTTCGCCCAAGCATGTGGAGAGATAGAAGAGCCAAGTCCGCCAAGGTTAGGAGGGTCAAGGTGAAGGAGCCTCCACCAAAGTCCGCCCAAGCAAGAGGAGCCTTGCCTAAAGTCCGCCACACCCTAGAGGGGCCATGAAGGAGCAAAGGCTAAAGTCCGCCCCATGCCTTAGCCAAAATTTTGCCTTGAAGAGAGCTATGAGGGGAGCCTTCCAAAGTCCGCCCAATGTGGAGAGCCTTCCAAAGTCCACCCAAGCAAGAAGAGGGATGCCTAAAGTCCGCCCAAGAGATGGAGGAGCACACCTCAAAGTTCGCCAAGGCTAGAGGGGCCATGAAGGAGCTAACACCAAAGTCCGCCCAAGGTGGAGCACTCTCCAAAGTCCGCCCCATGCCTTTGGGAGGTCACATGAGTGCCAAGTCCCAAGTCCGCCAAAGGTAAAGGAGGCCATGAAGGTCCTTACTCCAAAGTCCGCCCCACCTAGAGAGGCCATGGAGGAGTCAACACCAAAGTCTGCCAAGATGTAGGAGGCCATGTGGGAGCAAGGGTCAAAGTTCACCCCAATGCCTTAGCCAAATTTTCACTTTAATGGAGGCCATGAAGGAGTTCTAGCCAAAGTCCGCCATACCTTGGAGAGGTTGGCAAAGTGCGCCAAAACTTGAAAATGGAAATTCAAAATTCGAAAAAATCCACCT
Organism: Cryptomeria japonica; assembly: GCF_030272615.1. NCBI lineage: Eukaryota > Viridiplantae > Streptophyta > Pinopsida > Cupressales > Cupressaceae > Cryptomeria > Cryptomeria japonica. The sequence goes on from NC_081408.1 coordinate 185,264,310, forward strand.
ACACATTGAAAAGTCAAACAAAGATGCCAGTGATGTCACTAAATCCACTGGGATTTCAAAATTAAATCCAAAATGAAGAAATATCTAAATAAAAAAAAATCCTCAAAATAAATCCAAAATGGAAAGTTTTTTTTGAGAATATTGAGGGAATATTAAAAAAATTATTGAGATATTAATTCAAAAGGGAAAGTTTTTTTTGAAAGGGAATATTGGAGGATTGATTAATATCTTCAAACTTAAATCAAAATGGAAAGTTTTTTTTTAGAATTAGAAGTATGAGTTGGATGATTTTAGGGGTTTTGCTTAACCTTGTCTACATATACTTCATTATCAAATTCATTATTACACCAAGAAGTTCAAAATTACTAAGGAGAGCTTAGTAAAGTATGCCAGTTTGAAGATCATCTGGAGAAAATTCTAGATATTGCTGGAAGTGGGATAATATTTTTGGCAGAAGGCTTACAGATTTCTGGAGAAAGGCATCTTTTCTGAATTTTCTGAATATTATGGAGAAAAGTCTAGCCTTACTCCTATCCAAGTCAGAGGTGAAATTAAAATTGTGAATTTTCTGAATATTTTCCAGAATTTAATAAATGATTTTTTTTCAAAAAAAATTTGGAGGAAGAAAATCATTTTTTTTTGGCTAAGTATGATTTTTTTTTGAAAGTTTTGACACTTGGTGGTAACCACAACCAGCTTTAAGATTGAGGGTTTTAAGGTGAAAATTCGATTTTTATGGCTAAGTATGAGAATAAAAAAAAAAATGGAAAATTTTCCAACACTTAGCCATTTCACAGCCCCGTTATTTTCAAAACTTAGCAAATCATTTTCTAACTTTAAAATTTCCATCATTTGCCTGCAGGCCCTAGACATTATGAAATTCCAGGTAAACAAAGATGCTCCTCCGGAGTCGAGGATGACTTCCAAGTGGAAGAACATCAGCAACACCAACCTTGGACACATCAATCTGAGGGAGTTTAAGAAGCGAATGTTTGGTCTGGACAACCTTGTGCCTACCACCATTGCGCGAAAAATGATGAAGAGTGGTATCGTGCACGCTGTCGGCTTCCTCCCCACCATGCAGTGCAATGAACTAGTAGTTGAATGTGTCAAACACTACAACCCCATCAGTAAGGATATTGTTGCACCTGATGGAAGAGTGTTGGCGAATGTCAGCGATGAGGTCATCATAGAGGCCTTTAGGATTCCTGAGTACCACAACGCAGTATATATGACCAAGGACGAAGCTGACAGTCTGTACCACGACCACCTGGAAGAATATGATGCCATAGTTAATCATTCCTGGCTAGACAAGCCGGGAAGGGCGCCTCCAAACTCCAGAGAAAGAGCCTAGTGCCAGCATACTTCAAGGAGGACATTGGGGACATGATTGTCTTGCTCAATAGAATAATAGGAAATCCTCAGGGAGCTCCATTCGAACCCTGGCTGTATTATTTCATTAATGAAATAATCAATGGAGTAAAAATGATAGACTGGGCCCGTATGATCAGCAACAACCTAGACAACCAGCTAAGGAATCTGGAGGCGAATAGGACTTTGTTCATGAGTTCTTACTTGTTCTATTCTTTAGCCAAGACCTACAGGTACAGAGGTCTCACTTGTAGAGGAGAAGTTGGGAACAAGGAGAACCAATTTCTAGTATATGATTGCTATCCCCAGCTCCATATGGAGGAGAAGTTCCATTTCAAAAGGGTGAATGATACCTTCCTGATGCACATTACCCGGACCCTTCAAGGTGGCCTGCACCAGAGGCTCTCTCAAGAGTCTATGGACTTCATCGGTCGGTTCGAGTGTTGGTACATCCAATATCCAAAGTTCACTTACCTCCGAATTCAGGGATTCTCTAGGCCCCCATACAAGCTTCCAGCTTACCCTACCAACCGAGTGGTGTTGCTCGAGGTTGCGAGACAATTGCAGGAGTATATAGTGATTCAAAGGGATAAGCAGAAGAAGGCAGGGACATCCTCACTTACAATTGGTAATGGGCTGGAAACATGTCCATCATCACAGGCTGTAGCTACCGCTGAGAAAGAATTGGCCTGGTATCCCTTCTACCAATATAAGGCAAGAAAAGATTTTGATCCATTCCATAGGATAAAGAAGATCGAAGGGACAACGTTTGAGCACAGACTGGATCTAGAAGACTACTGGGCTAATGCAGCCGATAGTTTCAAGATCCGGAAGAGGTTCTGGTCAAGAATTCCTTCGAGTATGGTGAGAGCAACGGAAGTATTCAAAGTTGCCGATCAAGCAGAAGAAAGCCTAGAGCTTCAGCAGCCGGGTTTTGAGAAGATGAAGAATGAACCCTTAGTCTTGATAGATTGGATAGAGGGAGAAAAATCAGATCTAGCAGACCTCATGAGGTCGGTGGTTGAGTACTCAAGGTGGTGGGCGTCTGAAAAGACAAAACAGTTGAAGGCCAAAGGTGTGGTTTTAACTTATGAATTAATGGGAGTAGATGATACTCTGTCCGTCCATCCTTGTACCTCCACCGGTGATGCTCGGAATCCAGAAAGTGTTGGATCTCGAAAGAGAAAGGAGTTGGGTGGAAGCTCCACAAAGGTCACAAGGAAGAAGGCTGTAGGTGAGAGAAGAGAATCTAGCGAAAGTCACTCCATCCTAAGTGCTGCTTTCATTGCGCCTGATCAGAGTACCATTGGGGAGCAAGAGATGAACATCTATGTGATTGATGATGAAGTAAGAGTGCTTTCCCAGCTAGTTGAGGAAGTGGTGGATAAGGTCTTCTGAACTCCAGACAGGGGGCAGAATGAAGCCCCTACAATCTTCTTGGATGGCATACCAGCGAACCCAGGAGAAGCAAATGATGAGTTTGATCGAAACACTGTAGAACAATCAACCATTCCTGATTGGCTGAGAGCAAGGATAAAGGCCAAGGTTCCCAAGGATGCCCACTTAACCGAGGAGGTTACCGCAGCATTCCTGGAGAAGGTGAATGAACCCACTATAGCTAAACCGCCCAAACCAGCCAGGAAGTTTTCCCTGATTCAGAGAGACAGTGCCGGATTCAGGACAATCCAGATAGCAGTACCCAAAGAAGGGAAGACTAGAGACAATGTCACCGCAGATGATTACAAGATTACCACCATAGAGATGGGTAAGCCTACCCAGGACCGAGAGATCCAATATTTTGATGACTCCTGCAACATTCTAAAGACGAGGCTGGCTCATGAAAAAGAAAAGAGGAAGAAAGTGGAAGAAGAGAACCAGCAGTGGAAGAAGTATGTTCTCCATCTTACCAGCCTGCTCAACCATGAAGTCTTGGCTACTCCACCACAGCCTCTTCAACAGGGATCAATGAAGGACTATGATGATATGAAGGGATCATACACTCAAGAAAAGGAGTGGATTTCAGACGCTTTGATACGTGCTGACACCCTGGTAGAAAACTTAGTATCAGTGCATGAGGCAACTTCTTTGTTGATTGATCGTATCCAGGATCTAGCATCCAATTGGGAAGAAGAGGATGAAATTCAAAATGAAATACTCCCTCACCTGAAGGTTATCCGAGGCATGTCAAAGAGGAGCTTAGTGGATGCAGGCATCATACAGACATGAGACAGGTACGACTTCGGCACGTGATACTATGCTCTGGTCACTCGGATTGAGGTTCTGAAGAAATCCGAGACCAAGTGTTTTGAGACAGAGGCAAGGGTTAGAGAGATCCTGGGCAAGGTATTCCGTGTGGCGTCAGAGATCTGGAAGAAGGAAAGCCTAAGGGAGAAGCATTTACAAGTAGAGAACCTGAAAGCCAGGATTCAGGCAAGCTTCTTCCGAGATTTAGGGATGATTAACAAAGGCGATCTTTCGAAGATTGCAAACTTCCTCTCCATCGACGACAACTTCCTCACCCAAGTAGTGGAGTGGGAAGGCATCCTTGCCACATGCGCCGACGATGTGGATCTCATCGACTTCTAGATTGGCGGTTTGCCAAGTGTCACCATGGAGGAGGTCAAGCTCGTGGTGTCCAGATATGTTGAATCTTTGAAAGAGGAAAGTGGTCACTCACCTCAGTAAAATTAGCTGCTACGCCACTTGTCACTCTTTCATTTGCTTGAACTGATAGTATTTCGGGAAACCCTAATTAGGGTTTAGGACTTTCAGTCTTGGCCCTTGATCGCTGTTTGATCTCGGCCATTCGTTTATTTTTGAGAAACTATATAAGGTTGCCTCCTCTCATTTGAAAAGGGTGAGGTTTTTGATGTATTGTTGCTTAAGGTCATTTCCAGATAATATATTGCATGTGCGCTGCTCTGTAATCTCTATTATTTGAATGATTTGCATGGTTTCAATTGCCTCAACACTTAGTTAGAATTAATTTAGATTTGCTTTCATTGTTGTTAATTTGAATGAAGGATTTGATAAGTGTCAATTAATGGTGTATCTCCGCTCACACTTTTGGTAAATGGATGATTTCCATCTTGCCGTGTAAAGTTAGTCTGAGCCCATCCCCTGTGCATCCCAACATCTCGATCATAAGCACAACCCATTGAAGATTGCACCGACCTTGTGTAGTTGTCCCTAGTGTGGCGAAGCAAGGTTTGGTTCTCGAGAGCACCCAATTGACACCGTCTCCAGAATTCGTAGGATTAGATTAGCCTTCCTAAACCCTATCTCTTTTTCCCTTTCTTTTGAAAGTCTAAATCCCAGAAAATCCCCCCAAAAAAAGAAGAGCCTAAATTGCTAAATCCATCTAAGTCCAGCAGTTCAAAATACTTGTCAAACGTAAGTCCCCCTTGAAAATTTCAGCATACACTACCCAAGAAGCTATTCCCCTAAAGTCGCTTGTTCGCACATATAGACCTTGGAATCAGCAGTGATTTTTCAGGAGAGGATAGAATACCTTCGGGTATCCTATCCTAATGTTTGGTAGATGATAAAACAGACACCAACAAGAACCTCGGGGTTCCGGAGTTCTGGGGAAGGGGAAGGAGACGAGGAAAAGAACTTCGGAACCTCGGGGTTCTGGAGCTCCGGGAAAGGGAAGAAGAGACAAGGAAAAGAAGTTCAGAACCTCAAGGTTCCGGAGCTCCGAGAAAGGGAAGAAGAGACTAAGAAAAAGGAAAAGAGGAGACCTAGCAAAGGAACTTCAAAACCTCGGAGTTTCAGAGTTCCGAAGAACTGGAAAAAGGCTAAGGGAGGAACTTCGGAACCTCGGGGTTCTGGAGAAGAGGGAAAAGGCAGCAAGGAAGGGACTTCAGAACCTCGAGGTTCTGGGGAACAGAGAAGGAGGCAAGGAAAAGGCGAGACTTAGCAAAGGAACTTCGGAACCTCGGGGTTCCAGAGTTCCGGGAAGGGAAAGGGCCAAGGGGAGGAACTTCGGAACCTCAGGGTTTCGGGTATTTGGAGAAAAGAAAGGGAAGGCTAAGGAAGGAACTTCGGAATCTCAGGGTTCCGGAGTTCCAGGGAAGGGAAGAAGAAGAGGAGGGAACTTCGGAACCTCAGGGTTCTGGAGTTCCGGGGAACATGAAATAAAAGGAAGCAAAGGGAAGGGACTTTCTCCAAACAAGGCAACACTTCTCACCTCATAATTCCTCTGCTTTTCTCCTTGATCAACTAGGGCAGCGCTGGTCCATGGATCGTATCTCTGATCAGTTCTTACTGATGGACCAAGGGTGTCATAAAATGACAACAGAAACCCCTTGCCAAACCATTTCACTCCAGCCCCTATTAAACTCCTGATTTAACTGTTTTCGCAAATTGTCTAGCAAAAACTTGAACTTTTAATATCTTAGAAACAGGAGGCATTCTGGTTTGAAAACTTTCCACATTGTAATGAATAGCCTTATGATTGTCCTTGTAAAATATTTTTGCTCCATCTCTTATAGATTTTCAAATTTTTGAATTTTTTGCAAATCTCGGCAGGTTGCATCGCTGCTTCTAAGGGTTCTGACTACAATGGAGATTTTTCTTCCACATGGTGTTAAACTTAATATTTGAGGATAATTAGGGACCCTTTTGACTAGGAACAATTCTACACAAGACTTTGGACACAAAAAGTTTAAATTTGGCAAGTTTAAAAACGTCCCTAAAACCACTACTTCAAGTCCATATCTAATATCAAACAGCTGTTTTCTCTTTCTCAATTGTGAAATAAGGAGAAACCTTTATCTTTCATTGTTCTGTTAGTCTAAAGTTTGATATCTCCAGACACGACATTACACCTCTCCCTCTAAGTTTTTATATTCGGAGAGTGCCTCTTCTATAGATGGATGCGGCCCTTGATTTTGGCTTCTCTAAATATTTGAGTGCTAATGCCTAATCTAAGATTCAAGGTTTGAAATTGGGATTAATGTTTCATCCTCAACCATACAATATTAATTGGTTGAATTCAGATATCGAGAAATGTGTCACAATATAGTGCTGATCGGCATATGATGTCAAACCATTTCAGGATTAATTCGTTTGTGATGTTGTGCCATAGGAGGTAGTGTCATGCCCTACCTGGGAAATTTTTTTATGTCACAGCACCATGGTGTATTGAGTCTAGGTCCTTAAAAGAGTAATTTACATTGGAGCAACATTAAAGGATTATAGAGGTCAGTTCTGAAGCTTCACTTAATTAGTATTAAGCAGTGCTGTAAGGTGACAAGGAAAACTAGGATGTTTATTTATTTAACAGTTGTACCTGAAGAAGAAAATACTTTTTAGTAATTGAGAATTCACAACAAACTGGTTATATTGCTTTAGAATATGGTGACATTTCAAACTACAGACCAGGGTTCCTCTTCATTTTTAGGTGAAGCAATCTATTAGCCTCATTCTAGATCTGCTATTGTCTAATACTCCTTCACACCACGAGTTTTGTTGGAGGATGATAAGATAAAATGCCAAAGTTAAAAATTGATACACGCAGAATGTATCATACTTGTTCTTCACCATGTAGCAATATACCCATGTAAGTGCCAAATAAGGATGGAACATGCAGGTTTTGTATTGATTACATGTCTCTCAACATGGTAACAATGAAAAATAGATGCTAATTCCCAGAAGTTGAGATTTATTGGATCAACTTCAACTTGCCAACTATTTTGCTGAGATAGGCCTCAAGTCAGGTTGTCATTACTTACATCTTGACCTCATTGATATTTGAAAAGCCACATTCAATGCAAAGTTTGCTTGAAGAGTTAGTCATGCCATTTGGCATAATGTGGGAACCAACGGCATCCATGAGAAGAACATCTGAATCATTTTTAACCAATTCTCCAGACCTTGCATCAACATAAGCTGTATAGTAACTTAGAAAACTGCTTTAATTTTTGTAATGAAGTAAATTAATACTTGTGGTACATTGTTGAATGTGGGGTTATGTTGAACTGGAATAGAATTGATATTTTGAGTCATTAAAGAATAGCCACTAACAAAGACTCTTGTAGCTTTCTAGGCCTTGAAAACTTATATGGGAAGTTCGTACTTGATTTTACTTTACATTTACAATCTTTGCTTAAATAACCAAAGGTAGTGTCAACGTAGTATTCACTTGGTCAAACTAGAAATTGTTTGAAGAATAGAAAGATGTTCAATATCACTACTTGTCGTATCAAAGATTCAACAATGATTTTATATGTAAACCAATGCACCTGGATATGCACTTAGTTCAGTTCCCTACTCAACATGGAGGTCCAATTGCCTACCATAGTGTGGCTTTGACCTAAAGTATCAGAAAAGGCCAAACATATGATGAATTGTATGCCATTGTTCAAACAGGCAAGCAATGTAAACATTGCATTCTCGGAAATCATGCATATGGACTGTACCCCTTAGCAGTTCTTGAAGAGATTAAAACAAGGTGCAATGAGCAATACCATAAATGGTTAACTTACTTGCAATTGCAGCAATTCTACCTGAAGATCCAGCATAAGAAAGGCAACACAAATCTGGTAGTTGGGTGTTTGATTCTTGCACTAATTAAAGTGTTGCTTTTCTTATTTATATGAGTGTGAGATTCAAGGATCTCTGACATAAATCCTGATTTTTCTGAGACATCATATGTTGAAAGATGGGAAGTCAGTTATTTGCGATTTGCAAGTTACTATACTATACCACTTTGGACACCTTTGTGTACCACCAGGTGGTTTCAAAAGTTAATAAATGGGAAGCACATTTCTGTAAGGTAGTCGGACACTTTGGAGTAGTGAAAACACTAGGATTTTGGAAGAGATTACTCTATCAGTTACATATTAAAACATTGAAAGATAGATCAGGTCTTGTATGATATCCATACCTTCCAACAAGACACAAATATCATGTACTCGTTTTCTAATGGCAACCTGACCTTGGGAGTTAGTCTTATTGGACTTGTTTCTAGCAGTGCTCAACTAAAAGTGTTCATTCTTGTATTTTTTAGTTGCAGATAAATTCTCTAAGACAGCTATTTCAATGTTCCATGGGTCATGTCTCCTAGATCTGAGTGATATCTTGCGGGCTTGGGGACATGGAGAAAATGTCACCTTCCATTCCCCTTTGTTTTGGTCTTTTTAGAGATTTCTTGGCATCCCTTGGCTGTCACCTGGATGTCCCAACATCCCCTGGCCATCCCCAAGATTTAGGACAAATCCCATATCAAACACATAAAAACAGAAAACAAACAAATTAAAAAAACTTAAAACAAATGAATCCCTAAAAGTGGGGACCACCAAGGTCTCCCAACCCAAAATTTAAAACACACTTCCATTGCTGTTTTCCATTCACCAAAAGAGAAAAGAAAAATAGAAGAGGAAAAAGGATGAAGAGCAGTTCCTGAGATATCAATCAGATGATGTATCCCAAAGATGAAAAACTCTTAATCGGCAATAAATCTTTTGGCCGAAATTTTTTTTAAAATCGGGAATCGGCAAAAAACCGGCAATAAATTGGCAAATTTATCGAACATTTGAAAATATATAATTTTTTAAAACATAAAAAACAAACACACATATACACTAAATTTATAGAACACAATAACATATTACTGGTTTCCATCATATATAAATCATATATGAAATTATTGGGGTGGGCAGCAATATGTGAGTTCTGCTGGTTATATAAAATGTTATAATTTAGCACTACATATTTAGCACTACTGGTTTATGAAATTTTTGTTTTTCAGAATCATGTTATAAAAAATGTGCTCTTAAAGTTTATTTCATGTGAATTATATATAATTATAAAAAAATGTAGCACCCATATTGTATGTAATATATATAATTATATATTTATATATATTAAAAGAATTAATGAGCAAGCATTCGAATGATAAAAACTTTTGAATGGTGTCGGATGGATGAAGCTGAAATCACGTGGAGGAAGCCGAAATCGCTGGCGTCAGGCGTTGGGGAGCACAGTCGCACAATGAAAAAACCTGTTTTTTATTTGGCCTGTGTTTTGTTTATTTGTTTTAAGTTTTTAGTATTTTACTTTTTACTTTTTAGTTTTTTAGAAATTAGGGTTTCATTTTTTAAGACGCAATATATAAAAATTTAATCGCGATTTTATCCCGATTTTTCCTGCCGAAAACTTGCGATTTTCCCGGGAAAATCGGTCGCGATTTTATGACCAATTAAATCAGCTGGCTATTTGCCTCTCGATAAATTGCGATTTAGCCAATTTTTCAGCGATATTTTCATCTATGATGTATCCAGTCTCTGAGCTTGTCGCTCAATGTACCTATGTATTATGCATGATGTAACATTTCTTTTTTTGGCATCTCTCAGTATAAATCATGTTTAATATTATGTCTATGATTATTGGTCTGTCAAATTAATCATGTAACTAGTGAATTACTATTGTACTTAAATCTTTGAAATTCAAGCTTCTTTTGGTTTCATGTTTGTTTTTTAAAGCATTTTTGAACTATTTGTACTTCAAAAATTCAAATGTTAAAATTTTAAAGTTTATTTTAATAGCCACCTCTTCTTGTAAAACATTTATCTGTAAAAATATTGACGTCCCTGAAATTTGGAGAAACATTGAGCTATCCTAATACCTTTGTAGAAATCAGTCTCAGCATTTTATACAGCATTACACTTGATATCTGTGAGACAGCTTAGCTGCTGTTTCGATGTTGTCTGGCTTTTGTGCCAGTTGTCAGTTGTTGTACAGGGTTCCAGCGCCCTTTCAAAATCTGTTTTACCCATTTAATAAAAAAATATTACTCTTGATATGTGGGTTCATTATGGTTTGCTAGGAACTATAGTTTCTAACAAGAATTTTTTTAAATGATGATACAAAATTCACTAAATCTAGAACTTATCCTCAAAGAGGAAACCAAAGTGCTAAATAAAATGGGTGTAACTTTTGGAATGTACAACCAAAGTATAAATGCACGTGGGATGAAAGTTTTCCTCTTATTCAACATTATGACAACAAAGCCACAAACAAATTGGCAGGCCACAATCCTTGAGGTTTTATTGATTTTTCAGCCTCTAGTATCTATGGATGTAGTTTATCCAGTGCTGCCAACAATAGAGTTATCTTCAGCTCAAAAGGAAGTTGACAAACCTATAAAGTTCATTGAACACATTTAGAATATTTAGCGTCAAGTTCTTGACTTCCTGCAAAATACTAATGTGAAGTATAAGCAATATCCAGACCAGCATCACAAGTGATATCAATGCAATTTTGGTAATACAAAATTTGGTCACGTCTCCTGAAGGAGAGACATCCTCATGGAAAGATCAAACATGTTCAGCATGGACCGTATACAATCAAGTAGGTGGAAGATGCCATCCTTGAGCTGAACCTTCCATCCCACATTGGGCTGCACCCACTTTTCAATGTTAAGTTTGTAGGAACCAAAAATTCACCATTTACAAAGTTGCAGTATACATGTAGACATGGATCATAGTCAAGCATACTAAGAACCAAGAATCTACATTTACAGAGTTGCCAAGAAAGATAGATCACTTACCAAGGTAATTGGATATATAGAGCTTGAGAAGAAATCCATTTTTAGTTTCTTAGCTTGCCACGGTGTGGACTATTTCTTTTCAAGGAGGGTTGATTGATCCTAGTGGCAATATAAGTGTCGTTGTCAAGTGGCAATATGAGTGTCCTAGTCAAGTGCCAATATTCCTTGAGTCTGCCTAGTCCTAGAAACTCCACAGTTTTGTGTAACATTCTCATCAAACACTCTAGCCTGATGCTGGTTGGTGCTAGCAGAAGAACCTTAAGAAAGCTTTCAGACGGCCTCATCCTTTCCTCGTACACGTCTATAGTATTAAGGCTTTTCACAAGCCTTTTTTAGTTTATCTATCTGTCATTGTAAAAATATATTTTTGAGTGCACTCCGTAGTAATTCTGGAGAGATTTCTTTTTGTTTCTCAAGGCAATGGAATCTACAGAATGAAAGTGAATCTAGAAACAACAAGTAGAGACATCTTATTTTGTCTTGCTGGCCTTGCTTGTACCATCAAAATAAATGCTATGTTATATTTGAAGACATACTGTTGTGATTGCATAAAGGATTTAGTTTCCTAACGGATATATATTCAAACAGGTGCTTTTCAAAGATGGATTATTTCAGTGGAAACGCCTAGAAAATCTCATTGTGCTGGCAAAAGAGCAAGTGGCCATCATGAGTCGGAGTCCAGCATTGCAAGAAAGAACCAGGCAAGGAACTATCTTTCTAAAATGTCTTGATTTCTTCTTTCTACACAGACACAGCTCAGTGTGAATTTCATACTTTTGGATGCTGTATATTTGCATTCTACATGTGTCATTTTTTTAATCAATCTAATTTCTCTCAATTGTAATGAACATTAACTTTTTCAGTAGGAAAAATAATAAAGTTGTATCATACATACTAACGTATTTATAATCACTTTTTCTCACTTGAGGTGATCCACAGACAAGGCATAACAAATCAGCAAGTTGAAAGAAAACTAGATCTGACAGATACACTTAAAGATGGTGCTAGAGTGGTAATGGTAGATGCTGGCATTCGCCGTCAACTTCTTTTAGCCTTGACAGAGGATTCAAAATTGCATATTAAAGAGGTCAGCTTGATGAATATAATTTTTCCAAATTTAGCTCATGACTTTGTGGACAAGGTTTTAGTCTCTTAGCTTTTTACAATGCTACTGTTACTAAATAATTCCATCTAACAACTTTTGTTGCAGCTTATGGATATTTACAGATTAGTTGAAGGGGAATTTGATATTCCCTCATTAGCTATAGATCTTGTTCAAGGCAAGTCATATATTTTTTTCTAATTTGATTGTAATATATGACAACATTTTTATTGCTCTCATTTGATTGATTTCAGTGTGCCAAAATTCATTTTTATTATGTTGCTAAATTGCTTGGTTTTTTCACAGGACTGCCAGCTGCTACACGAGATATGATCCTGTCTTGGAGTGAGTCTGTTCTGCTAGATCGTTGAGAATGGAAGTGTAAGCCATTGTAACTTTTGAGTTTTGGGGATTATTTTAAGTTATTAACGTCATAAGTTATTCTGGAAACTGTAGGGAGAAAAAAAAATTAAATGGTAAGTTATCTTAGCAGAGATTTAATAGGCTTGATGGAAACTGTTCCTCTTGTAGTAGAAATATCTTTTTAATTCAAATTCTAAAGAATACTCAAGGAAGGGTGCATGTTTACCCATCATTTAAATTTGTATTTGTATATTACAAACCTTGGAATCAATATTGCTATAGATTCTTGTATTTTCTATGCTTGTGCAAGTTGTGCTATGGACTTATGAATGAATCATTGATTTCATTATTTATGGCACCATATCGTCTGAAGTATTCAGATGTTTATGTCACATCTTTTATGATATTTAGAATTTTTAATAATATTTTTTTGTACAGCTCACAACTCTAACGACTAATTGAAATTGTAAGGTGGCTATCTTTTAACATTGGAGATGTTAAGAAGTTTAATGTAGATCTCTTTGATGATGGTCAAGTCTTGTAAAGTTCTAAAATAATTGTATTAAGAAATAAACAATATATGAGGATGTTAACAAGCACCCTTTTTTCTCTGGCCTACTCCCTTTTCCAAATGCCATTAACTTTCATTAATATCATTTCTACTAGATGTCAATAGATGTCAATATGTCTGCTTCTTGGTAACTTACAAATTTGTTTCACATTGTGTACATAAACATTCGTTGGAGTCACCTCAGAATATGCTCAGGTGTGAAGAGTACAGAATATTAACATGGACATCATTTTTCAGGAAATAGGATTTTGGCACAATAAATAACTTTTAAATTTGTGGACTCCTTTTAAGTAAAATATGATACATTGTTGCCGATTCTTGTTGGTGAGATGTACGATATGTTGATTTAAGGTAATCTTAGAATAATTAATTTGTTAATATTGATAACACAATGAAATTTAATAAAATCACATGACAGATAAAATTGCTAAACCCCTTTCAACGTTTTGATTTTAATGACGTTTAAAAGCTGTTGTGAAACAATCTGATTCAACAAAACTAGAATTATATTGCAAATGTTAATCAAAGAAAGACCATGACAAATGGAAGTTAAAGATCTAAATATGATTATATGATGTAATTTAATCATGTGTTTAAATTTAAATTGATGATGTTAGAATTTGTACAAAAATAATATTTTTTAAAATAATCAATGAAGTAAATAGATATAATATAATAATAATTTTTTTTTCTTACTGTCAAATTTTAAATTATTTTACAATTTTTCATGATTTTTTCGTTCTTATATTTAATTATTCTTGAATCAGAATCTCTTATATTTTTTATATTTCACTCTTCAATGGTCTGGAATACCCATACAAACTAAAATTGATAACATCATTAAAAAAATAAAATATATTCTATATTGTGACTCAACCTTTGATTCTTATATTTAATTATTCTTGAATCAGAATCTCTCATATTTTTTATATATCACTCTTCAATGGTCTGGAATACCCATACAAACTAAAATTGATAACATCATTAAAAAAATAAAATATATTCTATATTGTGACTCAACCTTTGAAAATACAAAATAATGTGGTCAATAAATAGAATCAAGAACACTAGTTATAATGAGTTCAACAAGTGCCACATAGTGGAATCGAAATAGTAATTTATTAATTTTAATTAATATATTGTTTAATTTAATTTAATTTAATTTATTTTATATTATTTATCTTTCTTGTTAATTTGTAATTGAAATAGTAATTTATTAATTGTAACTAATATATTGTTTAATTTAATTTATTTTGTTTTATATTATTTATCTTTCTACAATTGTGTTGTCTTAAATGTATAATTATAAAATATTTTGTGAATAATTAAAATTGCATTGTTATTAATATACAATTTTATATTATTATTAAATTATTATTAGTATATTACCATTTTTTTATTATTAAATTATAGTTAGTATATTGTTACTTTAATTTGTATTATTATATTATTATGAAAATATAAATATTAAAGTTTTCTTTCTCTTCATAATTTTCTCTTAAATATACATGTTGAAGATAAATTAAAAAATATGTCAAAATATATTATAGTGTAAAAATTTAATGTTATTTATAATGTCCAAATATTTTTTTTATAAATTCTTGTTTGTATTATATTGTTTTTAAAGTGACAACCGGCTATATAGTTGCCACTAAATCCATTTATTTTGGATTTCCTAAAAATCCGCTCTATAACAAGTAAATTGTATAAAAATTTAAAGTTAAAACTTGTTTGTGATTGATTCACATTAACTTTTTTAATAACTAGGTAGTTGGAAAAACAAAAAACTCATTAGAATAGTATTGTCTTACGGCAAGTACTATTAACCTACATTAGAATATGAAAGACACTTCACAACTATTGCTTAATTAAAGTATCCTAAATCTCAATGTAATTCATTGTTTTAAAGATCATATGTTGGGATTTATTTAAATTAGCATATTTAATATTTCGTACACACTTTGTTGGATTGGATAGTCTTACATCTAAAAATATGGATAAACAATCTTGAAGACCCTTTTAAAGGTGATATTATTTGATAGACACCAATAATTATAAAGAATTCTCTTACTAATTAGTTTATTATTGAAGAAAAAATATGAATTTAAATATTATAGTTTATAGATATAAACTATTAACATATATTCTATTGTAACACTATTAATTGTTTGAGTTTTTATAGATAATAATTTAATTAATCATTTTTTTTTGGCTATTGAGTAATAAGTTTGAATAATAAAATTCTTTACTACAAAACTTGTCATCTATTTTAAATTAAAATAATGTCTATTTGTTTATTGTCTTTTAAAAAATTATTATAACAAATAAACACAAGTTATTAGGACATCTAAGAATCTATTATAGAAGATTTCTTGTTTTGTAGATGTTTTGGGAGACATCTAGAGACATCATCTCATATCCCATATTGCCACATAAATATTTTTATTGCCAACAAAATAGATTGACACAAATTTCAAGTGATTGATGAATCAATCTTGAGAAAGACGAGTTTATATATTATGCATAGAAAAATGAGACATTAGTAAACCAACACATAATCAAAATATGCAAGTAGGAGAATTTTACCAAATTTGTATTCTTTTTCTAATCATATTAAAAAATTAATAGGGTGCAATGGATGTTATAAATAACAAGGCAAGCAATAAAGGTTATTGATACTAGAAAAATAAATAAACATATTAGAGCAGTTTCCCTATGTACACTGAGTTATTTTTCACCACCCTTACATATGAAAGAATGCATGAATATCAATGTACATTATAGTTGCAAAAAAATAATGGAAGATGTAATAGTTCATGTTCTTGAATGAGCACTCTATAAATTGCTTGTTAGTTACAATTCTTGACAATTGGTATTTCACTCCACAATTAAAAGGACATATATTGAATACATAACATGTAACAAATTAAGACGTATGAAGGTTCACACCAAGTCGACACACCTTCCAATTATCCGCATAAAGGTTCTACACACAGCCGCATGAACCAAAACACATAAGTCGGTTCATATCAATCTACTTTACCAAGCACTTAATCGGAACCCAAAAATAAGATATGCGGATCACCACGAAAAAAGCATGACATGCTATGAACAATATCCAATGACCCACAACAACCTTGGAGCACTAGCAAGATGAGGAATGCAGCGTATTCCTCCACAAAGTCTTGAAACTACACCAACACTGATCACAAATATAAATGACACTCGTAGAGAAACATCCATCCAACTGAGAAACTGAGATCGATCTATCATAATCATTCTAATAGAAATTTGATACATATCCAGTATATACACATACTTCCAAACAAATATATTGTCCACTAGGACAATCAACAAGATAGTAACACATTATTTAGACCAAACCAAAGTCATTAATCTTCCGAAAACACAACATATCATCAATGTTAGCCATCTAGAAAGCTTATAGATATTAGCATAGCATATTCACCTATTCCTGAAAAACATCACATCAATCTGCACAAGAATCTTCATAGAATTTTGCGTATCACTGACTGATAGGCATATGTGCCAACAACCAAATACAATCAATATCAAGAACATAACCAAAATATCAAGATTGCGTACTTCATTACATCACTTCCGGACTAGTAGCACTAACAACCAAAAAAAATAACCAGGCCACCAATAAGTCAACTAGACCAAGTAGGTTTGACATGTTGGACAACAACAATAGGTTTGACATCTGTGACAACAAAGACTCATATATGCAACAGTTTGTATATTCATGTGATGGTTCTTTCTTTGAATTTTTGAAGAATTATCATAGTTTGCAATAGGTTCTATTGTGACCATTTCACACATCACCCCAATGCAGATGGAGACACCATTTTTTGGCTTGCAATTTCAATCTTGGGCAACTTAGTAGTATTCTAGATCTCTCCTTCAGATGAAATGAGTTATATCAACTCCTCAAAAGATTGGATTGGTTGTTAAGATAAAAAGTTGAGAGGCAATTGTCTGAGAGATTTGAATCTGATTGCTTGAATTTGAAGTGATGTGGTTGTTTGAAAATTACCCTAAATATGAAAAAGTTTTGGATTATAAAAAATGAAGCATATCCTTCTTCCATCCTTCCCTCCATCCCATATCCTTCATACCCCCTTTGCCATGGCATCCTTCATGCCTCTCTCTATCATTCCTACCATTCATCATCCCCTACTCACCCACCTACCTATCCTTCATCTACCCTTCCTTCCGTTTCACCCATTTCCTAACCCACACCTCATAACCTTTACCTCCCTTATTCCCCTAAACTTACCTTCCATCACCCCAATCCTATCCCTTATCCTTCCATTTTCCTTCACTTACCTATCCCCATCTCCTATCTTCACTCTCTATCATATCCTAAACTTCCTTCACTGTCCCCTTATACCCTCCATCCCATCCTTTACTACCTTTTACCTCCCACACCTTCCAATCCTTATACCTCCCAACTTCCATTTTCTACCCACCCTCAAATCCTTGTTCTCATTCCTTACATCCCCCAGCATCCTATACTTCACATCCTTCACACCTATCTCCACGCAGCATATCCCTTATATCTCCATCCCTTACCACCCCCTTTTCCGTGGCATATCTCCTTCCAACCTTCCGCGTACCTTTGGTGTATTGCCTAAGTCCAAAATACCCCAACGAGCATGTAAAAGAAGTGTGTGCTGCCAACAAGGATAAGGAGGGGCCCACTCATAAAAGAGATGTTTTATTTAAAAGATGAGATTGATCCCACCTCGACCTTTGGAAACCATGATAAAAGTGAAAGGCCAATGCGGCGCTGATTTGGAATGACCGACTTCCAACGACAGAGAGCATTGAATTTTGAACAGTCGTTGGAAAATTTAGAACTTTAAAAGAAATTAAAACATTTCAAAACAAATTCGGGGAATCGGTGCAAGGGGAATTTGAAAAGAAATTTAAATAAGAAAATTAAACATTTTATAACCTGTCGGCCTTAAAAGGAATATGAAAGGCCGAAGGACATACACCGATTCAAATGATCAATGCCTATAAAGGGAATGGTTGATCATTTCATTTGATCAACCATCCATTCAATTTTTTTTATTTCTCTCTCTAGCAGGCACAACTCTCATTCATTAGCAAATTGCCACAGATAGGAATATTTTTAGAGCAGAATCTTGATCAGTGAAGAGCAGATTTTGAACATCATATTTATAAATTATTATTAGCAATCTCTTATAGGTCTGATTTTGATATGTTCATCATTCTTTCATCAGAACCAAGTCTGATTTTGTGTGATTTTAGTCATAAGCCAGTGATTTTGTGTGATTTTAGTCATAAGTCAGGGTTTTAATTGAGAAATTCTTGTCATAATTTGTTTTAGAAAAAATTTATTTGGCTGATCCGCATTTTAATTGAAATTTATTTACAAATCTAATAAACATTTTTGAAGAAAAGTCTGATTTTTCATAGTCAAGATTTTAGGATCAGCATCTAAGTTTAGGAATTTATTAAGATTTTAAGTAAAGTATCAACTCTAAAAAAGGGATTGCTAACCTAATAGAAGATTTTTAGTTATACAAACATTAATATCATATTAAGATCCTAACTTAGACAATTCTTCCAAGAGGTAGATGGCAACCTCGAAAGATGGAGGTCTCACAAGGCAAGCTCTCATCAAGGAAGATGCGAAAGGAGCACTATCGAAATCGAAGATTACTTCACTATGGGCAAATGTGGGACGCACCAACTTGGGTAAGATTGACATGAAGAAATTTCAAGGCCCCCTCTACACAAGCAAGCCAACTGGGATTTCAGAGAAAATGATTGAAAGTGGAGTTGTCCAAGCAGTCGGTTCCTTCCTACCATCCAATGTAATGAGCTAATAGCCGAATGTGCAAGACACTATGATGTCAATAGAAGACAAATAAAGACACCTGATGGCAAAGTATTAGCATTCTTGTCAAAGGTTGAGCTATCAGTGAGGCATTTAACATACCCAAGCCTAAAGATATGATATACAAGAATAAAGAAGCAACATTGGCAATCTATGAGGATGACCCCGACAAATGCTTAAGCATCATCAATAAGTATTGGTTATCAAAGGCTCGGCCCGCTCTTAGCAAAGTACCAAGGAAGACCCACCGAATGGACTTCAAGGAGGAATTCAATGATCTGATTACCCTGCTCAACAAGATCATGCGAAGTCCACATGCCTCCTCATTTGAGAATTGGATGTTCTACTTCATGGAAGCGGTAACAACCGAAAATGAGAAGATCAATTGGGCCAAGAGTATAAGAAA
This sequence comes from Cryptomeria japonica, assembly GCF_030272615.1. Lineage (NCBI taxonomy): Eukaryota > Viridiplantae > Streptophyta > Pinopsida > Cupressales > Cupressaceae > Cryptomeria > Cryptomeria japonica. The sequence goes on from NC_081408.1 coordinate 185,283,572, forward strand.
CAATCTTGATCTTCAATTGAGAAGACTTGAGCGCACCAAACAATTTCATATGAGCTCCTACATCATCTACTCACTAGCCATAGCCAAAGAATACACATGATTGATGTATAGAGGCCTAGTAAGGAATGGAAAGGGAGAAATAAGGGTATGCAATAACTACACACAACTACATTTCCATAACAAGGCTTATTATCAAAGAGTGAATGATGCCTCTCCATGCATATAACAAGAAATATGCAAGGAGGCATCCATCAAAGGTTGTCCCTGCAAGCACAAGACTTGATGAAGAAATATGGTTCTTGGTTCATTTAGTTTCTCAAGTTCACTTACATACGAGTTCAACGATGCTTATCTCGACCATACAAGATTCCATGTTATCCTACTGACAAGATGGTGTTATTAGAGGTGTTGAGACAATTAGTTGCATATGACAAGACTCTTAAGGGCAAACATAAGGCTAGGATTTCCTTTCCCATTGTAGTTGGATAGTCATTGGAGGTATATCCATCTTTGTAGACAGTTGAGAGGTCAGAATAGGAGATGAAATTTTATCCCTTCACTGAATATCCTTTAAAGAATAATTTTGATCCATACAACAACATGAGGAGGAAGAATGATAACAAGCACAGACATAGGCCACACATAGAAGACTATTGGATGAATGCCAAAGATGATTTTGAGATTAGAAAGATGATGTTCTTCAAATTGCCTACAGATATCATCAAGATATTCAGAGTGTTCACAATCCTAGATCAGGCGCAATATGATGGAAGGCACCTCCTGTGTGCTTATGAACAAGTAAAAGATAAAGAAGTGGAAGTCAATTGGGTTGAAGTAGAAGTCACTAATATGAATGAGTTGATGAAACCCATCTTGGCTTAGACAAAAGGATGGGTAGATTATCAAAATAACAAATTAAAGAGTCAAAATGCGCAACTCACCTTTGATATGATGGGAGATCTAGACTCTTCAGCTGAGGAAATAGAAAGCGTAAGCATAAGCAAGAACATTACCTAGTCAACCCAGCCTATGAGTTGTAAAAGAAAAGGAAGTCAAAAGGAGGGGTCAAAGAAGAAGAAGCAAAGGACAAGTACAAGTCATCCTTCCACCAACACCTCTTCCATCCATGAGGTCAATAGGAACAAGATGACCAACAATGAAGGGAAATCATCTTGGAAGGGAGGTAGTGATCAAGGTGCAAATGAATCGCTAGAATCCACTATACATAAAAATGAGAGAGATAAAACAACTAAAGGAAAGCAACCCCATGTACAAGACCCTCCAAGAGCACAAGAAGCAGTTGCAAATGACAAGGATGTTGAAGATGAATACGTGGATATAGGAAATCATGATGATGGGTGACTTCTCCACCCCGAGCAAAACAATAAATCAAGGAGTTATAGGTAGAGGAGGAAAGATCCACTATTCTGGCTTGGCTACAAGAGAAAATCAATAAGGAAGTGATAGTAACTGAAGATGAAACAATTGACAACTTGGATGACTTATTGAATATGATTGGTCCGATAGAGGAGAAGAGGAAGGCTACCAAGCTTTCAAAGATCACAAAAGATAGTGTTGGATCCTGAGTCATACAGATTTATACTCCAAGAGTGGACAAGCCACAATATGAGATCGTTGTTGATGAGCATGATTTGGAGACAATTGAGTTAGGACCTATTAGTACAGAGTGGGCAATGGAAGACTTGGATGATACAGTGAAGACAATCTGTGAGAGATTACAAATTGAGCTACAACATAGTAAGAAGCCAGACAAATAATTGAATGCCTTGAAAAATTATGTGCAACAACTTAAGAATCCCATAAGGCAAGTTCATCCTTAAAGCATGCCTCCAACATTGCTTCCACCAGACTCAATAGATGATTTGGAGGAGATGAGAAATAATTCCCAAATGTTGAAAAGATGGATTGACACTTGCTTCACTTGATTTGGAGACAATTGAGTTAGGACCGATTACTACAGAGCAGTCAATGGAAGACTTGGATGATACAATGAAGACAATCTATGAGAGATTACAAATTGACCTACAACATAGTAAGAAGCTAGAAAATAAATAAATGCCTTGAAAAATTATGTGCAACAACTTAAGAATCCCATAAGGCAATTTCATCCTTCAAGAATGCCTCTAGCATTTCTTCCACCAGACTCAATAGATGATTTGGAGGAGATGAGAAATGATTCCCAAATGTTGAAAAGATGGATTGACACTTGCTTCACTAAGGCGGATGAATTTGTGGGGGAGTTGGCTCATTTATTTGATACACTTTTGACCATACTTGACTGGACTACTATCCTTATAGCTTCTTATGATGTATTTGTTTATACAAGGGATTTCACCATCCCAAGATTGCAAGCTCTAATGGATATTCCAAGACAAACCGTGTTGGATGCTGGAATAGTAAAGAATGGGCAGAAATATGACTTTTGTGGATGGTATTCTATGCTCAAAATGAGAAGAAGTGTGTTTGAAGGCATCAATAGTGGTTGTGATTGAGTTGCAAACATGATAGAAACAATAAATGATAAGACTATAGGAGCAACTGAAATGATTCTTGGAGTAGAATTGAAAGCAAAAGTTGACATGGCTGTTGACAAGATAGCAGAAAAGGTCTGAAATATCTTCTTTGGAACTTCTGGGTCACTTTCATAAGGACAATTGGAAGATATTCAATCACTTATGACACTAGTGAGTAGGATTAGTGACTTGGGACCCAAATGGGAAAAGATCTTCGCTTCATCTATTGAGGAGTTGGACTACATGGAAGATCGGATTAAAATCATGCCCAATGTTCCAGAAGACGATCTTAACTGCATCATGACCAGATTCATTGAATTTGCTTCTAAGGAAAGAGATAAAGGAAACAAGCTTCTAGAGGAAAGTTTGTTGTGATCCCACGTGGTGTCTATTTTCCCATTGGAGAAATTTTCCTCAAAATTTGCGCCAAAAAGATGTTCATTTCTTATTGGCTGATTTTAGAAATTAGTTGGTTGGTTGCAACTAACCCTAATTAGGGTTTATTTGTCTCAATCTTAGCCATTCATTTTAGGGAAATCTTGGTCCTCTATTTTATTTTTGGAGCTCTATATAAGCTACCATTTTTCATTTGTAACAAAGGACATAGACTTGAAGAATTGTTGCTATTTTGCTACCAAGTTAATATAAAGACATTGAAGTGTGGTGATTTATATTCTTATCTTTGGAGCATTTGCATGGTTAATCATCTTCTCAATTCAAAATTTGAATGTTTTTTGAAGTACCTTAGTTGAATGAATATAGCAGTGTGTATGATTCATGGTGAAACTCATATATTCAAAGTACTTGTGCTTAGCTGATTGTTAAGTGCTTTGTGTGGTCAACCGAATTCTCATATAAAGTTAACTTCAATTATTATTCAAGCATTGATATGCATTCAGATGATGATGTCTATGTTTGTTGATATTAATTTGAAAATCATTTAAATTCCTTTAGAAGATTGTATTAGCCTTTGTGAAGTTGTTCCTCGCATGTCAAAGCAAAGACTAGTAGAGTTTCATCAAACGCCATCCTTCGTCCTTGCATTCTTAGGCATAGTTTAGTATCCCTCAACCTTTCAACTTTGGCATTTTTTTATCAATCACCCATTAGCAATAGTAAGAGAACCATATTGCAAATCATTTGAAAAACATTCTTGGAAACCAAGTAATATCTCTTAAGAAACATATACATAAGGCCTCTTAGATTACCAGCAATCACATCAACCAATTGGGCTATCTACACATCAAGACCCGACTAATGAAACCTTGGAGTCATCTTGGTTGATCATATAACTTAGCATCCAAGAATATTTTGGTCAAGAGAGGATAGAATACCTTTGGTATTTTATTCTATGTTAGGGTTGTCTAAAAAACACATCAATAGGTTCCACCTTTCATCCTTGTTTGATCATCTTGAAGAGGGGGAACTATAGCCAATGAAGTGATGGCATCATTACTCATCTTCAAGGGTTCATTTATTGTCATATTTGTATAATCGTGTTCCCCTACTTGGCACACCTAGAAAGAAATTGGCTTGAAAATGCAAAAGGGATATTGTCTTAGGAGTTATTGATATGCATGTTGATGATGGCATTTTGGAGTCTATTGTTGATTTTGAGTGTCCTCATGCTATTTGGATTAAAATTTGGGAGTTATATGGAGATCTTGATACTTAGCCATTCCCTGATGATCCCAATGTGACTCTTCATTCTTCAAAGAAGCTACCCCATGATTGTGATCTTTTGGAGGTTTTTGACACTTTAATCGACGTTGCTTTAGAGGTTTTTTATTGTTCTTCAGAGATAGTTGATCCACCTTCACTTTCATTGACTTCTTATCCAAAGTCATTGATTGAAACTTCCATCATTCTTAATCAATAGGACCATCATTGTCTTTCCATTTTGGTTGGAGGACACATTTCAACATATTCATCTTTAGAGTTTCTTTTACATTAAATTCTGCATAGTTTTAGTTTGTCCCCTTCTTTGATTGGGCATGTACCTGATTAGATTGTGGCATCATCATATCATTTAGACAAGGAGACACATGAGCAATTTTCAGAGACACTGTCATCATTCTTCCTACTTCTATCTTTCATAGCATGTCTTGAATTGGAAGCAACCTGCATCTATACATGATTTTGTTTGTTCCTAAGGGGAGACAAGTAATTTCTAAGCATTGGATCTTGTTTTATCTTCAAACACTTACCATTCTTGTGGGCAATTATTCATTATGGGGCAGGGCGGTGGCTACATAGTCTATCTCTTTCCCTCCTATGGGAAGAGGGGGGGATATCAATTGGATTCTCGTGATGGATGTAGTTCTTGGAGGGTGTTGATGTTCAAACCTCCATACATCGCTTCATCTTTCATGTGTACATGAATTGCATTATCTCTTTTTGGGAGAGGAGTTTTGTCCCATGGGGTTTTTTCTTTTTCTCTATTTGTGAGAGATTAGTTGTCTGATTAGTTGTGCATGGGTGTCTAACATGGCCTAGTTGTTAGAACCCATATGTTGGATCTTCATATTAGTCTTACATCATTTCCATAATTATTTTTCTCCCTAAGTTGCACTTAAGGGGGTGGGGAGGAGCAGGAGGGTGTGTTGTTGTGAATTGTTGCAAATATGGAGTGGTGTGTTGTCATTGATGTCAACCCATGATACATCTATTCAAATACACTTATATGACTAAGGGGGAGAGTGGTGTAGATATCCTATGACATGAATAAGGGGAAGACAAGTGCAATTATGGTATCTACATGTTATCATTGATACCACCTTAGAATGGTGTAGTTCAACTTTGCGGTGATGTGGAAGACAAGGAGTAAGTATTAACTACACAAGAGTTGTACCATATCTTTTGAACTTCAGGTGCATACTGTGTATCTATGTATCAACATATCCTTGATGAGATAATGTTTTTGATGAGTTATATATCAAAAATAGTCAATTTTGACATCTAAGTTAGATGTGGTAGTGAGTACATATGTCTGAAGTGATTTGCAATGATCTACTATTAGTTTGTGTAGCTTATGTAATGGTAAGTTACAAAAAAGTTCTATAAGGCATCAACAATTTATTTTCTAAGGTAGGAACACAATAATCTAGTTTGCATTCTTCCATATAGCAAAATATTGTCTTGCGGTTCAGAATTTAAGTTTGTAGGGCTAAAAAGATGTTATATTTAGAGTTTCAAGCCTCAGCCTCTTCCGCAAAGAAAGTTAGAGATGATAGTGTACCAAATTTTGCCAAGGAAGAATAAAGGGTCTCTGAGGATAAGTCAAATGCTTCACATTTCCACCTTATTGAACAACATGGTCAAGCGGTTTTAAGGATATGATCAAGGATGTCTAAGGTATGTTCTATTCAAGTTCCAAATGATTTGGTCAACCACAAGTTCAGTTTTTATAGTGTCAAAGTGATATAGTTAAACTAGTATGCTTTGTCTTCATTTGTACAAGTAGTTATGTACTTATGCTAGTAGAAAGTTGTGTATTTCAGCTACATGAACTTATGTGGACTCTCCACATGTCTCATAAATGTTAAAGGTTTGAAGCACATGAAGTTTCTCCATATTTCCAATACCACAAGCAATTCAATGTTGTTTCTTTGAGTGACTACTGATTAATGGGCTAACATGGCACAATTTTCATGCTTGTGCCATATTTCCCTATGTTCATGCCACTTTAAGAGATTGTATTGAAATGTTTTTGGGCCTAGTTGAACCTTATGTTGAACAACATGTTATCTCTCTTGGCAAATGAGATTTGTGGCCGACTAGTTAAGCACTACACATTTTATTTACAACTGACCTAATGTGGCTGATTGGTGAGATTAATATATGTCTCATCCACGCATTATCATAAAGCTGATCTAGTTGACTTTTTGAATATTGCGGAGGATATATATATAGAAGATCAAGCATGATTCAGTATGCATGTTGATGATGAGCAGGTGTGAGTGCTTAAGGTAGTGAGCCGGAAGCAGACAATGACGTAGAGCAGAAATATTGTTGACTGACTAGTGGAATAAAGCCATAAATTCAGTCATTCCTTTTGTACTAAAAATTGTATTTCAAGGAGTTGTTGCTTCTTTGGGTTGATGCTTTAAAACAAAGTTGTAATCATGCTTTATAGTATTGTGAGGCTGGATTTGAATAGTAGATCCAAAAAGCTTTCTCATCATGGTTTTTCCATTGTTGGGTTTTCCATGTTAATCTAGTGTTGTGGTTGTGTGCTTCTATATTATTTTTTCGTGCAAGTAGTTAATTCATTTAATGATTTGCTAATTTAATTGAAAAAATTGTTTAAGTACTAAAAAAATTATTAAAAGCTTTGTTCTACTAATGCTAAAAATTTTACCTTACCAAAAACCTTTCTTGTGATTGCCCTTAGAGAAGTTTTGAGAATGTTGTAACACAATATTATCTACATTCTGCCTCATTATATTAGTTTTTGAACTAACACCTTTTGTCAATGGGCATTTGGTCTGCTGGTGAAATTGAGAAGTTCTTAATGAGTCCCAACAGAAATCAAGTCTTGCTACTAGCTAATATAACTTTTAGATGAAAAGTCCTCCATCTTAAAAAAACCCTGAATCTTGGCTTGCCATAAATCAAAATCGGTATGCTCCTTGTGCTCTAACATGTTTTATTTTCCCATCAAACCCTGCATGCTCTGTGTGGTCCAACATTTTTAATTTTCCAAGTCATACATCACCAAGTTAAAGCTGGTCTTGGATTGAAAACTTCATCTTTCCTTGACAGGACAACTTAGGCAGACCTCTGTAGGCTTTATCAAGGTTTGATGTGTTCTACATGTCTGCTCTTCTGCATCTCTGGTACTGTACACCTTCCTCGATGACTATGATTACCAATTTTTTACAAGAAATTCATATGGCAGAATTTTTTTACATAGTCAAAACCTATGACAACAAGATGTATAGACAAAACCTATGACAACAAGATGTATAGATGTGCAAGATCTGTTTCTGTAAAAAAACAGTATGATTTTTTAATCAGCATTTCGGATTGCACTCAGAATTCCATCATCAGGAAGATGTATAGATTCAATACAATAGCACCCTGACTCTGATCACATAATTTTAGGTCGACTTGCATCCTTTTTTAATTTTTAAACATTACAACTTTCTGCCAAAAAAGATGAAATATTCAAGAAGTTGAAGTTTATTTTAGGGTTTAAGGGCATTACAAATTGGACAGGCAAAACAAGATGGGAAAGCCAGGTATGAAGGGAAAAATCCTTTGTAGAACTGAAGATACATTCTCCTAACTTTCATACCATGTTTAGCCCAATGACACTAATCAAATTTACTATAAGTCAGAAGTATATAAATACGGAAAGAGGGGTTGGTCTCGTGAACCTGTAACAAACATCTTCCACAATGATGTGTTTGACTTTCAGGCACCTGAACTTGGCTTTAGGTCCGTATAACAATCTTCAACTACATAGCATAAGATCTTTAACAGGTAGGGGACTTTACTGTCAACTCATCCACAATGAGGTGCTTGATTTTTGAGGCACCTGAACTTGGCTTTAGCTCCATTCAACAATCTTCAACTACATAATATGAAATCTTAAACAAATAAGGCACTATTACTTTCAATTTAGACAGAATTAAGAAAGGGAATTATAAAACATGACATCCCCACAATCAAATTTTCTGGCTGCAATCTATCCCAACAATATGGTCTCCATCACTTGGTACTAGAGATACCAGAAACATGGATCTCTCATTTTCCTTTTCTCTGACAAAGGCAAAATAGTACAGGTTACTCAAAACCAAGGTGAGCAATGTAAAACCTGCCCCTGCTGCAAACAATCCCTTGGGCACTTCTTCACAAGTCAATGTAATATCTCTGTAATAAGTGTGATCGGTATTCTTAAGTGATCCCCAAATAAAGCAATTCTCTGATATGCCAAAAGTAAGCCTGCAAATTGCAATAACAAGAGAACAATATTACCAGACATGATGAAAGGAAAACAAAGCTCAATTTCAATGGTTCGCCTATACCATTATTTTTGAAACAGGCTCTGGGTGACCTGTAGGCTTAATTGGTATGTATGACCAATCACAACTGTAGCCAATTGTTCGGATGATTTGAAAGAGTATCTAATTGTCTAGATGACTATCTATTTGTGAGCATCCAGTTTTCTGATAAATTCTTGTAGCTTTGTTTGATTGTATTGATTTAAGACTTCATGTACTAGGAGCCAATGAAAAAGTAGAAGTAACATACCAGGAGGCTATGAATAACAAAATTGTCCATGCGTGAGGTGTTCCTGGATTCTTACTAGAAATTACACCCCATAAAAAATTTGTATCAGCCATTAATAGTCCATGGCTTATACCAAGTAACAGAAAAGCACCCATTCCATAAATAGTTGCTATGTCTGTATCATATATACAATAGACATATTCATAATAGTCATCTGGAACCAGCCTAGCCTGAAATGGATGATAGGTTTGTGAGGCAACAGTGGATAATCATTAAACCTACTAATGAAGATAAATTAGTTTAGATTTTTTCCTGTCAATGTATTGAAATGTGTAATTTTGTTCATATTTTCTGCTAATATATTGAAATGGGTGTCTAGGTTAGACTTACTCTGCTCCTGTTGAGCTCTGCAGCAACAGCCAATCCAATTGCCACAAGGTCTGCAGTAAGAACAAAGATTAAGAGCAACTTTGAAGGCTTGTCTTCACCCATCTTCCTTAAACCAGTTCAGATCAGACTGTATATATTATATCAATCAGATTAGGCCTGTTGTAGTACTCGATATGCAGTATTTGGAGAGACCCAAAATTTATACAGTTAAAATTTAACATACATTGCAAGCAAACATAGGAAGAGTTTTAAACAAGGAACATTGACTTGTGGGCTTGGTGACCTGTTTAAAGGCTCTTATCATCAGGAATCAAGCGTACATAATTTAAATCCAACAAGCATCTGCCGGATTCGAACCGCTAACTTCTTGCTGAATGTTTCCAGTTCTGAAGGAAGGATTCAATTAACCAGTTTAAAATGTATTATTGTTTTGGGGAAATGCACTCAAGGATAACGATGGGAAACTTCCAACGCAAGAGGAGGAAGTGGGTCTGTGAATTATTCTTATTTATTTCTCTTTGAATGGCAAATGATGCGAGCCTCTTATATTAAAATGGTGCTGTAATGTTGTTTTAGTGTGAAGGGCGTCTTGATAATCTTGCTCCTTAAGTTGTATAAGATTGTGATGAAACATCCAACCATTCTGATATTGTATAAAATATGAATTACATAGAAAAAATATTGATAAAAGCATCTATATATAAATCTATGAAAAGTTATATTATCTTATAAATATAAATATATTATTGTAAATATCAATCTAAAGTTTATTTAGAGAGATAAAGATTTGATGTTAAAATTGAGCTTACATCATTACAAAATCAATCAATCCTCCAAAGAAGAGAATGACATTCAACATTACTAATCAATCAAAGACATTCAAAAAACAGAGTTATTGATTATAACTTTGCTACATCCCATATTAGTAGCCGCACACAAAGTCTTCCAGCACCCATACACCATAGAAAAATCCCCATACCAAATCTTCATCCATAAACTTGTTATCTCTAAGTATTTCCACCCATTATTTATAAGTGAATAGTCAAGTGTCATTCTTTCATTTACTTTTTCTACTTAATACATGATTATGCAACTTTATTTGGTTCTCTATTATATTATCCCCTTGATTATGCAACTCCTTTATGCTTCCATATTTATCTCCCTTCATCTACCACTTTCATGCCCTTGCTCCTCTACTCTCTCCTTCCTAGTCTCACTACTTCCGATTTTGACAATCCATTCCTCTAAACATTGGGAAACTAAATCAATAGGTGTTATAGTTAATTTTGTGCACCCATAGATTCTAAACGGTACATCGTATTTTGACAAAAAATTTGTTATCTTTGCATGCAACTTAATTGCTATTGTTGTAGCTTTTGGGTAGTAACAATGCACACAGTGGGATCCATTATGCACTTAAAATTGCCAATACTTATGTACAAATTGTCCAGCTTAATGTGTTGAAAGGGTATCCTACCTTCATAATAGTATAGTAGTAGACCTTTCTACCTGAACACATCTATGCCCAAGCCATTAACTTGTCTCCTTTAGAAAAATGTTCTTCATTCACATTTGAGTTTTCCCTTTTCCCAATGTGGTGGTTGTCAATTTTTCATTTCCTCTTTTTGTTATTTTATTTTTATCTTCATTATTGTTGTTATTGTGTTTTATAACATTTTAAATTAAATATTTATATTTGATAAATGTATTATCTAAAATAAAAAATTATCATTGTATATTAATTCCTTTAAGCAAGATAACCTTTGAGATAAAGTCTCGAAAAAAATGGAGAAAATGATGTCAATTACATCTTCAACAAATTGCCAAACCTAAATCAATTGTAGAGGAAGGAAACCAAGAGTCATTATAGCTAAATTCACACACCTTAAGCTCTTAAGCAATATATTGGATTTTGTCAAAAAAAAAAAGAAATTGGTTGTCTTGAATGCACAATGATTCATTATGTGTACAAAGGTCAAAAAGTGGTCATTTAGAGGTGATGCTTGAAACTTACTTATAGATGCCCCAATAACATGCACTACATGCACCTCAAAATTTGTACAACTAATTCAATACATATTCCTCTAATGACCATTTTGACCAATACTTATGCACAAATGTCCTAGTAATTGTTGGGCACCAATAAAGTTGCACAACTCCTTCAATTATATATTAAAATTTTGACTAAGAACACAAATATACATACAAAATATAATTTTTAATTGTCATTTTCATTTTTTTTTTAAATTAGTAGTTAAAAAGAAGAACAAAATAAACATTAGAACATGGAAGGTTGCTAGACCTCTTTCTCTACGTCACTATTAATAAATCTATCAATCATTGATCCATGATAAAATACAATGAGTATTTTCATGGGATGTGATAGGTAGCGCAAACCCAATAAACATTAGGGCAATAAAAATTGACCAAAAAATAAGGTGGTCAATATCACCCTCGTTCAAATGGAAGAAACTACCTACAAGGGCTTAAGTGAGAAGGATGAAAAAACGATTTTAATAGAATGAAGAAGTCTTTTAAGGTGATGATGGAATAATCCATGGCACCATATCAAGCTCATTTGGACATTCCAAGTAAAGGAGGTCAGTTTGTAACTCTTCTAGTGCCTAATCACACCACAAACACCAGTAGCCATTCAGGTATAATGAATGATCTGCTCCAAAAATAATGGTCATTTCACCAATGATCCCCATCTCTTATGCTACTAATCCTAAAAATTTCTCCTCACAGAAATCTTTGTTCTTCTAATCTTAATAATTTTACTTCAAAGAAAACCTTTTTTATATGAATCCTAACAATTTTACCTTTAACAAAAACCTTACTTGTGATTGCCCTTAGAGGAGTCTTAAGAAAACTGTAACACAATATTATTTACATTCTGCCTCATTACGTTAGGTTTAGATCTAATGACTCAAAACTAGAGAAATGGAACTCACCCAGACTCGGCGAGTCCGAGTATGAGTCATGCTCGGCGAGTCCTAGGGGCTCAGACTCAGACTCGTCCAAGTCTAGTGAGTAAAATCGCCAGACTCGTCGAGTTGGCGAGTTTGGCTCAAACTCGCCAAACTCGGCGAGTCTTGAGCCCCAAACTCGGCTACTGCCTAGCTTAAGTAAAATGACAAAAAAAAACATTTTAAAAAGTGTTTTAAAATGAATGGTCTCGTCTTTGTTCACTACAACCTCCGCCTGAGAATGAGAAAAATTAGGGTTACAACATGTCAGCCAATAGAAAAATAACACCCGATGCCTTTATTAAATAATAATTTTTTTGTGGCCTCGCGGGGCAGCACCCCACCCTGTATCGCGACAGGGGGCGCGCAAGGGGCGATGCCCCTTGACCCCACCTTGGGGGCGCTGCCCCCAAACCCCCATTGAAAAATATGGGGGGAAATTACGTCGATAGAAGTAGGGAAAATTTAACCTCCGAGTCTGACACTGATTGGATCGACCAGGTAGATATAGAGGTTGAGACTGTAGCCATGGCAGAGGAGGAGCGGAGAGTACGAGCACAGACAGGAGATTCAGAGGCAGATAGTGACACGGATGTTCCTGATGTTGGTGAGCATGGCATGGTGTCACGGGGAGCGGCCATGGCTGTCCAATCATCCAGGACCTACCTTAGACGCCTTCGCAGGGGGCCGGGGCCAGAGGGTGCTGTCGTGCAGGCTTCTCTGAGCCATGGGCTTGTAGTTGTATTTACCTTTGGTATTTGTATGAAACATTTGATGATCATCATATGATGACATGTGTATTTTATTCCATAAGTTTTGTAATATTGTATACATTTGACAATATTTATATATCTATGTTTGTTATTTTCTTTAGCTACAATTTGCATTTATGCTTATGTGATTGATGTATACTTGTGTATGTAATCAAATGAGCCGAGTTTGATGATGTTATTGTGTCTTTAAGGTGTATTCAATAAAGGGTGTCCGAAACAAGTTTTAAATCTTTAAAAATCTCTAAATTTCTTGAGTTTTTCACTTTCCCGAGTCCAACCGAGTCTGGAGCCAAGTCTGACGCCGAGTCCCAAGTCCGAGTCCGAGTCGGCCTTGCCGAGTCCGAGTCCTATTTCTTTGCTCAAAACAAATAGATACTTACAATTTTACATATTCTTGTATTCTTTAAATATCTTGATTCTTGATAATGGATCATTGCATGTGATCTGAAATGTTGATGCTAAAAAAGTCGTACAATCGAATCTAGAAGCTACTAAATGATATTTGAATGAATTGTGAAAATCTAATGACATTAAATAGATACTTCTCATAAATAAATAAACTGAATCTCAGCTTGCAGATTTGGGTAAATCTGCATGCTCCTTATGACCCAACACGTTTAGTTTTCCCATAAAAACCTGCATGCTTTGTGTGGTCCAACATTTTTAATTTCCCATGACCAAATTAAAGCTTGTCTTGGATTGAAAACTTCATCTTTCCTTGGCAAGACAACTTAGGCAGACCTCTGTAGGCTTTATCAAGGTGAACATATCAAACCTTCTGTATCTCTGGTATTGTACACCTACCTAGGAATTGTCCTCAATGACTGTGATTACAATTTTTAACATGAAATTCATATGCCAGAATTTTTGGATATTGACAAGATCCATATCCATCCTGTTTTTTTAACTTTCATGTAATCTAGATTGATTTTATATTTATACCCTTTTGCAGTTTCTTTACTTGGTTTTGTAATTATGTCTACCAGTATCATCTTAAAGTAATTCAGGAAACAAAGTAAATTTTCTAGCATTGGAATGATTAGCTCCAACATAGACAAAACCTATGACAACAAGATGCATAGATTCAATGCAATAGCTGCCTGACTCTTTTGATCACACAATTTTACTTTGAATTGCATCCTTTTTAAATTTTTAAATATTACATTTTTCTGCCAAAATAGTTTGAAGTTTTGAAGTTTATTTTAGGGTTTAAGGGTATTACACATTGGACGGGCAAAGCTAGATGGGAAAGCCAGGTATGCAGGGAAAAAATCCTTTGTAGAACTGAAGATAAACCCTCCTAACTTTCATACCATGTTTAGTCCAATGACACTAATCAAATTTACTATAAGGTAGAAGCATATAAATACAGAAAGAGAGGTTCGTCTCATGAACCTGTAACAAACATCTTTCACAATGATGTGCTTGACTCGCAAGCACCTGAACTTAGCTTTAGGTTCATATAACAATCTTCAACTACATAGCATAAGATCTTTAACAGGTAGGGCACTTTACTGTCACTTCATCCACAATGGGGTGCTTTACTTTCAGGCACCTGAACTTGGTTTTAGGTCCATATAACAATCTTCAACTACATAGCATAAGATCTTTAACACTTGACTGTCATTTCATCCACAATGGGGTGCTTGATTTTCGAGGCACCTGTACTTGGCTTTAAATCCATTCAACAATCTTCAACTACATAATATGAAATCTTAAACAAACAAGGCACTATTGCTGTCAATTTAGACAGAACTAAGAAAGGGATTTACAAAATTTGGCATCCCCACAATCAAATTTTCTGGCTGTTGTCTATCCCAACAACATGATCTCCATCACTTGGCACTAGAGATACCAGAAACATGGAGCTCTCATTTTCCTTTCCTCTGACAAAGGCAATATAGTACAACTTACTCAAAACCAAGGTGAGCAATGTAAAACCTGCCCCTGCTGCAAACAATCCTTTGGGCACTTCTTCACAAGTTAGATTGGTCACATTATAGATTCCTCTGTGATTAGTGTGATCGGTATTCTTAACTGATCCCCAAATAAGGCAAATCTCTGATATGCCAAAAGTGAGCCTGTAAATTGCAATAGCAAGAGAACAATATTACCAGCCATGATAAAAGGACAACAAAAATAAGTCTGCAAATTGCAATGACAAGAGAACAATATTAGCAGATATGATAAAAAGGAAAACAAAGCTCTATTTCAATGGTGGGCATACTCCATTATTTTTAAAACAGGTTCTAGGTGACCTGTAGGCTAAATTGGTATGTATGACCTATCATAACTGTAGCCAATTGTTCAGATGATTTGAAAGAGTATCTAATTGTTTAGATGACTATCTATTTGTGGGTATCCAGTTTTCTGATAAATTCTTGTAGCTTTGTTTAATTGTATTGATTTAAGACTTCATGTACCAGGAGCCAATGAAAAAGTAGAAGTTAAATACCAGGAGACTATGAATAACAAAATTGTCCATGCATGAGATGTTCCTGGATTCTTATAAGAGATTCCACCCCATAAAAACTTTGTATCGACCATTAACAGCCCATGGCTTATACCAATTAACAGAAAAGCACCCACTCCATAAATAGTTGCTATGTCTGTGTCATATACACAATAGACATATTCATCATAGTCATCTGGAACCAGCCTAGCCTGCAATGGATTACAGGATTGTGAGGCAACCATAAATGATCATTAAACCTATTGATGAAGATAATTTGTTTTCATTTTCAATTTATATATTGAAATGGTTAAAACTAATTTCATTCATATTTTCTGCTAATATATTGAAATGGGTGTCTAGGTTAGACTTACTCTGCTCTTGTTAAGCTCTGCAGCAACAGCCAATCCAAATGCCACAAGGTCTGCAATAAGAACAAAGATTAAGAGTAACTTAGAAGGCTTGTCTTCACCCATCTTCCTTAAACCAGATTAGATCAGACTCTATATATTATCTCAAGCAGATTAGGCCTGTTTTAGTTATTGATATGAAGCTGTATTTGGAGTCACACCCAAGATTTATACAGTTGCAAGCAGTTGAAAAACATAAATTGCAAGCAAACTTGGGAAGAGTTTTAAACAAGGAACATTGACTGGTGAGGTTGGTGACTTGTTCAAATGTTCTTGTCATTAGTAATCGTTGAAATCAAGCGTACATTATTGAAATCCAAGAAGCAGTAGTGGGTTTGGACACGCTAACTTCTTGCCAAATGTTCAATTCTGAAGGAATCATTCAATTAGGTGATGCCATTTGTTAAGGCTTGGACACGGGTATTAAAAAACAAGGAAGAAAAACCCTCTTCTAATGTCTTGTCTGACCAACACTTTCTAGAACAACTACTTGTGCCAAACAAAAGAAGCGGGCCATTGTATTATTTACAGCAAATGGATAGAAATTTGACGACCCCTGTTTAGGGGTTGAAATGCAGTCGTCCTCAACGATGACGATGGGAAACTTCCAGCGCAGGAATCAGAAGTGGGTCTGTGAATTTATATCTATTTGAATGGCAAATGATGCGAGTAAGCCCCATTGACCTATTATATAAACAGTAGAATCTTGCCTCTTAGTTATCTTTTATTATAGAAGATTTGAACTCACTATCATGGATTTTGTCTTATTTTAAAATTTTGTTATATTATTCTTATGGATATCTTGTCAATCTCATTCATTAATTTAAAATATTTTTCTATAAGACTATAGTAGTTTTATAATAGCTTCATTTGTAATAAAATATAAATTATAGAGGAAACAATATTCATAGAAGTATGCATATATAAAGTCATGATAAGTTATATTATCTTATAAATATAAATATAAGTGTAAATATCAATCTTAAGTTTATTTAGAGAGACAAAGATTTGATGTCAAAATTGAGCTTACATCATAATAAAATTAATCAACCTTACAAAGAAGAGAGACTAACAACAAACATTATTAATCAATCAACCACCTTAAAAAAAAGAGACTAATTATAACTTTTTTCATGTGCCAACGCTCCATGCTAGCAGCCTTGGGCAAAGTCTTTCAGCATTCATACACCCTAGAAAGAAACGTCATACCAAAGTCATCCACCAACTACATTAGCAAGGCTTGAGGACCACACACATTTTCTATACCTACAAACTTGATGCCTTTCAATATTTCCACCCATCGTAAAGCCTCAGTGGTCTTTTCATCATCTACACCACTAACAATGGCTAAAGTCCCTTTATGATTGAAAACTATCAAGTTCCTTAGCACATAGGTGTTATCCTTTCAATACGCATTCATCTTCTAGACATGCTCCATGAGAGCCAAGAATCTCAAATGGATAAGTCTTATATTAATGCCATAGGAACCAACAAGCATTTTCTTATTGCGCTCTCTTTCTAGGGCAACAAGAATGAAAATCATTGATTAACTCCTCCATGTTATTAATAACTAAAATGATCATATTTATCAAGCTCTTACCGACCTCCATGTGCACCACACCCTTTAACTTGAGAAAAAAAATTCTAAAATAGATTCCCTTGTTATTATCAATCACGTATTGTACAATCCTTCAACCCTAAGTATTGAACTAACAACCTTAAAAATTGCCTTCAAATAGCAATTAATTTCTTTTGTGGCCTATAGTTCAAGATGCTTATGTAGACACCTAAAATTGACCATCATCATTACTTGACTATTTATTCTATAATTAATTGAATACAATCCTAATTATTCAATTAATTTTTTAATTTTTCATCCCCTTGTTAATTAAATAATATTTTATTATTTAATTAAATAATCACTAATTGCATTCACCTACTTCTAGTCAAAACCGTTTATTCATTCTTCTCCTATAGTCCACCCTACGTAAATAAATCCAATCATTTATTCACTTAAGTCCCCCATCATCACCCTAAAAATCAAATAAGTGTTTTATTTATTCCATTCCCTATTTTTTGCACTTTTCATTATGAAGAGATCAATCTGGACCGGTCAGCAAGAGTAAACACAACGGAAACACAAAGATATGATGGAGGCAATGCCAAATAGATTATTTTATTTCATGATATTGATTACAACCAACCGGTAACAATCGGGTTACAGCATAACCGGCTCATAGGCCTAGTAGAACATATATAATAGGTCACAACCGGGACCTTGAATCTTAAGATCTATCTTCTACGAACAGTCTCACTACTTGATCCTTCGATTGATTACATTCTAATGCGCAATTACAATTATATATATTGATCCAAAGGATCCAGTCGGCCCAAAAGGGATCAAAACCCAAAGAACAAGACCTAACGTGTAAATTAACAAAGTCGGCCTCCACCAAGAGATTCCTCTAGAAAATCTAAAGGATGAAACGTAGATTGCGGTAAAAGGTCGACCACACACCAAGGAACATCGAAATAAATGCCCAAGGCTCCACAAGCTTCAGAAGGGGTTATGGTAGATCACCAAAATAGGTCCAGGTAACCGGTAACAAGAACTGTCAACTGGTAACAAGAAACTGTCAAGGAAACCGATAGCGATATCTTGTCGAAAAATGATCCAAATGCGACGCGGTCTGGAAATAAGAATGATGATCAAGTCTTCAAGTAGAATCAAACTCCACATGATCTGGTGAGCCAAAACCAGGACACACAAAAAGAAAAATTGAAACTACAAACATAAAGAAAGTGTTTTGGGTTGATGCAAGATTGCTATGAACCAAGGATGCTCCTGC
Organism: Cryptomeria japonica; assembly: GCF_030272615.1. Classification (NCBI taxonomy): domain Eukaryota; kingdom Viridiplantae; phylum Streptophyta; class Pinopsida; order Cupressales; family Cupressaceae; genus Cryptomeria; species Cryptomeria japonica. The sequence goes on from NC_081408.1 coordinate 185,302,186, forward strand.
ATCACATTAAGTGGGCCAAAACAACTTAACCCTTTAATCCACCACTTACACAACCAAATCCTAGTCAAACTCCTTCAATTCTCCCACATTTGAGTCCAATGTGCACCAAATCTTGGGTCTTTTGTACACAAGGCATTGGCCTTTGTATGTGTGAGATGATCTTGGTACCATGTCACATGGGTCAAAGGACTTGCCCATCTCTCAAGTGTACTCCAAAGTACCCCTTCCATCTTGTCCACCTAATCTTCCCAAGGAGAATCTCCATCTTTGATTTTCTCCTCAATCTTTCTCCCTCTATCTCATCCAACCAATTAAGGACACTTGTTCTCCTCTTATCTTGTCATGAATCTAAACCATAAAGAGCCATTGATCTCATCTTTTAATCTCATTCCATCCAATTTTATAGCTAAAAAATCTATAAATTGGATGTCATCCTAAACCATATAATCAACATCTTTGAAAGTAGCCTTACACAACCAAATCCTAGTCAAATCCCCCACATTTGAGTCCAATGTGTACCAAGTCACAAGCCTTTTGTACACAAGGCATTGGCCTTTGTACATGTGACATGATCTTGGTACCATGTCACATGGGTCAAAGGACTTGCCCATCTCTCAAGGGTACTCCAAAGTATTCCTTCCATCTTGTCCACCTAATATTCCCAGGGATAATCTCCATCCTTTATTTTCTCCTCAATCCCTCTCCCTCTATCTTCCCCAACCAATTAAGGACACATGCTCTCCTCTTATCTTGTCATGAATCTAAACTATTATGAGCCATTGATCTCATCTTTTAATCTCATTCCATCCAATTTTATAGCCAAAAAATCTATAAATTGCATGTCATCCTAAACCATATAATCAACATCTTTGAATGTAACCTTATGCTACCAATAAAAAAACTCACATATTAATATCATTGAGCACAAGTACCATACCATAGTGCAATAAGGGTTAATTTGGTGAGATCTTTTGTGTTTTCATTATGTTTTATTAACTCTTATGCTTAATTTAAGTGTCACTTGTATTTTGGGTAGAATAGATTAATATCATTTTAGCTTGTTCATGCATGCTCAAAATTTTATGTACACATCTTTGGCCACCAAGTGAGACCCCTATCCCTTTTATAGTCATTTTCTAGTGTTGGTAGTTATTTTCTACTTGCAGGTTCATAGTTTAGCATATGCATTATGTATTTGGGCATATATATTTAGGGTTTTTCGAGGTATAATCAATTTTTTTGCAAGAGTATTTGAGCCTAAGGGTTTATATGTCATCATAACCTTCTTTTAGACACTTCCAAACTTGTTTTTTGCTATTTTCATGTTTCATTATATGTGTTCACAAATAATCATATGTGTTATCTATTTCAACATATGTATTTTTGTCTTTGTTTAGACACTTTTTAAAGCTTTTTAGAAGTTTAATCACTTTTTGTAGAGTAATTTGAGCCTAAGGGTGTGTACATCATCCTAACTCTCTTTTGTACACCTTAAAACTAGCTTTTGTAAATTTTTATCACATTTTTTTGATCATTTCCACATTTTAGTGGCTTTGTAGTAGGTTGTAGCATATGCATTTGTAAAGTGGCAGTTCTACAAAATACTTTTTCCAACCACTTTTAACACCTTTTTACTGAGCTATTTGGACAAATGATCATGTTTTAAGGTGTTCTAACATTCGTCCTACACACCCCCTAGACTCTTTTATAGATTTGACCTCATTTTGTAGGTTTAAGACCACTTTCAGGCCCATTTACAAAGTGGTGATTTTTCAACGTACTAAGAAAGTTTTGTAGTGCAGCTTGAGGCATATGCATTATATCTTAAAGTGTATGCATTTCAAACTAAGGTAAAATCTTTGTATTTTAGTCCATGTAATCCTTACATTAATGTATACATATCTATGACAATATTTTATCATTTTCTTAACATGTGATTTTGTTTAACCCATTGCAATAATCATTCCTTGTGTTGCCTTGTGTCCTAGCATCATTTTATGCAAGTAATTACTTATCTAAGAAAAAAATCATAAACTACTAAAGCTCTTATGTGTAGCAATCAATTATTGAAGACAAATATTTTATCACCAATCTGGGCACACTTCAATTTCTTAAGGGGAATCAACCATTGTTTGTTGTGTTTGTGGGGCCCACTTAATTGTATGATCTTTCCTTTCACCCTTGGGTGATCTTAGAGATCAAAAGCGTAAGTTGTTCTATTTTATTTTTTATCATTTTATCCAAGGACTCTAATCATGTATGCTCTCCCCTTGTGCTTCGTGTAATCTTGGGTAATCATAAGTGATTAAATCATCATTTAAGAGACCTACATATGGATTTGGTCACCCTAGGGTATGATCCCAACTTCAACACTATGATAGAGTATAAAGAGTTGGGTGCGAATCAAAAGACTCAATCCACCTAAACACCCAATAATTTTATACCTTGGGGAAGTGATAGTGGAGTGGTTTACCCTCTCCTTCTGATAGTTCACATATTTCCCCTTCATCTATATAACCATGCCCCACATGCACTTAAGATATATCAAGGATACCCCTAGAATCCTTATGCAAGCCTAGATAAGACCTTTTGGCTATGCTCATGTGGTGCATCAAATAAATATTCATCCAAGAAGTTGATTTCTCATCATATACCTTTGAGACATGAGAGAGATCTAACCTTGGGTGAATCCTTTGGCCATCCTTTGTAAGGGATCTTGTGTAATGTGCCACTCCATAGCTATCCCTCACTTGATAGATGGTATTATGCCATGATATTGCAACAAGTGTCAACCCCACTTAACTGATCATAGGTTTTTTTCCATTCTTTGCATGTCTTCATTATCAAAACTTATGCAACCCCTTTAATTCAACATCCTTAAAAGTTCAAACCATTTGCATGTTGATTTAGTATTGATTATTTTCAAAATTTCTATAAGGTCAAGCTCCCCGATCACACCATCTTCTAATCAACCATCACCTAAAATCTAACCTATATTAATCAATCTAATTCATCACCTTAATCATACATCAATCCCCATCTAATCCAAGCCCAATTGAATGACCTTATTGCCCCTTCCTATACTCTACCCTTCTAATCAATCCTAATTTAAGTCCTTGTTCCAATTCAACCCAATCAAACCTAATTTGTACTAATCCACTTCTTTCTAATCCATTTTTTTCTTCTTTCATCTAACACTCATATAATCCAAATCTATATTCTTCTCTTATCTACTTCTAATTATATCCTTCAAATCATCTTCTTGCTTGGCATTGATCAAACCTCACTTCTCTAATAATTCATCTTGAATCAAAATCAAACCCAATAATTTTTTATCCTTCTTTTTATATTTCATCCCTTGATCCTCTATTTCTTCAGTCATTCTAAGATCATAGATCCACCTTCCCCTTCCAAATCTTATTAAAACCATCAAAATCCCTTCATAGTTACATATCGGCATATCCATTCACCATTCAATGCATCTATGCCCTACTTCAATTTATTTATCATATATGCATTTCACCTTATAGCATATCCATTCACCCTTCAATGTATCCATCATAAAGCCATTTCACCTTTTAATGTATCTATTCACTCTTTGGTGTATCTGCACCCTACTTTAGCGTATCCATTCATGGTTCAATGTATCTATTGGGTGTGTGCAGGATCATGGGGGGCCAAAAAGTGGTGATGTGAAAAAGAAATATAAATAAAATACTATATATATATATATATATATATATATATATATATATAATTTGTTTAAAACTGACATATTTTAAAAAAGGTGCATATGTCAGTAAACAGATATCCATTTGCTTTGAGACAATAAAAAGAAAAAATTAGAGTTGTTGTGGATCATTTTAATCGTCAATGGTGACAAAAACCCTCAAGACACAAGGTGACTAAACATATATTCATATCCATTTCAAAAGATTAAAATCCACCTTCAAACTAACTTTAAGATAGGTTTCTTACTTGTTTTTCTTTTTTTTCTTTTTCCCTTTTTTAAAATTTTTTCTTTAATTTTTTTACTGCAAATCGGGTTTTTTAATATGAATTATATGTTGTAGATTAGTTTTTGTTAATTTTTTAAATTTTTAACTTCAATTAGGTTTACAAAAATGGTCGATAATCCAAACCTTGCACCACCAAACCCTCCCTCAATTCAGGATTTGATTAACGTTGATTTGATTTAATTGAGAAACATTTATGAATTGTATTGTAGGCACCCTCATCTATCCTCAAAGATAGCCACATTAGAGACAATAATTTTTAATGTTGAAACCCTCACAATCTAACACAATTATGTTTTATTGTCACAAGAGGCCTAAGGCAAAGCCATGTTGATGGCTTATTCTATGATGAGGACATTACCAAAGCCCAATTAGCCACATTATTTCTCAATCCTAGAACTAGACAAATGGTTGATGTGCATAAGCCAAAATATTATATTAAATGGTCTAGCATCAAGGTATATTAGATAACTTTTTAGATAGTTGGTGGATTCTTTTTGATAAAGCACCCAACAACAATCTTGATGTCCCTCAATATTTCCTTGGAAAACTATATGCTAAGCTTTTCCTAGGTAGGCATGTCAACTACTTTGACATGAGAGATTTTCAAGGTGTGGGTAGAGTTATACCCTAGGATAGACCTGGGGCACTTCAAATAGTACAGGGCTCGTATGTCCCCCCTCCTCGTATTGCTTCGCCACCTCCAGTACCCTCAATTTTCTCAGTCGAAGGACCTTGATACTCTTGGTGGATCAGGTGGTGCCAGTATAGACTCCTTGGCTCGACATATTTGTATATCGCATACTTGCACAATGTGCAAGCACGCATATTTAGGTCCTCTTGGACAGGCTACTAAGCCTCCCATCGACATGCCTGATTATGAGGTTCATTATATGATTGATGTATCACATGAGACAACAAGCACTGAAGCATATCCTGGAGAGTTGTCACATGCTAGAGATAAGGAGGATCTTGGATCTTACCAAGATAATATAGTGGTAAGACTTAACTTGTAATTTCATATTTAATTTTAGCTTAAATTAATATTCATGAGATATTAGTACTAATTTATATTTTTTTAGTCCATTTAACAGTTGATGATTGAGGAGGACATACCACAAGTCGAACAAGACACCATTTTGGCCATTTCATTAGGCCTAGAGAGTTATGTAGTATACATTTTTGCACAATTGTTTTATTGTATATGAATATCATTTAAATTGTCATTAATCAAATTATATATTAATTTATATGTTTATCTTATTTTACTCTTATAGTACACTCTTAGTGTGGCCAAGGTGCAACATTTTCCAACCTTTGGAAGCACAAAGACTGGCTGATGAAAGGTAATTGAATGAAAATTTAATTGAATTAATAGTCTAAAGAACTTATATAACATAATTGTAGCATTATTTAGATGTTAACTTTTTAAATGTATTAAATGATTATACATGTGTACATAGACTGATAGTCTTACATACTTGTCATTTTTATGTATAGAGACCTATTGGGTTTACATCAGTTTTTACTTCTCTTGCAACACTTGAAGAAGCATAGCAATATCTTTCCTAAAAGGTATGTGTTTATTTTATATTGTAAATATGTGTGTTTAGATAGAAGTATCTGTTAGTCCCAACCGGTGTTGAGAGGGGAGGGGTGAATCAACACTTAATCAAATTTTCACAATTTAACTTTGAACTTAAATCTGCATTCATCTAAAATCCAACAATATACTTAATCACTGAAGTAAAATATACAAGCATGAAAAGTTGGCAATAACACCAAGAAGTTATCTTGTGGAAACCCAAATGGGAGAAAAACACGGTGTGAGTAGGAACTCACAAAATTTGTACTCTTCTAAAGTATGCCCTATGAGGAGCCATCCTTGTTAGGAGATTACAAAGACACTGTTAGGTGCCACCCAGTTAAGGGATTTTGATCAAGGTCGGTTAGTGCCTTTCCCCTGTTAAAGGTAGCCTGGTTAAAGGACTTAGAACTCTAGGTCCTCGGTGATATAAGCTTAACCGCTTGAGGTAAAAGATCATGTTGTAATGATGAAGAGGGAAGGTCCTAAGTTCAATAGAGATAACTTTAAGATATGGAAGGACAGAATGAAGATTTACATCAAGAGTATGGGTGCCCAACACTGGAGCTATGTTGAGAATGGCTATGTAATTCCCACTGGCACTCTGACCAATGATCAGAAGAGAGAGATTCAGGAAAATGGGCAAGTCATGGAAGCCCTTATCAGCAGCCTGTCAGATATTGAGTTTATTGATATACAAGACAAGGACACTCCTAAGGATGTATGGGATGCACTGGAAACCATTTATGGTGGTGATGAGCATGTAAAGCAAGCTAAGGAAGAGAGCCTTAGAGGAAAATTTGAAGACATGAGGATGGTTGAAGGAGAAACCATTCAGCAATATGGCATTAGGATTAAGATTGTGGTTGGAGATATCAAAAGCGTTGGCGGAACAATTGAGGATGCCACCGTTGTTAGTAAAGTCTTGAGATCATTATTACCGATCTATGCAATCAGAGTTGTTGCTATCCAAGAACTAAGGTCTATTGATAAAACCAAGGTATCCTTAGACTCTATCATTGCAAAGTTGACTGCATATGAGTTGAATAGCTATGATGGCAATGTTCAGAAGACTGAGTCAGCCTTTAGAGCATCTGTTGCACCATCTAGAAAAGGAAAAGAAACTAGTATCAGTTATGAATCCTGACAATGCAGAGATATGGATGATGAAGAGATTTTGATGGAGTTTGAAGCTCTTCTTGCTAAAAGAATTCTGAAAGGAACTGGTAAATATAGAGGTAAGCTTCCTTTAAAATGTTTCTCTTGCAACAAGATAGTACATATAGCTATTAATTGTCCTAAAAATGACAATAAGGATAAACCGGAGAGGTTTAGAAAGTATAAAGGAGGAAATAGGAGAAATTGTCTTGTTGTTGTAGATGAAGGTGTTACTAATGAAGAATCAAAGGATGAAGAGAGTGAAGATATAGTGTTTGTAGTTGTAAAGGAAGAAGTGTCTGACAAGAAAGCACTTGTCTCTCGCATTGACAACTCCAATGAGTGGATTATTGATGGTGGTTGTTCTCACCACATGACTGGTGACCGGAGAAAGTTTTTGTCTCTAGAAGAATATGATGGAGGTGTTGTCAGATTTGGTAATGATGCACCATGCATGGTAAAAGGTAGAGGATCCATCTCACTGAATGGAAAGAGAAATGCAGATGATTTCTACTGGGTAGAAGGTTTGAAGCATAGCCTTTTAAGTGTTTCTCAATTGAATGGCAAAGGAATCACTCTGAAGTTCAAAGGTAGAATTTGCAGTATAATTGGAAAGAGTGGTGAACTTATTGCCATTGGTAAGAAGACCAGAGCTAACCTATTTCAGTTGAATGCCAAGATTAGTCAGTGTCTGATGGCTAAGTTTGATGACAGTTGGATATGGCATAGGAGACTCTGTCATGTGAACTTTAACAATATTGTTAAAGCCGATAAGATCAAGGCTGTAAGGGGATTACCTTTGCTGAACAAACCTAAGAATTATTTGTGCAGAGAATGTCAGCTTGGGAAGATGTCTTCCTCAACTTTTAAAGGTAAGTCTTTTTCAGCAGAGAATTTACTTGATCTTGTGCATACTAATTTGTGTGGTCGTATAAAAACTAGAAGTATTCAGGGAGATAGGAATTTTATAATTTTTACTAAAAACTGCTCAAGAATGATGTGGGTCACATTCTTGAAAGACGAGTCTGAAGCATCTGGAAAATTCAAAGCCTTCAGAGCGTTAGTAGAAAAGGAAAGTGGCCAAAGGATAAAGTGCCTAAGAACTGATCAAGGAGGAGAATTCACTTCTGATGAATTCAACAAAAACTGTGAAGATAGCGGTATCGAGAGGCAGTTGTTTGCCCCTAGGACACCACAACAGATTGGCATAGCAGAAAGAAATAATAGGATTGTAGTTGAAGTAGCAAGAACAATGTTGATCCAAGGAAAGGTTGCTCACACTTTTTGGAGAGAAGTGGTGAGCACTGCAGTCTATACAATGAACCGGGTACTTATCAAGAAAGGTAAAGATAAAACCCCTTATGAGTACTAGACCAGGAAGACTCCCACTGTGAGTTACTTTAAGGTATTTGGGAGTAAGTGATATATCAAGAGATGTGAGCATTTGAGAAAATTTGATGCTAAATGTGATGAAGGAATATTTCTAGGATATTCCACTAAGAGCAAAGCCCTCAAGTGCTATAATAACAGAACTCAGAAGATTGTTGAGAGCATCAATGTCAAGGTTGATGAATTCCCTGAGAAATATGAGAAAACCAGTAGCGAGCAAGTGGAAGATGAACCAGGAATAGCTTTATGGGAATCGGTTACAAAAGAAACAAGCAAAGATCTCAGTATTCCTATACCGGTAGAAGCTACGGTAGAAGAAGAAGAAGATGGAGAAGAAGGAGAAGAGGAAAAGAAAGAAGAACCAACTAGAGTCATTCCTAGATATGTGAAATTGCATCATGATCCAAAGAAGATCATAGGAGATAAAGATGCAGGGATACTCACGAGAAGAAAAGTGAAAAAAAAACTCTTATATGATTTCTGAATTAGAACCCAAGACTTCCAGAGAAGCACTTACAGATGAAGACTCGATTAAAGCAATGTAAGAGGAGATAGACTAGATAGAAAAGAATGTAAATTCATCTTTGGTACCCAGACCAGAACACAAAAATGTCATAGGTACCAAATGGGTCTTCAGGAATAAGCTAAATGAAGAAAGTATAGTTATAAGGAACAAGGCTAGGCTTGTATGCAAGGGATACACTCAAGAGGAGGGAGAAGACTATGGAGAAACCTTTGCTCCTGTGGCTAGACTAGAAGGTATTCAAATGCTACTTGTATTTGCAGCATTTAAGGGATTCAAGGTGTATCAGATGGATGTGAAGTCTGCATTCTTGGATGGAATCCTTGAAGAGGAAGTATATATAGAGAAACTGGAAGGGTTTTCCCTATCAAAAGATAGTAACATGGTGTGTAGGTTACACAAAGCCCTATATAGATTGAAACAAACACCTAGGGCATGGTATGAAAGGTTACATTCTCATCTTGTGAAGATTGGATTTCAAAGAACAAGTGAAGATAGCAACATCTACTTGAAATCAGAAGGTGATCAGATTCTAATCTGTGAAGTATTTGTAGATGACATAATCTTTGGAGGAGATGATGAAATGAGCCATGCATTTGCAGATATAATGAAGAAAGAGTTTGAGATGTCTCTGATTGGAGAGATAAATTTCTTCATTGAGTTATAGATTCAACAAATGAAAGAGGGTATTTTTATTACCCAATCCAAGTATGTCAAAGAGGTATTGAAGACCTTTGGCATGGAGGAAATAAAACCGATTGGTACACCGATGGTGACCGGTTGCAAATTGACTAAGGAAGATGATTCAACTTTAGTAAATGAAAAGGAGTATCGGTCAATGATCGGTAAGTTGCACTATGTGGTGCACAACAAACTAGATATTGCTCATGCAGTGGGCATAGTAGCTCATTTTCAGAAATGTCCTAGAGAATCCCACTTGGTAGCAGTCAAGAGGATTCTTAGATATCTGAAAGGAACAATTGACTATGGATTGTGGTATCCATATAATGCTGACTTCAATCTCAAAGTGTATGCTGGTGCCGATTGGGCAGGTAATGTGGACAACCAGAAGAGCACAAACAGTGGAGCATTCTTTCTTGGTGGAAGATTAGTATTGTGGATGAGTAAGAAGCAGAGTTGTACTTCCTAGTCTATAGCTAAAGCAGAATATGTGGCAGCATTTATGAACTGCACTCAAGCAATTTGGATGAAACGTGTATTGGAAGGTTTCAAAGTACCTGTATCTAAACCGATGAATATATTTTGTGACAACACAAGTGCAATAAATATTTCCAAGAATTTGGTATTGCATGCTAGAACTAACCACATTGAGCTTAAATATCACTTCTTGAGAGAGAAAATTCAAAATAAGGTGTTTGTACTTTAACATGTATCCAATAAGGAGCAGCTAGCTGATATATTTACTAAGCCCTTACCAAAGATTACATTTACCTATTTGAGAGGTGAATTAGGGGTTCTGCCCCTTCATGAAGTCAACTAAAGTTGTGTGCTCCGCATCAGTCAAGAACTACAGTGTCAAATCCTTCAGGATTGATGTGTTAAAGGATGCTACTCCATAGGGGGAGCAACATAGTGGAGTATGGAAGCTTGTGCCTCCACTTTGGCATTGTTGTCAAAGGGGGAGAAGATATCTGATGTATGGGGGAGAAGATATCTGATGAAAATATCTGATGTATGGGGGAGAAGATATTTGATAATGCAAATACACTGGTCTATGATGTTTTCAGTTGCAATGCTACACTGAGTATTGCCATCAATGCCAAAGGGGGATATTATTGGATATTGTTGGCATATGATGAACCGACATGTTGATATGATGATAATGTATGTTGTCATTGATGTCAATAAGTGAAAGTGAATCGGTATGCAGATTGGCAGAAGTTGGTGAACTGGTATGAAGAGGTATGAAGAGATGCAGTGAACTGGTGTCGGGGTTTCACTAAGCGTGACTACCGATTGATAGTCTTAGCTCTAGGGTTTCTGGTTTGGCAATCCAGCTTGTGCGATGCAACCGATGATACTCTGTGACGAGTTAGCTAAGAGATAAGAATGAGAACAAGATGCCATGTCAGTTTTGTGCGCATGAAGAATTTTTGTGAGGATCTTGCATGTAAAGATCGATTGCATTAAATGTCTACCTTGGGAATGAACATTCTTCTTAGTGGTATGAGAAGAAGGTGTGATGGGTTACTGATTCCCATATACGTTGAAGAATGGATGACACAAATTGTCTTGTGATATGTTTGAAATTGTATTACTCTATGCAAAGTGTTTGGATGGTCAGGATTGGACCGCTTGTATTTTAAACCTAAGATGCTTAGGGTTTAGGGTTTATGCCACCGACCTAAGTGTTGTCTATAAGGTTGATGATGTTTGTTGTTGTAATTTGTTGACAAATATTGTGTGTGTGTATCCGAGTGATGAGATACTTGCCAGACCAGTAAGAGGAAACCTACAGAGTGTGATTAGAGAAGTAGAGGAATTGAAAAGGATTTTCCTTGGCATGTAGTGTTGTTATCAGAATAGAGTTCTACCTGTTGTCTTCTAATCATTTCAACAGTTGGAAAATCCCTTTATCAGGTAGCTTTAACAGGCTTATTGTAAATCCTTTAACCGAGTGACTCAAGATCATTGAGTTCTTCAAATCCTCTAACGAGGTAACCTCTAATAGGGTTTTAACCTTTAAAAGGGTATATAGCCATTCCTTAACCAGGTGATCTTTAACAGGATTGGTTCCTAGAAGAACCTTATTGTAAAGTCTTTAATCGGACTAGGCTCCTAACAGAGTGAGCTTAAAAAGAGTTCAAAACAAGCTTGTGGGTATTCATCCCCACCGTGGTTTTTCCCATTTGGGTTTCCACGTGAAAAATCTATGTCATGAGTTGTGCATTTTTTATGTGATGATTAAGTATTATGTGTTTTAGTGATTATGCATGCAGAGCTAATAGGTTATGGTATTACTGGTATACCACATGATTATGTTTATGGGTGAAGTTGTTATCAAGTATTGAATGTATTTTATGTATTCAGACTTATCAGTTTATGTTGTCTAAAGTCTTACTGTGTTTAACCGGTATTGTCGTGGTTAAGTTCAGTGATGAAGACAACCGGTTGGTATTGTTTTAACTTGAGAAGTTGTTGAGAAATTTTTTGTCGGTATTGATTCACCCCCCCTCTCAATACCAGTTAGGGTATTTGTTGTTCATCATTATACAACATTAATATCACTTTGGATTGCATGCATAGTATTTAGTAAGTTGGTTAACCATCTTTACCGGTCTACGTTTCAAGTGGTATTGTTTTTGTTGTCACTGAGTCATCCCCCCTCTTAATGCTTTATAATTCTATCAATTAGTATCAGATCCTAACTTTCTTAAGGCTTAATCTCTTGGAAGGAAACCCTAAAGCCACTATGGAGGATATGAGTTATTTAGAAATGGTTAGAGTGCTTGATGCAACCAAGGAAGAGCTTGAAACCCTAAGGGTCAAATTTAAAGTTTCACAAGTTAAAAGGAGAGATTTTACTGAACAACTATTAGAGATATCTGATAATAGTTGTTCAGATGAGGCCAACATTGATGCATTAGTTGAAGAAGTGGAAAAATTGAATGGTGAAAAGCTAAATCTGAGGAGTGAGTTAGAATCCCTAACCATCCGCATGAGCCAAGAGCTTGAAGCAAGAAGGGTGGCTGAAGACCTAATCAAAGAGAGAGATCATGAGATTTTCAAAATCAAGCAGGAGAATGCAACTTTGCATGAACATTGACATGAGGAGAAGGAAGAGAAGGAGGCTTTACAGCTAGATCTTGAAATGGCAACATCTTAAAGAAAGACTCTGACAAAACACAATGAAGATCTTACTAGAGAGCTCACTAGGGCTAATGGAAAGCTTGAAAAGTTCAATAAGAGTTCTTCTATGCTGGATGAGCAAATTCAATCTCAAAGGATGAAAGGTGACACATATGTACTAGGTTTCAATACATCTAAGAAAGGAGAATCTTCCGGTACCAAGAGCAATATGCACAAAGGTAAAACTACTCCTAAGGCTAGCATGCCTACCGGTAAGAAAGCTTTCAAACATGTTTGCTTTATCTATCACAAACCTGGACATACTGCTAATGTGTGTAGAAGCAGACCTAATGAGAACAAAGGCTATAATGCAAATGCTAGGTATGTAAGATTTGAAGGTCATTGTTTTACATGTAACATGTATGGACATAGATCATTTGAATGTAGATATGGGGAAAACAATCTAGCACCTCACATGAATCCAAGACCTAATGGTGACTAGAGAAGAACCTATGACAATCGGGGAAGCATGAACTGGCATAAATCCTATGTCAACCGGTTTAGTCCATATGAAATAGAAAAGGTAACAAATGTGATTTGTATCATTTGTAATAATCATGGACATGTGGTTATGAAATACAGAAGAAGATCTGGAAGAGGTAATGCAGGACCTTGGAGATCATCTAGGATGGCTTGTTATCATTGTCACAAACTGGGACACATGTAAAAGTTCTATAGAACAAGGAAGAACAAAACAGTTAACCACTCTGAAGATCAGAAAGGTAAGAAGAAGGTCAATGTTGAGGAAACCAGAGAGGAGATGAATAGAATCTAGAAAAAGAAGAGTGAGGACAAGCCTACAAAATAATCTATCCCTTCACCTAGTGTGGAGAATCCTGCACCGGAGAACTAAGCCTTTCAAATACGCCTAAGGGGAGCATAGCGATAAATCTACTTTCGGACCCCTTGAAGAATATGTGGTAAAAGAGTTTTGCATTTTAAGTTGTTTTGTGAAAATTCTTGATATCATTGTCTATCGGTTTTCAAAATATTGTCAACCGGTTATATACATGTCAGTATTAGGAAGTTTTGTTAAGCGGTATATTAGGGTTCGTTACCCTATCGGTTGAGCAATTAATTCAGTAAGTAAGGTTTATAAAAATGAGTTTTACTATGTCATTTTTACCCTAATTGCATTCAAAGAAGAGTTCTTGAGCACTTGCAGAGCGAAAAAGAGAATTTCTAGCTAATTGTAGATGGATTTGTGTTGCGGATCGAAAGATTGAATCAGATTAGAAGAACAGAGAAGGCAAAATGGGTGTACATCTGGAGAGATCAACCAGAAACCTTGCCAATGTGAAGGAATTAAGTTATTCTTTTGCTAATCTATCTCAAATTGAGTTTATCCAGAATGGCATCGTCGTCTAAGCAAGCAGAGAGACTTTTGATCACTGTTGAACCTATGGAGTCTATGGAATTAGACAAAATAGTATCATATAATGCATGTCTCAAGTTCCTGATGGTGTTATGATAAAAGGTGATTTATCCAGTTATATTGACTATAAAATTGAGGATTTAGGATCACTATCAATTTATTCTCAACTCAAATCCTTGTGTGATAAAAGCGAGAAAATAAAACCCAAGTACATTAGGGTTTATGAAAAAGGTTTTCATAATGTGACATATTTTCTTGAGGGTTTTGAAGAAGAGCATGTTAGGATAATTCTTAGTCATGTGCATGAAGAAAATATGTATCTTGATAGGTCGCACACAATCACGAAGGAAGCAATTCATGCAATGACTGGTTTTTGGAAAACTGGTGAAGTTCCAAAGCTGAGGAAATTTTCAAAAGAGGTTGTGATTTCACTAACTTGGACCACCTCTCATAGTCATGCGTTTTCAGTCAATAACATTAAAGACCCAATAGTTAGACTTGCAACTATGGTCATTGGTTATAGGATATTTTATTCCAGCATGATGAACAATGTTCCATCTGTTGTTGTGCATGCAACTTACAGGATGATTGCTGAGAATGCAGACTATGACTTATGCGAGGCAATAAGGAGCCAATTGATGTTGAATCTGCAATCAATTAAAAAAGACAGAAGTCAAAAGTTCAAATTTAGTCAACTATTGATTGGTCTATTCTTTTATTTTCAGAATTTTCTGCCTGGAATTGGTGACATTCAATGATTGAAGGACATACCGGTAACAACTCAAATCAAGAACAACATTAAGGTTGTAAAGAACACATTTTTTGTTGCTATGAACATATATTTTAATGAATTCCAAAAGAAGATGAGCATGAGGTTGAGGATTGTTGGTGTAAATAATTATTCATCTTGGATATTATTACACCTTACTTAAGTTTACTTAGGTACATGCATTTCATAGCAGTTTGGGTATGAGACACTTGGGTGTTTGTGCCACATTGGGATAGTGTCTGTAGGAGAATTTCCACCTTTTATGGTGTTGATCTTATTTTGTTGTTACATTCCACCTCATGTGGAATATTATATTATTTCTCCTACCTACCCACACTTATTTCCTACCTACCCTTGTTTCTCATTGAGCCACATGTCATGTTTGTGTGCTCACATATCCCTAGCCTTTCCTATATAAGTAGGCTCATCTACATTGTTTGTACGAGCAATCAATCTATACCTTGTAATGATCCAATTGATCATATTTTGCATCTTGATAGAATACAGTTTATTCCTATCATCTATTTTGTCTCTCTTTTTTGTGCTTTCCATTGCCTCTTGATCTTGGCAAAACCTCACATGGTATCAAAGCTAGTCCATGTCTCACAAGGCTACCTAAAGATGTGGTGAAAAACTTTGCAAAAGACATCTGTTTCACAATTACCATAAATTTTTGTCTTATGGAGGTTGTAGAACCCAAGGAAGATGAGATGGAAGAAATGAGTTATGAAGTCAACTATGACTTATTAATCAGCTATGCCAACAACCTTTTGGCATCTCCCAAGGATAAGAAGAAGAAAAGGCAGGGAACTTACCAGGAAAGAAATGCACCCGCTAAACCCAGTAGTGCCAAAGAGAAGAAGAAGAAAGTTGAGCAAGCACCTTCAGTGACCACTGGTACAAGGGTGAAAAGAAGTGTTCAAGTCAAAAAGGAACTAGCACCCAAAGTATATGCTAAGAAGCAAACCGCAATGAAGAAGAGAGGTAGGCAACTTATTATTCAAGAAGAATCTGAGGATACCAACACTGAAGAGGAACCAAAGAAAATGAAAGCAACTGGTAAGAAAACCAAACCAGTAGAAGACATTTTAAAGACAAGTATTCCTATTAATGATTTATCTTACAAGCCTATGACTGATTTTGAGAAGACATTGAAAACATTCAGGAGGAAAAGGTTTGATAATGTGAAAGAATGTTATGATTCATTTAATGATGAATAGAAACAATAAATTGTTCAAGAGGTAATCAGCTACTTGTGTCAATACAATCGGTTGCCTCGGGATATTGAAAAGGATATTTCTGATTCTTTGTATTCTATTCTTGCAAATAAGTGGAAAATGGCTGTAGAACAAGATCAATAAATTATTGATAGAGTTTTCATTCAATATTTTCCCAAGTTACCTAGAAATGAATTATTAGCATTGCTTGATAATTTCAAAGGACAATTTCATTCGAAGGCAAGAAGATTGAAGTTATTGAGTGGAAAGGTTCAATTTGTTGAAGTTGAAACTAATTAGATAGCAAGAAATATTCAAAGGATGCATGAGAAAATAAAGTCTCATAATGATGACCAAACAGAGACTAGAAATCAATCAGAGCTAGATGAAGAATAGATTGTTACACCAGATATTATCTATCCTATTAAGCATAAGAATGACACTACTTCTCTACCGGTTATCTTTGTAGATGATACTGACAAAATCCAAGACACTATTGATACAACTGGTAATATCATTGAACCAATTATGGAACCTTTACTGCAACCGGTCATTACTATTACATAAGAAGCGGCTAAAGCACCAGTCATTGAACCTAGTGTGGATATTCAACTGCCACCAGAAAAAGAACACCAAGTGGAAAAACAACTTCCACCGGTTACAACAGATTCATAGGAGAAAAAAATAGAGGTAGAAATAGAGAAAGATAAACCTAAGAAAGAGGTTGAAGTGAAGGAAACTGAATAGAAAAAGGAGGAAGTGAAAGAGAAAACAAAAGAGAAGATATCAGGTGAAAAGAAAAAAGCAAAGGTAAAGCAACAAATTGATGATGAGGATGACTCAATAGGCATCAAAGGGCCTATAGATGTAGATAATATGAGTGCATCTGAACTCGTGGAGATTGCAATAGTGATGCAATATAGAGCTCAAAAGAAAAGATTGAAAGAGAAGAGAAAGGAAGCAGAAACAATTCAGTCGTTGAGATACTGTCAAGTCTCCTACCAGAGATTAACACTGGGAATTTGTCAACTCCTATCGGAAAGCTTGGCAAGTTAGTTGCTGATGCTTCTAACCAACCGAAATCTCTTGAAGAAGCTGCTCAGACTTTAGGTGAGAAGAATTACAGAAGGAAGAGGGGAGAAAAAATAATTAAAGATATTGATAAAGGGAAGATTGTTTTATCTCCGAATAAAGATGTTTTGAAGACTGCTATTGAAACTAGAGGAAGGATACTAGCCTATACATCTAACGTTTCATTTTTTTCTATCTTGATTTGAAGAAGAGGTGAGAAGAGACAGAACAAGAACTGGAGAGGATATGTACTGCCTACATACCTTTACAGGATTCAACCTTAGCATTTGGAAAATTAGTTGATGATTTGCAACACCGGTTAGATGTCTATAATTATGAATAGGCTAAGAGACTCTAATCCTTGAAAGAACTAAAGAACCAGTTGAGACCTAAGGTGGACATCTTACAACGAGCATACAAGGATGCAGAAGCGATTTTGGAAACTCTAGAGATCAGCACAGTGGATGCAATGGAAGAATTCGTTGCACATGTTATGACAACCATTGAGATCACTGAAGCATTATTAGAAACATGGGATAATGATTTTACTTAGATGAAGATCATTTTTAGTGACATTTTCTTGAAAATTGTAGTGAACACTCCTTGAAAAGACTTATATTTTTGTAGATGTAATTTTTTATGCAACTTTTGTTATAATATATATGTATTTTAGTTTTCAATTTGGCATTGTTGTCAAAGGGGGAGTAGAAATATGTATGTGTTGTGAAAATTGTGTATGTATTGTTAAGGGGGAGTAGAAATATGTTTCTATAATTTTTTTAATCACACTTAGTTGTAACGCTGTAAAATTTTCTAAGTATTGCCATCAATGCCAAAGGGGGAGATTGTTGGCTTGATGATATTTTTTGTAAAATATGACTTCATGTGTTGTCATTGATGGCACATGTATACACTCACATATGTTCACATTGTCTTAGTCATCTTAGTTAAGACAAGTCGGTATTACTCCTAAGTTTTTGTATTGCAAAACCAATATTATATGCATAGAGAAGTCCAATCAGTTTTGAAGGTGTCTAACCGGTATATGTTGGCAATCGGTATATGCAAGAATGGCATGACACCAACTTGGAGATTTAGCGAAGATAATCAAAGAAGCAAATGGAGGACAATCGTTCTATGAGTTGGAAGAGGTTAACTCTTAACCGGTATCGACGTTCGAACCACTTGTACTAATTGTGTGATGAGTTATCACTGGTCGTGATGAGTTATCCCTAATTGACATATTTGATGGCAATATGTGATGTGTTATGTTAGATTGCCCAGATACACTGCACCTAGGAAATTGTAATGAAGTTCCTGATTCGACATGAAATCTAATGTCTATATAATGACATTGTGATGAACTATTTTTATGATGCAAGATAGAAGTGTTAAGTTGTTGCGATTTATTGAAAGCGTTGCAGAGTATGTCAGTGATGCAGTTTTGAGTGAGCAGAAGAGGATCTATTCAAGCAAGATGTGCTACTTCTAGATCACACCACCTGTTATTTTATAATCACTACAACAGTCAAATCCCCTAACCGAGTAAGCTCTAACAAGCTTCATTGTACAAATCCTCTAACCAAGTGATCCATTAGTTTGGGTTTGAAATCCTCTATCGAGATTACTCCTAACAGGTTACTACCTTTAACAGGGTATAGCTCCTAACAGGGCTTTGGGATCTTTAACAGGATTCACTCCTAGTAGAGCACTTTGTAGACCTTAACCAGTCAGTTACCTATTACTGCAGATAGTTAACTTGTGAGTCCCATCTCATCATGGTTTTTCCCAATTAATTTTTCCATGTATAAACACTTGTGTTATGGTGGATGTTTTACTTGTTGTGGATGCTTTAATATCACTTTGGATTGCATGCATAATGTTTGGTAAGTTGGTTAATTGTCTTTATCGGTTTGTGTTTCAAGTGGTATTGCTTTTGTTGTCACTGATTAACACCCCCCCCGCCCTCTCACTGCTTTATAAGTCTATCATTGTCATGCCAAAAAAAATTAATTAATACTATTAATGCATCAACATCAACCTTGTCTTTTTGTGGAAGTCTACCCGAGAATGCCTAGAGATAATTATTGTTAGGATTCTCAATTTTCTCACACCTCCCTAAGGCATGGTGTAGTGTTGTTCTACTTATCTTTAATGACTTACTTGTTTTTCTTATTAAATGATATTTTTTAGTTTTCTTATTCATTATGGTTGACATAAGAACATGTCAAGTAACATTAACATCTTTAGAGTGTGATGTCGAACCAATTGCTTGATACACATCAAATAAATTTCTTGCTACAACTTTTTCACTATTATTTTCAGATGACCTTAAACCAATAATTTTCATTGTGCCTTTAAAATTCATATTTTTTATCATTTCAACAATTAATTGGCATCTTCCATTTTGTTTTAAACTCTCAAAATAGTTTTTCCATATTCTATTAGCCATTCTTCTACAAGTGTGTTTGGGAATTTTATCCTGCATTAGCTTAGAAATATTTTCTTCAACGTTAATTAGATACTTTAGCTTTCTACGGATAATTCTAGGAGGTGATAATATTGGTTGTATTCTTGGCTTGCATTAAGTACATTTTCTTGATCATTGATTGGCATTTGTTCTTGGTTTGCATTAGCTTCATTTGGTACATGTAAATGAGTTAGTGTAAATGCCATACCTTCTCCTCCTATTTTCTCACTTCATGTAGTCTTATCATATGCTCCCTTTGTCTTTCCTTTGCTACCTCTTGCAATTTGGTTGTTCCTCGCTCGTTCCTTCCCATCCTTAATACCAATTATCCTAAATATCATAATATGTGTTAGTAAAAATTGTACAAATTAAACAAATGAATTATGTCATGAAAACTATGAAAATATTGTATTTTACAAACAAAAGAGCATTGAAAAATAAATTTAGTTATACATGTCAATGATTGGAAGTCACACAAAATAAAAAAAACTCTTACAATGTCCGAGAATATTGCAGGTATATAGAAAAAGTTGCAATGGGACCATCAACAAAGTTTTTTTGGGCTTTTTTGACAGTTGTGAATCCTCTTTAAGTCAACATAAAGCGTACAGGTGACTTTTACTTAACTGTTTCACGTTACTTCCCCTAAAATGCTAAGCATACGTAAATGGACTTATAGACTATAGTGTCAAAAAATTGTGTGGGTTTTTAATGAAAAAAACCACGTATAGGTTCTTGACACTATTGGCAGTGGGCCAGCGTCCCTCGTGGGGATTCACGACATGGTTTAACAACCTCTTGTGGATTCTATAATTCTAGTGGTTGTATCCAACATTGTCTAGTCGATCTTTTGGTGAAACGACAACCCTAGCTTGTAACAAGTGGTATTAGAGCTTGTCATAGGTTCGAATCACGCGAGTGACACTGGGAGGGGGTGGGCCAGCATCCCTCGCGGGGATTCATGACATATTTTAACAACAACATGTGGATTCTATAGGTCTAGTGGTTGTATCGAGCATTGACAGGTTGATCTTTTGGTACAACAACAACCCTAGCTTGTAATAGACACTATCGACCCAAATAATGAACAAAAACATTTTTAGGAGGGTAACACGAAAGGGTTAATTAAGTAAACTTATCTTGTTTATGTTGTTGGTCCTAAACATTAGCATATTCCTGAGTGTATGACGAGAAGTGAGAGAGAGAAGGGGAAGTAAGAGGGAGAGGAGGGGGAAGAGGGAGAGAGTGGGGAGGGAGATAGAGACAAAGGGTGTGTGAGAGAGAGAGAGAGAGAGAATTGTACTTGCCTACAATTTTGTCCTCACTTAGGCCTCACTTTGGTGCTCCATCCTCTAAGGCCTAACTGAAACATTGATTCTACTCACACCTTTCATTCATGTCACTTTTTCACTAGTTTGACCCTCTTATCAAAGATCTTGACTTTCATACCAGGGCGTAGGACCATGGAGCCCACACATTGGGCCTAATCGGGACTAGGGCATATACACCTTGGGATCCTCAATTTGTCTCCAAACTGGTTGCTTTCAATAATCACATTTTGAGAGAGGAAATTAGATCTCATGTCGACTTAGGTTAGGAATTTAATTATATTTTTAACAAACAGGTATAAAAGGAGCTCTACCCCTCTCATTTGAAATCTAATCATTCCTAATTCGAATTCATAATCAACTCCGGAGAGAAAAATTGAGATCCTACATTCAAGTGAGCAAGCAATCAGTCTTCTATCAAGCATTAGAGCAGAAGTAAAGTCAAGATTCAAGCATTGGAGATGAAATTTATGTTCTATGTTTTATGAAGACAATCTACATGAAACCCTAATTCCATGTGAAAAACAAAACATCATTAAAGGTATATCATTATTGTTTCATTCATTTCCAACCTTTCCCTGAAAAGAAAAGTATTTTACCACAATACTTCATTTACATTTTCAATTCACTTCATGTTTAATTCCAAAATTGGGGTTTGACCTAAGGTAAACCCCTATTCCCAAAAAATTTCCCTTTCTTTGTGTGTGCAAGAAACAAGTATAGAGCTACATGTGGGAGGATCGATATGATTTGTAGAGACGAATAGGTTCAACTTTCGACCGCGAGAAATTTGGAGGATCATGGTGAATTGATACTACCTGGTCTTGAAAAATTGGGCCGAACTTGTGGGAACAGATATGAATCACCTTCTTCTACTCATATCCATGTTGGTGTCTCTGTATGACATATGTATCTCACTGTTTCTATCAGATTTCTTCAATAATTCACTATTTTACCCTAATATTTAACAATTCAAATTCAATTCAATTTAAGGAGGATAGAACCCCATCCAAGAGGCTTGGAATCTGATCAGAATCTAAATCTATCAAGGTTAGATATATTAGATTCCTCTCCTCCTTAATGTAATGGTGAATTAGGTCATTTAGTGGTTTTATTATCTTAATTTAACCCTAATCCTGATTTTTCCACCATCACATTTTGGTGAACCCGATGTCTTGTACTTTAATTTCTGATTTATGTTCTTACATCTAATTATTTTTTATATTAAAAGAAGCCAAAACAAGGGGGTTGACCCAGGTACAGAAAAAGAAAAACAATGGCAAGCCAACTATCAGTAAAGCAACAACAAAATCACAACCCCCTAAACTTTCCTCTATCAAAAACTTTAATCATTCTATGCATATTAATGAGGTAAATAAAAGTATGCCATGCAGGGCAATAGATAGTTAAGTTCAAGCATAACCAGAAACTAAAACTATAAGTCGATAGGCCACTAGGGCCAAACAAAAAACCAGAGACCCAAACCATATAAGACAACTATTTCTTTTTTCCATGGATCCTCTTTGAAAGGAGATTCCTAGCCCATTCCTTGGTGAGTAATTTGAAGAGGTCCCTATAGTCTTCGTCCTCCTTTCCTTTACCTTTGATTGTGATTTCCTACAGAAGACATGGAGTGGTCGTTGGGCAGTGCATAACATTCAGAGTAAACCTAGAGACGTCCTACAGCTTGTTCTTAATGGCCTCCATTATGTTGGTGATTTCCAGCAAGTTTTCAAACATACCCTCCAATTTCTTACCAAAGTGTGTCATATTGCAGTCCTCTTCCTCCTTTATGTTTCTCACTTCCTCCACCACCATCATCTTATCGAACCTGAGAGTAGGGACGAAGAGTTGGTCTGGGATTTGGGGCCGGCCTTCGGACTCATGGATTTTTTTGGACTCTCAGAAGCATGGGTGGAGTTGACAAAGTGGGGGATCGAGGTGGACTAAAATGGGGCCACATTGTCAGAAGGGATGGAATTCCCAGTTTCATGGGATGAGGAGGGGTCCCTTAAGGATTTCTCAGGGGGTTTGGAGGCAAATCTCACAAAGCGGTTGGGAGTGTTATCCTCATTCGCAATCTCCACATCAAAGTCAATTTCCTGAATTCTAACTTTCTTAAGGGGTTTAGCATCCTCTGAATGGTTCTTTTTATTCTTATTACTACAGGAGCCAATTTCAGGCAGCCAAGGAGGGCTTATGTCAGGTTTATCAGCAACAATGACTAGGGGTTGGTTTTCAGGTACATTCTGGACAAAAATCATGCGAGGGGGGAAAAGGGCCAGGTGGAAATTGTAGAGGCGGAGGATAAGGCCTTGGTGTAGAATAGGAAATTCCTTGCCTTTTTTATTAGCCTTTGCAATATCTTTTATATTAGAGTCCAAAGAGTGCAACAAAAAAAAGGAATGGAGATAAGATCTTTATTCCTAAGATGGTTAAGGAAAGGAAGGTGCTAATAGTAGAAGACCCCATACCATCCTTCAAGGGTGAAATATTTCATTATGATGTAGTAGACCTCATCCCAAGGTGGTGGAAGCTCTTCCCGGTTGAATTCGCCTGCCCTCTTCACAGGGTTCTCCCCTCAGGGAAAAACTGGTTTAGGCTGGTGGTATCTGAAATGCGGCTTTGTTTCTTCCATTTCCTACCCTCCATGGATAGACCCGTTGAATAAGCGATCACCTCTTTATTGATTTTGAAGGAAATACCACCCATGGTAACCCGTCTATCCTCCCAGGACGTGACAAACTACTTAGACAAACTCTCATCATTTCCTTTCATGCTTTCCATAAACTTATCAATCTCGCCTTCCAAGCAGACAAACCACACCGTCGGCCTAGCTTTAAATTCATCAGATTTGTCGGGTTCCACTCTTAGTATGTCACCCCCCATGGTCGTTTCTTCCAGCTTAGCAGAGTAAGTGAGAAACAAGGTAACAAAGAAATAGGGCCAAACCAGAGTAGAGGCAAAGTTGAGAAGAAAACTTAGCCAGCTCTGCGATAAAATCATGCAATAAACGCTACAATTATTGCAAGTAGTGTCTAAACAGATTTCACCACCATGAAATATATTACACTTGTGTGAACCATCAATCCAACCAATGTGATTTGGCCAAGCCCAGCTATTGCCTTTATTGCCACCAATGATATTCATCTTGATGATAATTAGAAAATTGCCTTTCCCGATATCGGTACTACATCAATAAATATCATCATTATCTAGCCCCCCTTGTAGCCGATGACAAGGCCATACGGAGCTACATGGCAAGCCCAACCCATGATGGGTGGGTTTCCCCTCCAAATTCAAAATTTGAAAATTGTTTCTCTTCATCTAATGATAATTATACAGGTTCATCATTAGACTTGGTTTTTTCTTTCTCCAAGATATCCGTGGTGATCATTGGCAGTAGATCGGTGTTCCTCCAACATCATAAGCCATTTTGTAGCCTACTCACTACATTCATAGAGTCAGCAGCCGCATTCCCTTCTCTGAAGATGTGGGGGATGGTGAAACAGTCAAGGTTAGCCAAAAGAATTCTAGAATCCCTCAAAATAGAATCCAATTTCCAACTAGCAACAGATCTACCACTGACGGCTTCCACAATAACTTTAGAGTCACCTTCTATTTCCAGTTGTTTAATACCAATAGTAGTAGCAAATCTCAGACCCCAAATGCAAGCCATTCCCTTAGCTTGAGTGATAGTATGGTTCTTCAAGCTACCCGCATAGGCTGCAACAGTATTCCCCTAGTGGTCACAGATGAATCCACCTCCCTCTTGGCAAGTATTTTGGGCAGACCCATCAAAATTCAGTTTGTGCCAAGAGGGGTTTGGGGCTAACCATTTTGTCTTTTTTTTGTTGATCTATACATTGTTGTTGAAGACTTTAAACTCTGGGGGGGAGCTTCCATAGTTCATCAATTTTTTTATCAATCAGGTTAGGAGGATTGGGGGGGAGCGGTTTCCACCTAGTTACTAATATATTATCCATAAGCATTTTGAAGTAATTGTAGAAAACTTTATCCGGGGCGGTTTCAACATCTCTAAAGATTATGTTGTTTATTTCTTTCTAGACACCCCAACAAACATGGGGAGGGATCTTCCTCCATAGCTAATGAATCAGGGGGTGGTGGGAGGGAGGTGTCCATCTAGTAACAAACCGATGAATGTTATCCTGAAAAACCAATTGAATACCATGTTTATCAAGGGTAATGGTGCACAAGTGTCCAGCAAAGGGGCAGTGAATGAAAATATGGTCAATAGTTTCCTCCTCAGCCTTACATAAAATGCATCTGTTGGGAAGTTGGAATCCCCTCCTTTTCAGATTGCCCCGAATCAAGATTATTCCATGCATAAGGGACCACTAGAAGAAGTTAACTTTTGGAATTAGCTGTGAGCTCCATATCTTCCTCCAACATTCAACATCACCAGTGGGTCTCAGGAGCTATCTATAGGTAGACTTGACCGATAACTCCCCCGACTAGGTCCCCTTCCAAATGAATCTATCCTCCTGGGGAGATAAGGGAATTTTGCACTCAAACATAAGATCTTGCATATCAAGGGCAATGGGTAACAGGTTAGGTCGATCAAAAAAGATCAGGGTTATGCTCTTCCATCTTCCTCTTCTTGGCACCATGTAGTCAGCAACGCAATCACCAAAGTGCTCCTTTAGGGAATACATTATTTGGCAGAATCGAGGTTCAACCAGAGGTTTGTCATCCAAGCAATAGTCTTCCCAGAACCTAATCCTCATGTCATTCCCAATCTGCCACTTTAGTTCTTCTCTGATAACTGGCCTGAGTTTCAAGATGTTGTTCCATAATTTTGACCCATGAGGTAGGTCACCAACACTCAAATTAAAACAAAATTGCTCCCTTTCCAAATACTTATCCCTAAAAATGTTACACCAGTTTGCTTCACCTTTAGCTAGGGTCCATCCCACTTTAGCAATTAAAGCCTTGTTCAAGGCATTTATCTTTTTGATATCGAGACCTCCCATGGAATTGGGTAAGAAAACAATGTCATAGTTGACCAAAGAGAGGCATTTCTTTTCCTCCATGCTCGTCTAGAGAAAATTTCTTTGGATCCTCTCAAGATTTTCCCCCATAGCACCAGATATTTTCAACAAGGAAAGGAAGTACACAGGGATGCCCTAGAGGGAAGCAGCAAGGAGTTGGAGCTTACCTGCACTACTAAGGAATTTGCCCTTCCAACAAGCAAGTTTCTTTTGTATTCATTCAAGGATAGTATTCCAGAATGCAGGGGTAACCTGTTTAACAGTGAGGGGGAGACCTAGGTAAGTCTCAGGAAGAGCAACAGACTTATACCCCTAGATAGAGAGGATTTTAGTCTGAAGGTCCACATAGGTGTTGAAGAAGAAAAGATTACTTTTATCATAGTTTATACATTTCCCTGAGGCAGAGGCATAATCTGCTAATAAATTCTTCCATAGTTTAGCCTCAATCACTAAGGATATACAAAAAAAAGAAAGGTACTATCAACAAATTGTTGGATCATTGAGGGGGGGATAGTAGAAACCGCTTTGAATCCCTGCAGTCTACCATTTATCATCATATCAACCACATACCTACTCAAGACTTTAGCAATCATAATGAAAAGATAAGGGGACAGGGGGTCTCCCTATCGAATACCTTTTATAGCTTTAAAGTGGCCCCTATGGGTCCCATCGATCAAGACCAAGAATTGAACCGTAGAAACACATTCCCGTATCATGTCAACAACCTTCTAGTTGAAGCCCAGTTTTGAGAGAGTTTTAAATAGGAAGCACCAGTTGACTTTATCATAAGCTTTTGAAATGTTGAGTTTGAAAGTCATACCTGGAATTCTGCTCCTACCCATAGAGTGGATTATTTCATGGGTAGCAATGGCCGCATCCAAGATTTGACGACTAGGGACAAAACCTTTATGGGAGGGACTGATAAAATTAGCTAGAAGTGGCTTAATTCTATTCACCAAGACCTTAGAGATTATCTTGTAGATAGAATTGCAAAGGCTTATGGGCTGAAAATCCTTCATGCAATTGGAGTTTAGAGACTTGGGGACAAGAACAATTTAGGTGTTGTTTAGTTTTTTCAGTAATTTTCCAATCCTGAAGAAGTCCTTCACTGCTTTAGTAACATCATAACTAACGATGTCCCAATAATCTGGAAGAACATCAAGGGGAAGCCATCTAGGCCTGGGGTCTTGAAAGCACCCATCGCAAAGAACGCCAAGCGGACCTCCTCTGAGGAAATAGGAGCAAGGAGCTGACAATTATCCTCCTCCCAATGGCACTAGGGAGCTTACTCAAAATCCTATCTTGGAGGGACTCATTATCTCTTCCAGATTCGGTATAGATACAGATGAAGAAGTCAGTGGCAGTTTGACCAATTTGGGATTCTCTAGTGATCTCCTGACCAGAGTCGTCCTTTAGACATTTGATAAAGTTTCTCCTTTTGTGAATGCTCGTTGAGTGGTGGAAGAAAGCCAAGTTTCTATTGCCCTCTTTTAGCCACTAAATTATGGATCTTTGCTTCCAATAGATTTCCTCCTTAGAACGGATTTCCTTCCAACTCTTACGAAATTCTTCTTCTTCAACAAGAAGAGAGTGAGGGGGGTCACCTGCAGTCATACTTCTTTGGAAATGTTCAAGTCTACAACACAACTCCTTTTTGTTTTTGAAGATGTGACCTGGTGCAGGAGCACCCTTCACAGGGCTCCCACCATTTTCTTTTGATTGTGTTCTTGCTTCTTTAAGAAGCCATTGTATATAAAATAAGAGCCATGTGCTCATAGGTCCTAGTCTAGGTCCTAGTTTGGTCCTAGGGTCATAAGTCAAAGTTGAGTTTTTCTTGAAAATAGAGGGTATGTGCACCTTTGTGGTGATTAGGATCCTTCTTAGCATGGTGGTGTCCTTAGGTTAGCCCAATGTGGGCCTAGGAGTCAAGAAAAGCAACATTGAGAAAGTTGCTCAAAAGTTGCAAAAGTTGCATGACAACTTTTCAAAGTTGTCAAGCAACTTTTCCACCTAGTGGTCAAAATCTTTAGTTTAGCATGGACAACCCTAATATGGGCACATAGACCAAGGAAAGGGTAGTATAAGTAGTTGCAAACCCTAAGAGAAGGGGTTGGATGTCAGTTGTTGTATGGCCCAAGCAAAGTGACTTGACTGTGATTGCGGTTTTGTTGCCAGTCGACACAAATGGAGTAAGACAAGATCATTAATGGATTGATTTTCAAGAAAAAATGTGTTGAGTGTCTTGTATGGTGTATTTCCTTTCATTGTGAGCATTTAGATTAGGTTTTTTTTTGCAGGTTGTGTGTGTTTGTAAATATTTTGCAAACTTGCTTCTCACTGTCCAGTTTTGGACTGGTTTGTGTCAATGGGTTCATAACTCCATTCCCCATTGTGGAAACACCATGAAACCATGGGGAATGAGAGTGCAAACCCTATACAATACTTAAAAGCAAGCAGTGCCCTTGGAAATGCAGGGAGGCCATCTAAAGACCACTCCTAGGCGAGACTGGACAGTGCCCAGCTAGGAAGGGTTAAGTTGCAGAGGTCTTGGAGAGCAAGGAAGGACAGAGGAGGAGGCACCCTTTGGAGGAGTTGTAGAGGGGTGAGTGGAGTACCATTGGTGTGAAGGAGGATCTTCCACCAATCCAGACAAGGTGGCAAGAACATCAAACCTACACTGTGACCCTGGCAGGCCTAAAACCCTCTTTAAAACCCTTAAAAACCTTAAAATCCACCTTGGGTAGTGTACAGACACTTGGAGGCCCAAAACTAGAAAAATCCTTGAGCCCTTTCCAAATGAATAGTATGTATTTTGGGAAGTTTCACAAGAATTTGCATCGTTTGCAAGAGGGAGCCCTAAAGGACCGGATAGGAGGCCTAATTGGTCACAATCCTTGTAGCCCTATTTTGTAGGTAAAAGACAAAATAGTGAAATCGGTAAGGGGTAGGAAGTTTGAAACCTCTTGGGGGCACATGAATGGGTGGAAAACCATGTCTTAGACCTATCTTATCCTTGCTAGGACCTGAGAAGGTGTGGAACAAGCCAAACCCTTATTAGCCTAAGTAAGGGTTCTTTGGATCTCATGAGTAGGTGAGACCTTAGGAGCAAAAACTCAAGTTGTTGGTGGGTGGATTGGGCAAGGTCAGGGGATTCCACAAGAGGGGAAGTCCTAGAAACCCTAGGATGTTGTTAGTACACCTGGTGATCCAAGGAAAGGATCTAAGAGCATACACTAGGCTAGTCTATCCCAAACCCTATCCCATCAGATTGGTATCAGAGCCAAGTTAAAGATTTGGAGGACCATGCATGTCTCTATACTCTGGTGAATCAGTAGGGGAGAGCAGAATGGTCACCAATGCAGAGCTAGCTAGGGAGGTAGAAGTGCAGAAGGAGAAGAATAGACTCCTTGCAAAAGCTATGAGTGAGATAAGGGACAAACTACAAGAAGTGGTGGATCAGATGACACAAGGACCTTGGGGTGAGGACACCAAGGATAAAGGCAAAAAAACTATAGATATAGATGACATTATACCTGAACCAGATCCCTTGTTCAATGAAGAACCTTTTGTAAAGGCTATTAAGGCTTTGAACACCAAAGCTTTTGAAGGATTGCCACATTTGAGTGGAAGGATGGACATTGATACTATCATGGAATGGATTGAGGGTATGGAGAACCACTTTGAGTGTGAGGGAGTGACAGAAGCTCAAAAGGTTAAGGTTGCCAAATCAATACTAAGGGGAGCAGCTTTGAAATGGTGGAAGTACTTGCAAGAAGAGAGAGTTAGCATGGGAAAGCTACCTATTGCCAATTGGAAGGCCATGGTGAGTAAGATCAAGGAGAACTACTTACCAGAGGATTATGAAGTCCAAATTCATAAGAAGAGACAGGGATTGAAGCAAAAAGACCTTGATGTGACCTCCTACACCGAAGAATTTCAAAATCTTTGTCTTAGATCCAAAGTCCAAGAAGATGAATCTATCAAGGTGGCTAGGTATCTAAGTGGCCTAAAGTAGAACATTCAAGAGGAAATAAGCCTATGGACTCCTACCACTATCCAAAAATATCATCAGCTTGCAGCCAAGGTGGAAGAGAGGAACAAAAGGAAGGGAGACTATAATAACAAGGGCAGAGGCAGAGGTAGAGAACAAATGAATCATCGAGGTGGTTACCAAAGCAAGGCAAATGAGCAAAGGAACCAAGGAGAAGCCAAGTTGACTGAGCATAGCAGTGAAGCCAATCTCAGAGGGGGCCATTCTAGAGGAAGAGGTGCACAAGGTGGTCCAAGTAGGGGTAGAGGTATCGGTAGAGGTAACTCTTACTTTGCAACTATGAAATGTTACAATTGTGGTCAATTGGGACACCTAGCTTATAGATGCCCTGACAAGCCTACATCATCAAAAAGTGGAAAGAGGATTGCTTATGCACATGAAGACTCTTCAAGCAGCAAGACACCTGAGGTGGACCATATTGAATTAGAGATTGGAGAAAATCTATTGTTCAATAGGGTCTTGATAAGACAACCGGTTAAGAATGAACCTAAGCATAGGAGAGCATTGTTTAGGGTGAGATACAAGATCCTTGGTAAAGTTTGCAAGGTGATAGTTGATTCAGGGTCAACTGATAACATAATATCAGAGGAGGCAACCAAGAATTTGAAACTCACAAGGATACCCCACACTAACCCATATAAGGTGACATGGTTGAATCAAGAGCAGAGTGTGCTAGTCAATGAACAGACTTGGGTAGAGTTTTCTATTGGAGGATACAAGGATAAAATCCTTTGTGATGTGTTACCCATGGATGCCTGTCACCTATTACTAGGTAGACCCTATCAATTTGATAGGAAGGTGATCTATGATGGAGAGGAGAACTCCATTTCCTTCAAGAAGGATAGCAAAACATTTAAGATTCAGTCTTTGACAGAGAATGAAGAGGGAACCTCAAGAGCACCTAGTGTCTTATTGGCTACTGGTAAAGAGTTCTTACACTTGCTACATGAGGAGGAAACAATGAGGTGTGCCATCTTTGTGAAGCCAAAGGAGGAGGAAGACAAGTTGCAGGCAGAGGTACCCAAGGAGGTGAAGCAAATGTTGCAAGAGTATAAGGACATAGTGAGTGATGGAGCACATGCAACACTTCCACCAAGAAGGTCTATAAGCCATCAAATAGACTTTGCTCCTAGTGCATCCCTACCTAATAAAGCTGCATATAAGCTCACACCTAACCAAAACAAGGAGGTGGCAAGGCAAGTACAGGAGTTATTGGAACAAGGACTAATTAAGAAGAACATCAGCCCATGTGCAGTCCCGGTAGTGCTAGCATCAAAGAAGGGAGGCAAGTGGAGACTTTGCACTGATTCAAGGGCAATCAATAGGATCACCATAAGGTATAGGTTTCCTATTCCTAAAATAGAGGATTTGATGGACTGTTTAGGAGGTGCTATGTATTTCACCAAGTTGGACCTTAAAAGTGGTTATCACCATATTAAAATCAAGGAGGGAGATGAGTGGAAGACTACTTTCAAGACCACAGAAGGGTTGTATGAATGGCTTGTGATGCCATTTGGATCACCAATTCCCCAAGCACCTTCATGAAGTTGATGAATGAGGTGTTAAAGGACTTCACAGGAAGGTTTGTGGTGGTGTACCTAGATGACATTCTCATCTATAACAGAACCAAAGAGGAGCACCTTGAGCATTTGAGGTTAGTCTTAGAGAGGTTGCATGAGGAGAAGTTATCAATCAACCTAGAGAAGTGTGACTTTTTGAAGCAGGAGCTGGTCTACTTAGGATTTGTGGTGTCTAAGGGAACCTTGAAGATGGATCCAAGCAAAGTGGAGGCAATCTTGAATTGGCCTGCCCCTAGAATAGGGACTGAAGTTAGGAGTTTCCATGGTTTAGCCCAATTCTATAGAAAGTTTGTGAGGAACTTTAGTGGCATATGTGCACCAATCCTTGACACTATAAAAGGAGGCCTTACAACTAAGTTTAAATGGACTGTGCAGGCTGACAAAGCAATTCAATTATTGAAGCAAGAAGTAGCCACAAAACCTATCCTACTCCTACCTACTTTTGACAAGCTATTCACATTGGAGTGTGATGCAAGTGGAATTGCAGTAGGGGGTGTATTGAGTCAAGAGGGAAGACCTGTGGCATTTTTCAGTGAGAAGCTCAATGAAGCAAAGAAGAAGCACTCAGCCTATGACCTAGAGTTGTATGCATTAGTGCAGTCTCCTAAAAAATGGAGGCATTACCTACTCCCAAAGGAATTTGTGGTGTTCACAGACAACTAGGCTTTGAGTTACATTAACACTCAAGAGAAGCTTAGCAATAGACATTTGAAATGGATGGAATACCTCCAATCCTTCACCTTCACCATCAAGCATAAAAAGGGGCAACTCAACAAGGTGGCAGATGCTTTAAGCAAGAAGTTGTTGACAGTTCAAGAGTTACAGTTGCAGAGCATAGGGATAGAAGGTTTCAAGGACCTCTATGAAGGAGATGAAGACTTCTCATCAGCCTACAAAGTTTGTGAGGAGTTTGAGAACCATTTCCGGTGAGTATGCATATTACACTCTCCAAAATGGTCTCTTGTTCAAAGGTAATCAGTTGTGTGTGCCTAGGGGATCCAGGAGAGAAAATCTCATCCAAGAGAAACACAATGGCAGTCTAAGTGGACACTTTGGAATCAACAAAACCTTGGACTTAGTACAGAGGTACTACTATTGGCCCAAGTTGCCAAGAGATGTGAAAAGGTATGTGGAGCAATGTGGTGTGTGTCAAAGAGCAAAAGGAGGCTCAAGTAATATTGGTCTCTATCAACCATTGCCGGTCCCAAATAGGCCTTGGGAATGTATAAGCATGGACTTTGTAGTAGGACTCCCCAAGACAAAGATAGGTATGGACATCATCTATGTGGTAGTAGATAGATTTTCCAAGATGAGCCATTTCATTCCATCTAGGACTACACATGATGCTAGCTATGTTGCACATCTCTTCTTTAAGGAGATTGTTAGGATTCATGGACTCCCACTAAGCATTGTTTCAGATAGGGACAACAAATTCATGGGCCATTTTTGGCAAACTTTATGGAGGAGACTAGGAACTAATCTCTCATTTAGCTCAGCTTGCCATCCACAAACTGATGGTTAAACTGAAGTCATTAATGGGGTGTTAGGCAACTTGTTGAGGTGTTTAACTAAGGAGTATGGGCAGACATGGGATCTAATCATTCCTCGAGCAGAGTATGCATATAATGACAGTGTGAATAGGACCACTGGAAAGAGTCCTTTTGAGGTTGTCTGCGGTAGACATCCAAGGGGAGTGTGTGAACTCATGGAACTTGGTTCCATGGAGATGAAGAGTGGTCAAGCAGAGGACTTCAACCAAACCATCAAGGAAGTCCAAGAACAGGTCATGAAAGCCATCCTTGAATCCACTCAAAAACTGAAGGCCAAAAAGGATGAGAAAAGGAGAGAGGTTCAGTTCAAGGTGGGTGACTATGTGATGGTCCATTTGAGCAAAGCTAGAATGCAAAGTGGTAAGTCTACTAAACTGCAAATGAAAAGGGTAGGACCTTGTAGAATTCTGGCAAAATATGGTGAGAATGCCTACAAGGTTGATCTTCCTTCAGACTTAGCCATTTCACCAATCTTGAATGTTGTTGATCTGATCAGGTACAAGGGTGAGATAGCAGGATAGACTGAGAATCAAGCCAAGGTATTGCAAGACTTGGATGTGAATGCCTTACCCCAACTGTAGCAGCCTAGAGCAGAAGAGATCTTGGTGTCAAGGGTGAAGAGTCTACTAGACACCAGGTCTACATGGAGCACTTGGTGAAGTGGGCAGATCAACCTGTGTCTAAAGCTACTTGGGTTGAAGAAAGCAAGTTCAAGAAGCTTGGCATTGATCCGGCTCTTCTCACTCCCCTAATTCCTTATTTTGTTGCAGATGGGGAGTATGGTGTAGGAACACCCTTCATAGGTCTCCCATCATTTGCTTTTGATTGTGTTCTTGCTTCTTTAAGAAGCCATTGTATATAAAATAAGAGCCATGTGCTCATAGGTCCTAGTCTAGGTCCTAGTTTGGTCCTAGGGTCATTAGTCAAAGTTGAGTTTTTCTTGAAAATAGAAGGTATGTGCACCTTTGTGGTGATTAGGGTCCTTCTTAGCATGGTGGTGTCCTTAGGTTTGCCCAATGTGGGCCTAGGAGTCAAGAAAAGCAACATTGAGAAAGTTGCTCAAAAGTTGCAAAAGTTGCATGACAACTTTTCAAAGTTGTCAAGCAACTTTTCCACCTAGTGGTCAAAATCTTTAGTTTAGCGTGGACAACCCTAATATGGGCACAAAGACTGATGAAAGGGTAGTATAAGTAGTTGCAAACCCTAAGAGAAGGGGTTGGATGTCAGTTGTTGTACGGCCCAAGCAAAGTGACTTGACTGTGATTGTAGTTTTGTTGCCAGTCGGCACAAATGGAGTAAGACAAGATCATTAATGGATTGATTTTCAAGAAAAAATGTTTTGAGTGTCTTGTATGGTGTATTTTCTTTCATTGTGAGCATTTAGATTAGGTTTTGTTTTGCAGGTTGTGTGTGTTTGTAAATATTTTGCAAACTTGCTTCTCATTGTCCAGTTTTGGACTAGTTTGTGTCAATGGGTTCATAACTCCATTCCCCATTGTGGAAACACCATGAAACCATGGGGAATGAGAGTGTAGACCCTGTACAATACTTCAAAGAAAGTAGGGCCCTTGTAAATGCAAGGAGGTCATCTAAAGACCCACTCTTAGGCGAGACTGGATAGTGCCCGGTTAGGAAGGGTTAAGTTGCAGAGGTCTTGGAGAGCAAGGAAGGACAGAGGAGGAGGCACCCTTTGGAGAAGTTGTAGAGGGATGAGTGGAGTGCCATTGGTGTGAAGGAGGAGCTTCCACTAATCCAGACAAGGTGGCAAGAACATCAAACCTACACTGTGACCCTGGCAGGCCTAAAAATCCTCTTTAAAACCCTTAAAAACCTTAAAATCCACCTAGGGCAGTGTACGGACACTTGGAGGCCCAAAACCAGAAAAATCCTTGAGCCCTTTCCAAATCAATAGCAGGTATTTTGGGAAGTTTCATAAGTATTTGCATCATTTGCAAGAGGGAGCTCTAAAGGACCGGATAGGAGGCCTAATTGGTCACAATCCTTGTAGCCCTATTTTGTAGGTAAAAGAAAAAATAGTGAAATCGGTAAGAGGTAGGAAGTTTGAAACCTCTTTGGGGCACATGAATGGGTGGAAAACCATGTCTTAGACCTGTCCTATCCTTTCTAGGACCTGAGAAGGTGTGGAACAAGCCAAACCCTTATTAGCCTAAGTAAGGGTTCTTTGGATCTCATGAGTAAGTGAGACCTTAGGAGCAAAAAATCAAGTTGTTGGTGGGTGGATTGGGCAAGGTCAGGGGATTCCACAAGCAGGGGAAGTCCTAGAGACCCTAGGGTGTGGTTAGTATGCCTGGTGATCCAAGGAAAGGATCTAAGAGCATATACTAGGCTAGTCTATCCCAAACCCCATCCCATTATCACCAAAGGTTGCCTTATTCCAACCTTTCACTTCTCTACGAATGAGGTTTAGTTTCTCAGCAATTCTGAACATTGTAGTCCCTTGGATCAGGGTGGCCCACCAGCCCTTGACTAGATCTCTGAAATCTGGGTGGGAGGCCCACATAATCTCATAGTAGAAAGGTGGGGACCCAAGAGGGGTCCATCATTCCAATGGAGGAGGAGGGGGCTATGATTTGATGCAGTCCTTGGAAGGGTCGTTATATAGGAGTTGTGACCAATATCCCAGTTGGCAGAGATAAGAAATCTATCCAATCCGACTTGAGTTAGATGATTGCCTTTCTTATTATTCGACCAAGTGCAGGGGACACCCTAAAGATCGAGATCAAAGAGGTTAGTAACATAAATAAGATTAGCAAGATCTCCCATGCTATCTGAAAAATCCACAAGACCTCCACATTTCACAAAGGGGTAGAGAGGGGTGTTGAAGTCTCCTGCCAACATGTAATGAGAATTCTGGTTTGCAAGGATGAGCTCATAAATTTCCTCCCACACCAAACGCCTTCCCCCTTTGGAATTGGGGGCATATATGTTGAACAAGTTCCAGCAGAGATCACCATATTGAAAAGTAAAGGCTATGAAGTTCTAAGTGCTAACATAGATTTTTCCTTGGACTTTGAAGGGGTCCCAGAGGGTAGCAATTCCCCCAGACACCCCCAATGCCTCCACATACAAAAAGGCAGCCCCCGGCCAAAGTTTACCAACAATGTTTGCAAAATTTTGGTAGGACATTTTAAACTCCCAAAGAAGAAAAATATCAAGTTTCATTTCCAAGATATATTGTTTTAGAGCAAATTGCTTCTAGGGACTGTTAAGACACCTTATGTTTCAGGAGAGGAACTTCATTTCTTATTCTTGTTGATTCCATCAAGGGTCAGCTGTCAGCCCCTTGCAATATCCCTTGCCATAACTTTATGTCTCAGCACCCTCTCTGTTGGTCTTCCAACTTTACTATCAATACCCACATCTACCTTCTTAGCTTTGGTTTTCTTACCCTGGATCAGCCAGTCCTTATTATCCACAAGGGGAGAACAGGGTGGTGATAACTTCACATAAGAAGTCAGTAGGGGGGATTTGGCCACTCCCTTTGATGTCTCTGCCTTGCTAGGGGGACAAAGAGGGGTTGTGATTAACAACTTATTTTTACCTGGAGGGGTCATAACACCATAGGGGTTGAAGGGGGGTTGTGGGGTCGTGGGATAGATATAGCAAGAGTCTGGGGGGGAGAGGTAGCCATCGCCCGTACCCAAGGAGGGGGAGGCAAGGGGACCAGGGGATAGCTATAGACTAACCACTAGGGGATTTTCACTATCTTCCAGAGGCACAACTGAGCTAGATTTATTCACTGGATCTATAAGGGTTTTTAAAATATCAAGGATCTTGTCAGTGTGGGGGTAATCATCAGAGATCTCACTCACTTTAGGCAGTCCCAAAGGGGCTGAGGAAGAGGGAGGACTTGGGCTGATGGGTTCATCCACAATAGCCTTTTCTTTTAGCTTGTGTTCTACAGACGTTGGGGTCTTGCACTCAGCATATGTGTGCCCTTGTTTAACACATTTCTGACAAAAAAGAGTAGCATTTTCATAGACAATGGCCTAGGACCATTTTCCCCATTTGGAGTTTAGAGAAAAAAAGTTGGGGAGTGCTTTGTTAATAGCAACGTTGACATAAAAACAAGCACAAACCAACCTGGATTTAGCAAGAGTGATCGAGTCCTCTGTAACATTGTTGCCGAACAAGCTCCCAATCCAACAAAAGATCTGTTCATCCTAGAATTCCAGCGGGAGGCCAGGGAGTCTAACCCAAACATGAGCCATGCGATTGAGTTCGCTGAGGGGTAAAAACTAGGCTTCCATTTAGCAAGAGTTAGAATATGTTTTCCATAGGCCCAAGAGCCTGAGAGGACAAAGATCAGCTCTTCCTCAGTAGTAAACTTGAAAAGGAAGAGACCTCCTAGCATTGTCGAGATGTCAACACTTCCCTTTAGTTTCCATCTTGTCTTAGCCCAATGCCTAACCATGTTAATAGATGGTCTGAAGGGATGAACCGATTTTATCCATGAGACTATCTGGGAGCTTGATCTTCGTTCCTTCGTCAGTTTGGCTAAATTTAGCCAAAGCCGCTTCCAAAGTCATATAAGTGGACCCAAGAAGGGCACTTTTCTAGTAGGATTTGGAATCTTTCTTACCAATCTCCGCATTCTTCTACCCAAAAGCATTTTCCAGCCTAGGGGGTGTATTCTTCTGGTTTGCTTCAGGGTTATCCAATCCATTGTCCTCATCATTCAGGCCAAATTCTGTCAGTACCAAAGATGAAGAGCTAGAAGGAATATCAATCTTAGTAGTCTTTTCCGTATGACCCACAAACAATGAGGTCCTAGAGGCAGAACCATGGGCATGTGAACCGACTGTGGTATCGGGGGGGTCCGGTTTCAGGGAGGAGGGGACCTCCCCAAAGGGGGCAGTCATACAATCAATTCAAATTCAAATAATGGAGAGGTGGGAAAAGTTGCAGAGCTCAGTAATTACAATACTCAATTATTCTCTCTATGAGTGTAAATAATCTCTTTCAATAGCTCCGTTTGATAAGAATGAGGATGCTCAACAATATTTTGTGTATTTAAAATTGAACAAGGGATACATTAGCATAAATAAAAATATCAATACTCAAGTGGCAACCACGACATTAGGTATGACCCCTTTATCCAAATACTTTAGAAAAGAATTTACTCCTCTTTCCGAGTATTTGCATAGTATAATGTTGAAATTGTTAAATAATAATGTTTTTAAACTTCCTCCCATCAAGACAGTTTATACCTCCAAACCTTTCCCATCTTATCATGATTCCAAAACCTTTTGCCAATATCACCATCAACCTGGTCATGATATTGAGAAGTGTTATATCTTAAGGAGTAAGATTCAATACTTTATTGATAAAAATACCATATTTGTAGCTAGTATGAATGACAAAGGAAACAAATCCATAGCTCCTCCTAATCAAAATCTTCAAACCTTCACCAATCCTTTGCCTTCCCATTCTACTAATATGGTTGAGGTCGAATCTGTTTTGACATTCTTCTATTTGTATCTCAATTCTTCTATTTGTTGCCCCTTGTGTTTTCTACTTGGGGACGATGCAAAGCGTTGAGATCTCTTTTGGTCTCTTCCATGTTGACTAAAAAGGACACATGTTCCCTTCTTGCATTGTGCTTGTGGTTCCACTACCTTTGGGGGATGAGGTCAATTCAATGCAAATATTCATGGTATACAATATTTATCATAAGAGCATATTGACCCTAGAATTGGTGGACCCCTTATATGTTTTTATGTTTTGTGACCATTATCTTGTGATTTGTTCTTTTCTTGGGGGCATCTCATTGTGGTAATGTGCTTGTCTTTTGGATGTATGCTACCTTAAAGAAATTTCTCCCAATAAGGCGTATGCAATCACTTTAACGTGGGCGCATACTCCACTTAATGTTACACTTTATGCACACACCATGACATGTTTTGATACTCAAGTTACTTTGCAAACTAAGCCTTTTGCTTTGTAATTTTGTATTTTTCTTTTCATGAATCATAGTAAGAAAACCTTACTAGGCTAGTAGTCATATGTTCTCTCTCTTTCCTCTTTCTTAGATGTCCCTTTTATCTTTATATTGAAGTAGTAATACCCTAAAGTCTCTAAGGGCTTAGTGTGTCTTGTCTCTTTGATGTCTTGATGAAAGTTTTCAATGCAGACCTTTGTACTTTACTGTGAGTATGCTTAGCCTCATACTCCCACTAAAGTGGGGGCTAAATGTAACGTCCTAAATTGTACTTGCCTACAATTTTGTTCTCACTTGGGCCTCACTTTTGTGCTCCATCCTCTAAGGCTTGATTGAAGCACTGATTCTGCTCACACCCTTCATTCATGTCACCTTTTCACTAGTATGACTCTCTTGTCTAGGATCCTGACTTTTAGGACTAGGGTACATGATCATGGCACCCACACCTTGGGCCTAATCAAGAACAAGGTGTATATACCCTAGGCTCCTCAATTGGGCTCCAAAGTAGTCCCTTTCAATGGTCACATTTTGTGAGTGGGAAATAAGATCTCGTGTTGGTTTAGGCTAGGAAATTAATTAAATTTTCGACAAGCAATTATAGAAGGAGGTCTACCACTCTCATTTGAAATCTAATCAATCTTAATTTGAATTCATAATCAACTCAAGAGAGAAAAATTGAGATCCTACATTCAAGTGAGCAAGCAATTAGTCTTCTATCAAGCATTGGAGCAGAAGTTTAAAGTCAAGATTCAAGCACTGGAGATGATATTCATGTTCTATGCTTTATGAAACAATTTACATGAAACCCTAATTCCTTGTGAAGACAAACAAAACTTCATCAAAGGTATATCATTAGTGTTTCATTCATTTCTATCATTTCCCTTAAAAGGAAAGTATTTTACTGCAGTACTTCATTTACATTTTCAATTCAATTTCATGGTTAGTTCCAAAACCAGGGTTTGACCTAAGGCAAACCCCTATTCCCAATAATCTCCCCTTTCTTTCTATGTGCATGAAATGGGTATAGAGCTGCATTTAGGATGATCGACAAGATTTGTAGAGATGAACAGGTTCAACTTTTGGTCGAGAGAAATTTAGAGGACCATGGTAAATTAATAGTACCTGATCTTGAAAAATCAAGCCAAACTTTTGGGAATAGATTCGAATCATCTTATTTTGCTTAGATCTAGGTTGGTGTCTCCATACAACATATGTAGTTCACTATTTCTATCAGATTGCTTCAATAATTTACTATTTTGCCCTAATCTTTAACAATTCAATTTAACAAGGATAGATCCCCATCTAGGAGGCTTGGAATCTGATCAGAATCTAGATCTATCAAGGTTAGATCTATTAGATTTCTCCCCTCCTTAATGTAATGGTGAGTTAGGTCATCTAGTGGTTTTATTATCTTAATTTAACCCTAACCCTATTTTTTTCACCATTACAGAGAGAGAGGGAGTGAGGGAGAGCGAGGGATAGAGGGTGAAGGGAGGGAGACAAAGGGAGACAGAAGGAGACGGAAGTGAGATGAAGAGGGAAGTGAGAGGGAGAGGGTAGGAAGAGAGAGAGAGAGAGGGGGGGGAGTCATTAGGAACACAAAATTGGATATGTCCATTGCTTGTGTAAAAAAGAAAGAGACAAAGGTTTCTCAATAGAAGGAGGAGGTTTCTCAATAGTTCCACCTCTATCAAATCATTTTCCTAATTCTAAAACTTTGTTACCCAATACCAATTGAAAAAAATACTATAAGGAAATTCTTATCTTCTTCAAAAATTATCTAAGCTTTTTATACTAGGGCATATGGTTGACTACATCAATATCAAATCCTATGATGCATCCAAACTTTAACATCTCACATATACCTGCAACAAGACCTAGATGTTCTAATTTACTATACCTTTTGAAACTACCTCATCAAATTTAATTACCAGACACATCTTTTCCTTTTGGTTATGTACATAACTGTAAAGGGTTTAACAACTTCATAAGATGCCTACTCCTAAAGAGCTCTCATAATTATATACAAACCTTCCCTGAACAGACCCTCTCCTGATTGAAGCCTATGCAAATAGTTGTTACTTGAGAGAAACGCCTTTTTCTTCATTGCTTCTGATAGTTATCAAGTTCCAAGAGACACATACATTGCAAACAAGTCCAATGGTATCTTGGGATCCATAGGGTTAGGATGCCAAGCAAATTTGACCTTTGTAGAAGCTTTTTTGAATAACTCTTTTAGTGAAAGGTTGTCAAGAATAAAGATTTCATTAGGCACACATAATTGGATATGTCCACTACTTGTGTGAAAAAGAAAGAGAGGGATGTTTCTCAATAGAAGGAGGGGAATAGTCCCTCTAAGCATTGTAGGAGGGGATTTGTTCCCCCTGGACATCCTTGTTAATTAATTTGGGGGTAAAACATGGCTATTAAAGACCCCAAAAATTTAAAACCAACAAAATGATCAATTGCCACATACTAACACATCTCTTCCCATCCAATCTCATTTGT
The DNA here is from genome assembly GCF_030272615.1 of Cryptomeria japonica. NCBI lineage: Eukaryota > Viridiplantae > Streptophyta > Pinopsida > Cupressales > Cupressaceae > Cryptomeria > Cryptomeria japonica. The sequence goes on from NC_081408.1 coordinate 185,343,620, forward strand.
CATTCTCATCCAACTCATTCAATGATCATTATGACTCAATCTTGTTTTGACGATTCCCCTTGTCATAACCAACCCAAAAATTCAGCCAATACTGATAATGATAGTCTTGTTGATCAAGATGAATATGAAATCAAACCCCTTGATGCCATCATCACTAGCAAGCTTTCCCTAAGCTTTCCACCACTCACCCATGCCTTTTGACCAGGGAATGGCTTACAAAGCTATCCCATCATGCCTCCACACATACCTATTGGTTACACTTATGCTACCTTTGACAAGGGAAATACATCCCATTCCCTATCCATATCACAACGTTCATCCTTCTACAACACACCCATCACATCCATCCATATTCCAATTCCATTATCCCACCACAAATCCATAATCTTAATCCTACTTCTAAACATAAACCATACAAATATTTCTCTTTATAATTCTTTCAAAGACTCCTAACAAAAAAACTAAGCCTAAATCCCTAAGTTGTAAAATCTCACCACCTCACCTCACATCACCACCTAAGATTTCATTAACAAGACCATCATCCACCCAACACCTATCATTCCACTCCAAGATCCTAACAACATCCAACCTGAAATTTCCAGCCTTATATCCACCCAATTTAAAGATTCTATCCAACACTCCTCACCATCCATGCCTAAATAGAACCATGCCAAGAGCTTATTCCAAAGCATATTGAAACATACCCCCATCAAAATCAATATCCTACCATCCCATCTAATTTCTCTCATGATCCCTTTCCTCCTCCTATCTACACCTTTCCAACACCATCAGCTTATTCACTTGGTCCTCTTACCTCTGATCATGGCCATCCTCTTGCAACAAAAGAATAACTTATATCCATGTGTCACATACAAAAAGTCTTCGGAATGATAGGAGGAAAAACTTATGCATTATCAGAAGTATCAGATCTTCTGCTCAACTTCATTTTGACATGTCAAATGCTTTTCTTTACACCTGCTACGTATTTCACAAGTCACTACACCTGTCCCTTCACCCGATTTCTTAATGGAAAGGTGATGACCATCTGTCTATCGGCCATTCCCTCCAATTTTTCTCCTTTAAATTGAGACTACAAGACACATCACAGCTTTGTTCGATGCCCGATAAATGCAAGCCTCTACAGATATCTAGTTTTATGTAACACAGGTACCAGAGTTTAACTTTCAGTACTCTATACTGGTTTCTCATTCAAATTTTGTTTCACTGTGATCTTAGGCGATAGCAATCTCATAGCATTTCAATGGGGTTTCCATAGAAATATAGGTTTAGGAGCTCTTTGTTTTGTACTGTTTTTTCCTTGTAAAATTGTTGGGTGGCTAGAATTTTAATGGTTTTCAATACACTGTAGGGATGATTGCTAGTTTGATTGGTATAGATAGGGCTCTAGCATACACCGATAGTGTTTAGTTGATTGGATTCTTTTGGGTCATATTATTTTGACATAATTTTTCTGTAGGTTCAGTGGACTAGTAAATTTAAGCTTTCTTGGTGTATCAAGGCAAGTTAGCTGTGAACAACATAATTCGAGCTAGTGAAGTTTAAGTTGGTAAACAATTCAATATGGCACAGGAACAAGAGTTCAGGTTGGTATGTCCTTCTCTTAGAGAGGATGGAAGAATACCCAGAAAGTATACCGGCGATGCTCAGGGACCAAAGAAGGATATTTCACCACCACTTGAGTGGTATGGAGTTCCAGAAGACACAGTCAGTTTAGCTCTTATCATGGAGGATCCTGATGCGCCTGACCCAAATGATCCCATTGTTCCATGGACTCACTGGTATGTTCCTATGTTCTTTTTCTGAAATTCGGTCTTCAGACTCGTGTTTATTTTTGTCATTTAAGCTCTTTTTGCACCTAACTAATGGGCTTGGCTTTCGATTGCAGGGTTCTGATTAACATATCCCCTACACTTAAGAGTAAGGCTCAAGTTTTCTTGTTATGGCTTAGCATTGAATAGTGGGACTTGAACAGTAAATGTGTGTCTACTCATTTGGGTGACTGTGAATATGGAAACTTTCTAGTTTCTTACCAACATATTTGGGTGATTGTGTTTATGGGCCTTTAGTTCAATAGGCTATTATATGTTTAGGTGTAGAGTAAATCCACTCTCAAAATGATTTCTTAATTCAAGATTTTATGAATTAACAACTTTAGTTGAATATCATTGATTAGATTTTCATTTGACTGTCATGATCTAGAATTTCATGAATTCAGGTAGATAATGATATTTGTTTAGTTTCCTCTAATTAATGGTGTTGAAAAAGCAGTGTGTTTTGATGAATTGCTATTTGCTCAAATTTGGGTTTTTCAGGTCTGCCAGAAGATTTCTCTCCCAAACATTTTGGGCAAGACAGTGACTATGCAAGTATAAAAGAGGGTGTTAATGATTGGAAAATTCCAGGTTACAGAGAACCCAACGCACCTGTTGGGGATCAGCGCTATGTAATAAGCCTGTATGCACTGGATGACACTTTAAATGTTGGAAATAAGGTTGGTATTCAAAGCCTGGAGAACCTTCATTTATTTTTTGATTTGAAGTACACTGATGGCTAGCTTTTACTATCAGCTTGTTTAGGATCATATTACACAATTCCCACTCCCTCAGGGTAAATTAAATGTATGCACCACAATGGTTTTATAGCAACAACCTAAATCGTCTTGGGCCAAATTGGCTTGTTGATTGGAGCCCTTAAACTTATGTTCTGGTTTGAAGTACACTGCTGGCTAGCTTTTAGTATCAGCTTGTTTAGGATCATATTACACAACTCCCACTCCCTAAGGGTGGAAGTAACCATTAAAATGTATGCACCTATAATGGTTTTATAGGAACAACCTAAATCATCTTGGGCCAAATTGGCTTGTTGATTGGAGCCCTTACAGTTATGTTTTGGTTTGAATTACACTGCTTGCTACCTTTTAGTATCAACTTCTTTAGGATCGTATTACACAGCTCCCACTCCCATCCATTAAAATTTATGCACCACAATGGTTTTATAGTAACAACCTAAATTATCTTGGGCCAAATTGGCTTTTGATTGGAGCCCTTACACTGCTGGCTACCAGTACCTTTTAGTATCAGCTTGTTTAGTATCACACAACTCCCACTCCCTAAGGGTGGAAGTATCCTTTAAAATGTATGCACCGCAATAGTTTTAGAGGAACAACCTCAATCATCTTGGGCCAAATGGCTTCTTGATTGGTTGGCTGTCTTAGCCCAAATGGGCTTCTTGATTGGATGTCTGTCTTAGGCAAATTGGTTGATTCTAATGGTGTCAAGAGTGTATCTACTTGTGTTTTATAAGGAGGGTCAAGTATTAGAATGAAATCCAATGGTTTCAGAGGAACAACCTCAATCATCCTGGGCCTAATGGCTTGTTGATTGGTTGACTGTCTTGGGCCAAATTGATTGATTCTAAATGTCAAGAGTGTATCTACTTGTGTTTTAAGGAGGGTCTACAATTAGAATAAAATCCAGTGGTTTCAGAAGAACAACCTCAATCATCCTGGGCCACATGGCCTGTTGATTGGGTGACTGTCTTGTACCAAATGGGCTTGTTAATTGGATGTCTACCTTAGGCCAAATTGATTGATTCTAAATGTCAAGAGTGTATCTACGGTCTAGTATTAGAATGACATCCAATAGTTTTAGAGGAACAACATCAATCATCTTTTGGGTGACTGTCTTGGACCAAATGGGCTTATTAATTGGATGTCTATCTTAGGCCAAATTGATTGATTCTAAATGTCAAGACTGTATCTACAACTGTTTTAATGAGGGTCTAGTATTAGAATGAAATCCAATAGTTTTAGAGGAACAACATCAATCATCTTGGGCCAATGGGCTTGTTATTGGGTGACTGTTTTGGGCCAAATGGGCTTGTTGATTGCATGACTATCTTAGGCTAAATTGGTTGATCCTAAATGTCAAGAGTGTATCTACTACTGTTTTAATGAGGGTCTAAAATTAGAATGAAATCCTCAATCTAATAGAAATGAAATCTCAATAACATTGCAGGTGACAAAGGATAAGGTGAAGGAGGCCATGGATGGCCATATAGTTGGAGTTGCAGAGCTAGTAGGGCACTATAGAAAAGAGAGGTTTACAACAGGCCGTGATTGTTACATGCCTGTTGGGGCTCCTGAACCCTGTGGCCCTGGCTATCCAGACGTGATCAAATTCAGTAGGAGAGGAAATAAAACCCATCCAATTTACAGAGGTGGAGCTCCTGATCGTTTGAACAAGTAGTTATATTTGATGGGTGCCCCAAGAGCAGATGTTATAAAATTGAATAAATTGTAGAGAGTTGTATATAGTGTGTGGGATCTTTCATATATGTTTCTAAATGCCACATTTGACTGTTCCATTATGTAATTTTGACATTAGCACCCACCATAGTTTTTGTATTTATCCCCTATATTATTCAATGTTATAATTTCATCTAGTACTCACTACAGAGCTTGTAATCATCAAATATATGTTTTTGCAATGTTCTAATTTAATATGAGTTTATAGGACTCAATTCTCTCTTTCTTATTATATTATATTATATATAGTGTTTTATAAATTTTTTTAAATTATGTTTTAATTGATAATATTGAAAAATTAATTAGGCCTTTTAAAAAGTTAATCGATTGAAAAGATAAAATTAAGATTTGTTTTATGAAAAAATGAAAATGTGCTCAAATGTGTTGAAAAAATGTGTTCAAATGTGTTCATTTCACAATTTAACTTGTTTAAAAATTAGTTAGGCCTTTAAAAAAGTTTAATCGATTTGAATGATAATATTAAGTGATCTCATAATAATTTTTTTATACTCTTTATAAAGTTAGTTTTAAAAAGAAAGGATTTCGAAAGGGTTTAGCTCTTCGAACAAAATCGTTTTGAAAGGGTTTAATTAGTTAGGCCTTTTAAAAAGCTATTCGATCGATTGACATGATAAAATTAAGTAATCTCAAAATAATTTAAAAAACCTTTTTTTTTTGAAAGGGTTTAATTAGTTAGGCCTTTTAGAAAGTTATAAAAAAGTGAAATTAAGTAGTCTCAAAATAAATTTTTTATAGTATTTATAAAAGGATTTTGAAAGGGTTGAAATAAAGTTCCTTTGAAAACAAACTCTCTTTGAATGAACTCTTTTTTTAAAGGATCAAGATCTTTGAACAAACTTCAATTAATTGACTATAAAATTAAGTAGTCTCAAAATAACAAAATCTGAAGATTAACTTTTAACATTAAGTACAAAGGGTTTAGATTTTTGAAAAAAAATTAAAACAAACTTCAATTAATTTAACTAGTCTCAAAATAACAAAATCTGAAGAAAAGGGTTTAGATTTTTGAAAAAAAATTGAAACAAACTTCAATTAATTGACTATAAAATTAAGTAGTCTCAAAATAACAAAATCTGAAGATTAACTTTTAACATTAAGTACAAAGGGTTTAGATTTTTTTTTTAAAATTAAAATTAGATAAGATTAACTTTTTTGAGATTAACTTTTAACATTTATTAAGTACAAAGGGTTTAGATTTTTTTAAAAAAAATTAAAATTAGATAAGATTAACTTTTTTGAGCAAAATCTAAAGATTCACTTTTTTGAACAAGTAAATCTTTGAAAAAAAAAAAAGATTAAAAATTAAAATTAGATAAATATTAAGTATAACAAGATAACAAAAAGAATTGACAATGATTATGATTTATTAATCAACTAGTTAAGGTCAAATCTTTAAAGAGAGTGGTCAATTAGTTAAGGTCAAATCTTCAATGATTTATTGTGATTTATTTTTGTGTAATTATAAGGACAATGGTTTTTGCTTAATTATAATACAAGGATTCAATTTTGTTGATTTTTTTTTTATATAATAATAATGACAAACAAATAATTGAAGAGCATTCAAATCCAATGTGTTACATTTAAACTTTGAATTTGGAAGATGTGGAATTTGGAAGATGAGATCCACAGCACCCAAAATCTAAGATGAAATCCACAAGTACCCAAAATCTAAGAAACATCTAAGATGAAATCCACAAGTACCCAAAATCTAAGAAACAATAATTGCTTCTTTAATTTGGTGACCTTATCAATAGCAAAAAAGTATCCAAAAAAGTATCCAGAGTCACCAATCATTGAATAAATGGAATTTGGAAGATGAGATCCACAGCACCCAAAATCTAAGATGAAATCCACAAGTACCCAAAATCTAAGAAACAATAAATGCTTCTTTAATTTGGTGACCTTATCAATAGCAAAAAAGTATCCAAAAAGTATTGAGAGTCACCAATCATTGAATAAATTAAATTTCAAGGACTAATTTTTCAGACAAAGATCATTTATCCATAAACTAAGAACATTCTTAATTTATCTCATAAACTAAGAACATTCTTATCCCATCTCATAAACTAAGATCATTCTTATCCCATAAGAACATTCTTAATTTATCCCATAAACTAAGAACATTTTCTTAATTTATCCCATAAACTAAGAACATTCTTAATAATCCTTGAAGCAAGAAAGGAACAAAGATCATTTATCCCACAAACTAGGAACAAAGATCATGAATAAATTAAATTTCAAGGACTAATTTTTCAGACAAAGATCATTTATCCCATAAACTAAGAACATTCTTAATTTATCCCATAAACTAAGAACATTCTTATCCCATCTCATAAACTAAGATCATTCTTATCCCATAAGAACATTCTTAATTTATCCCATAAACTAAGAACATTCTTAATAATCCTTGAAGCAAGAAAGGAACAAAGATCATTTATCCCATAAACTAAGAACATTTTTATCCCATAAACTAAGATCATTCTTATCCCATAAACTAGGATTATTAAGTTCATTCTTAATAATCCTTGAAGCAAGAAAGGAAAAGAAAAATAAGTAATTACTTGGTCTCTTGGTTTCCAAATTTGAAACACCTATCTTCTAATAATATTGATTATACCAAAACCTTCCAATCAACAAGAGCAAACAACTTAACCATAAGAGAATTAGGAAAAGAAAAATATATCCATCTCCTTTGTGGCTTAGGTTGTGGCTTAGGTAGGGAGAACAACATGAAGCCCTACATAATTCACCCTCCCCACATAATTCACCCTCACTAGCATGCATGATAGCCACAACACAAGAGCAATTACTCTATGAGAAAGGACCAACTACAACCTTCAAAACACAAATCTCTCTCACACAATCATCCTTTGAAACCCTTAGATCCAATTCACTAGTACTAGGGGACAAAGGGCCGCCTCACCAAGAATTGTAGGAATTTTTAGGGAACGAAGAAAAAATATATTTTTTAAGGGCTTGGCCAACGCCACCTAACCTTAAACCAGACACATCTGGAAAAGAACAAGAAGAACATCATCTATAAAGATTCCTTTGTGCCTCCCTCCAAAGATCTAAGAGGGAAACATCCTCTTCATCAATACCTATGATCCTCTAATCATGGCATCTAAGAAGGAAGCATCATCTTCATCCACTATAGAATTAAAATGTTCCTCAATCAACTCTGTCATCTTCTTCCCCATCTCCATCGTCTGAGTAATCACTCCCACCTATGCTCCCTTTATTGTATTTGTCTCTACATTTTCCTTTACATGCGGTTCCACTGATTGTTCCCTTCTCTATCATTTTATGTATACTTAAATCCATTTTTTTTCCAATTAAGGCTAGTTTAATCCAAGGGGTAAGTGACCTCTATTGTTGACACAATAGAGGGTGTTCCCACAAGACTCAAATCTTGGTTGATGACACTACAACATTGAGAATTGTAATGGTGATAATTATATTTTTTTAAATTTTTTTTTCACATTTCCTCTTTTTTTTAACTTTGACTTTTATTATTTACGTTAGAATACATTGTTGAAAAATTTAGATTCTAAGTCATTTTAGAGTTAAACCTTCTAATAACATTTTATTATTGAAACAATGAAAGAAATAAAATACATAAGAAATGAGTAGTTAGTATATTTTCGAGAAAGAAGTATCAACCATAACAATACAAGTACTTGAACTATTACAAGGATTACAACTAGTAAAAGGCCTATTATAGTTCAAGGATTACAACTAGTAAAAGGCCTATAAAAGGAATTGTGTGGTATATTACATTTTGAATTTTAAAAAACTTTGTAATTATCTAGAATAGATGATATCCTCTTTGTGTAGCTAGATTATTTGTAGTTTATTCTTGTCCAACAGAATGTTGGTCTTATATTGCTCCTTAGAGACTCCCTGTAGTTGAAAACAACATAAGAAAATTTGAAACATTATCATGTTTCCTCTAATGAGCCAAATGATTTGAAAATGCAACCAAATACTTCCTTTTTTCAAATATTAAGAAAAATGATGTCTCTTAGTATCTATGATCAAATATTTGGGAAATGGTTGACAATATCCTTCCATTTTTTAGCAAAAGAAAAATCCTAGAAAATGAGTTTAATTTTTTCATTATTCTCATTAAAAAAACATTTAATCAAGGTTTAACCATCAAACACTTCAACCTATCTCCATTAGACCTAATTTGAAATGCATGATTTTTCAAGACAACATTATTAGCCTCAGCTTGAGAGTCATATTTGAGCACTCAGTTCCATCCATGTCTTTTCGTGAAGCCCTCATTTTAATGTTTGGCTCATTCTTGGGCTAAATTGCATATTAGGAATGAGGCTTATTTCTTTCAAAGGACATCAATAGAAAGAGAACTTAGAAAGCCACAACTAGTCTTTTCAAAAATTGTATTATAAAGGGGTACATAACTTCATAACCAAGTCCATCAACAAAAAATATTTCGCAAAATTCAAGAACCCTTTCAACCTATTATTTAACTTAAACATGCTCTGAGGTTTCTATAAAAAATCCCCATCTAAGGTATTAAAAGATCAAATATCACCAAATTGTTAACCCCTTTTTTGAGTGAATAATAAGCTTGTCTAAGAAATGAAACAAGAAGAAGCTAGTTATGATATTGAATTAACTCAAGTTCCCCAATATGAATGAAGTAGAAAGTAGAACCCATGTCATGAGGAAAGATTCTTTCAATTTAAAATTTTGCAAATTGATTGTGAAGCCTTCCAAATAGATTGAAGAGGAAATAACACTCTCATGTAGAAGAAGGGAGAATAAATGATTTTATCAACCCATTAGACATAATACCATTTTCTTTTGATATTTGTTTGATTAATGTGTTGTGGAACTAAAAAAATTCAAGGTTTCTCTCCTAAAGATAGAGAAATCCCCTTTTTGTCCTAGGATCTCTAGTAGACCCAATCCTCCTTTAGCTTTGGGTTGAATATAATGCAAACATGAAGCATATTTAAAACCAATTTTTCTATCTCAAAGAGACTATAAAAATTGATAAATGATTTCATTTAAGTCTTCATATATGTTCTTGGAAGTAATCCAATAATAGGAATAATACATATAAGAAGATATGAATGTGAGTGAATGACTTAAATCTTGGTTGATAAAAAAATTATTTCCCTAATTCCAAAGTTTTTTTTTACTTAATAATAAACCAATTCCACATTTCGGAAAGAGGAACACCCAACCCCAAGGGAATCCCTAGATAACATTTGATTTGTCCATGCTAGATATGTTATCATTCTTTAGGAATCCAATGTGGTATCAAGTTATATTGAATCAATAAGAATTTAGTTTTATGATGTGCTATCTTCAAGCCCAAAATAGAGCTTGATATAAGTTCAATACCTCCAACACGTCATTGATTTCCTTTTCAAAATTTTGTAAAAATAGTAGACAAGATATCGTTAGAAAAAAAAATTAGACATAACCATATTTTTGGGGATAGAAACGCCATTTATAAACTTCATTTGATTATATATTTTAACAAATAACAAATGGATCACCATCAAGAACATAAATTAATGGAGATAAAGGACAACACTGCTTCATTGAGCATTCAATATGGAACATTGACATCTTAAAATAACATTTGCACATACTTACATATTTTGGGACTGATACCCAATTATTTTAGAATCTTAAGAATAAAGCTCCAATGCATTCTATTATAGGATTTATTGAAATCAAGCTTGACAACAAAAGCATTTATGTTTACAACATTTAGGGAATCTAAGTGTTTTTTTTGTTTTTTTTTTCCTTATTGGAAACTATTTGAGCATACAACGAAGTTTTTATGTAGGAATATATTTAAATATTCAATCAAATAAAAATCATTATCTAGATTAGATCTTGTCACAAAGTGCATGATTAATCTCAAGTTGTACAAATGACTTGTAATTTAACACTACTAAACTTTATGCTCTATCATATCTATCTTAAATTTTTAATTAAGCTTATCTTTTTAAGAAATTAATTTTTAATAAATTTATCAGTCACAACTCATTTCATCTATAGGGTATTTAATTTAAATTCTTTTTTATTTACTTATTTAGCTTAAATTCATGTTTTATATATATATATATATATATATATATATATATATATATATATATATATATATATATATATATATATATATATATATATATGCAAGGTGGCAATGCCACTTGATATATTTTATTAATAATATATAATTTGTACTATATATTTAAAAATTGGTTCAAACTGAGCTCCCAGAGAAAAGAACCAGCAAGAAAAACTCTGGTCATTGCTCATCAACATGACTATAGAAGAGAAGCAGTGAACAATCCTCTAGCTGGAGCTAGTTACAAAATAGAGATCAGCAAAGGAGCATGCAGGCTCATTTACAAATAGGAGCATGCAAGCTCATTTTACAGAATAGGAGCATGCAAGCTTATTTACAAAATAAGGACATGAAAAAGAAATAACATAGGTTGCCCAGTGAATGAAGAAGAGAGCTCCAAAAAGCAAGAGGACTAAAGCAACATTGAAGGACAGATCCATCTTCATGGGATATCTTGAAGGCCCTGCAACAAAGAACTCTTGCAACCAAAATTTACATGCCCCTGCACCAAAAAACACCTGCAACCAATATATATATATATATACACACACACACACACACTACAGAACACAAAGAATTTATAAGAAACACAAGGGTCCAAAACATGACTGACACCAATGACATGAGATCTGCGGTCTGCCATTATAGACAAATTCCAAAGGAGAAGAGGTGAGTGCGGAAATGCTAGAGAGAAATGAAGCCCAAAATTTTTATGTCGTAAATGAAAAGAAAGAGGAGATATATCATAAAAAGTTTGACAAACCAAAAGAAGCGGCATACAGATATAATCATGAAAACAACACCACGCAAACTTTAAATGGCATATGAAGGATGGATTCCCAATGTGAAAATAAATATCTCCAGATTTCGCACGAGAAGAGAGTACCAAACACACGAACAACATCAATAACAACCAACTCATCATTAATGAATGCCAAGTGATGATCGAGTAAAGCAAAGTACCTCAAATCAAAACCAAATGGAATTATGAAAAGGAATACCTCACCAAGAGAAGAGAATATCAACTTGTATAAATGGGCAATCATATAATAAGAAAGATTAAATAATCGACTCTCTACAAGCTATACTTAATAGGTTTGGGAAGCTCATCAAATCACACCCCAATCAAGAGGAATCAATAACAGTTTTGTCACAACCCATAATAGTGAGGCAATCAGCCAATGCATTACCTTCACGATAAACATGTGAGATGATGAGGTGCTCAAACGTATCAAGAAAAGTCCATATTTGTTCAAGAATATACCGGAAATGCCAATTATCAACTTTTCTTACCTTGCAAGCATTAATGACAATAACCAAATCACCTTCAATATGAAGGTATTTGAAATTCAAATCCTTAGCCATAACAAGACCTTCTAAAAGAGCACAAGCCTCAGCCATATTATTTGTGCCAGAAGAAATTGGCATAGCTTTTAATGCTAATAAAGAACCCAAATGATCACGAAAAACTATCCATTCCTGAATCACCAGGATTTCCACAAGAGGATCCATCAAAATTCAATTTACAAAAAGGGGCATTAGGAGGATGCCATTTTATGGAATTCTTCTCTATAGGTGTTTTCTGAATCCTTGGAAAGGCTGGTGATACAAGAATAATGATACTTTTCCAAGAAGAAATCATAAAATTGTCCCAGGAAGAGAACTCTGAATTCATAATAAAATATATCTGAACATGAGCATTAACTTGCTCAATAATACTTATTTCCAAAATCCCAAGAACAACAGATAAATCCGATGAGTCACATCTAAAAATGCACTTGTTTCTTTCCCACCAAATAGCCCATATGATTGAAGAGGAAATTATAAGCCACAAACAAGCAAATAGAGAAGATGAATACAAAACTGGCCAAGACTAAAACATGTCCCATAAAGATAAAGGCAAAGGGAATGAAAGAGAAAAATTTTGGAGGACAAAATGTCAACAACTACTCACAAACTCACAATGAAGAAAAAGATGATTGACATCTTCAAGAGCTTTACCACATAAGACACAAGAAAAGGAGGCTGCAATATTAAATTTGACTAAACGATCACTAGTCAAAATTTTATTTTGCAGCGCGAGCCAGGAAAAAACACCAGCTTTAGGTAATACTGAATTATTCCAACATAACAAAAAGGCACAATGAGGAGCATTTTGATTGGCCATTTGTTGAACAACAAAATATCCTTCTTTAATAGAGTAGTTTCCCGATTTAGAAGGGCACCAAATAAGTTGATCTTTGATGTTAGAAAGGAAAGCCAATCAGTCTTGCAAAACAGATTTAAAATTTTGAATTTCCTGGAAGGACAATGGAAGAGTAGAGGGATCCTTCCATGAGACCTTGTGAGAAAACAGATCAACACTATCTACATAATCAACCAATCTAACTCCTCATGATTGAGAAAGAACAACTAAAATAGAAGCAAGAGAATCATGTTGCGAAAGAGGGGGAAAACCATTCCAGGAGTCTTTCCAAAAAAGAATATCCTCCCTTGAATGGACTTGCCAGGAGAGAAAATTAGAGACCACTTCCCTACATGAGATCATAAAGTTCCAAATAGCAAACCCCTATGGAGGATTAGAAATTGTGAAGATCCTAGCACGATTCTGGGAATCCAAATACTTAGCCTGCATAATTTGGCACCACAAAGATTGGGGCTTAGTATACATAGACCAAACTAGTTTGCCCCCAAAAGCCTTATTTCTTTTAGATAAGTCCTAAATCCTAGCACCACCAACTTGCTTGGAAAGAGACATCTTGGTCAAAGAAATCAGTGAAATCTTTTTATCTTTTGTCATGTTATTTTTCCAAAGAAAAGATCGAATAATCTTTTCAATTTGGGAGATGACTGGTCTAGGGGCTTGAAGAATTGAGATATAGTAATTAGGAATGGTAGATAGGACCGTTTTAATGAGAATTATCCTACCTGAAAGAGACAACCACCTAGCCTTCCAAGCAGAAATACAAGATTTGAGTCTCTCAATAACCGAATTCCAAAAAGAAGACTTAGCAGATCCCATAAAGAAAGGAATCCCCAAATAGGTAGAAGGAAGAGAGACTATTGGGAAACCGAAGATATTCACAAGTCTATCAGCCACCAACTGAGGAGTATTAAAATGAAGATCTTGGATTTATGGGGGCTAATCTGTTGGCCAGATCCAGCAATATAAGTATCCAAAATAAATTTAATATGAGTAGCCTCTTGAATAGAAGAAGACCCAAATAAAAGTGTATCATCAGTAAAAAGGTTATGAGTTACTGAAATATCAGAATTAGGAATTAACACCCCTTGCCAAAAGCCCAGATCCCTTTGCTTCATAACCAATCGACTAAAAGCTTTTGCCATAATGATAAATAAGAAAGGAGATAAAGGATCTCCATGTCTAATACCCTGGGTTGAAGAAAAGTATCCAGAGGGAGCTCCATTAATGATGACATAAAATGAAGCAGTAGAAATACAACTCTTGATCCATTTACACCAGCTTTCAGAGAAACCAAATTTTCTCAAAACTTTGAGCAAAAAAGCCCAACAAACTTTATCATAAGCCTTCATCATATCAAGTTTGACCACAAAAGCTGGGATATTGGATGAATTTATGGAATGTAAAGTTTCATGAGCAACAACTGCTCCCTCATGAGTTTCCCAACCCGAAACAAAACCTCCTTGTTGAGGAGAGATGATATGAGGAAGGAGAATTTTAAGTCTTAAATAAATTTATTCTTTTCATTTTGTTGATTCTCATTGTTGCCATGACTTCATGTTTTCAATTCAAAGCTATCTTATGCTTTTTATTACTTGTCTTTAGACATTTTATTTTTGACATCCATTTATATAGCTACCCTTATCTATTATTGGTTATATTTCTAGGTCTATTTCTAGTAAGAGTTAGCCAAAACCTCAATTTATCTTGTGAAGAAGTACTCACCGAAATCATTGTGTGGATTTTCAATCCATTGATTAAAAAAATTTCATTGACGAAAATGATTTACATGTGAATAAAGAAATATATATTCCTCATCAGAAAATTATAAGAATTATTAATGGACAAATACAATTTTAAGATATTGTTAATTTGTTAATACTCATCCTTCATAATTAATTTAATTAATTTATAATTTATTATCTTGTGTACCCTTTGATTAATTCTTCCAATTATTTGCACGGTGCCTCTCTCTGTCTTCCCTTCCTCTTGTAGTCATCTAGTTTTTTTCTCATCCCAAGATAAATGAACTCATTGTGTCTACTTCCCTTGCTACTCCTTAATTGACCACCACTTTTCATGTTCCTTCTTATAATATATTTACTAGTTCTTCCATTTTGTTACTCCATCTCTCATCTTATAGTTCCACCCCTTTCTCTTCTCTCACTAATCCCCTCCTTCATCTCACTAAAATTATGACATACCTAGTTTTCCTTCTAGTGTTACCTTTCAGCCTTACAATGTCATTTATTTACCTTTTTATCTCATCTCCTTTATACTAGTACTATTACAAATGCTACTATTATCACTACCCTATCTCCACCATTATTCACTCTTGCAAAATCTAAATAGAGTTCAAAATAAGTTGATCTTATGCCTAATAATCGAGAAAGAAATGGATTATATGCCTAGTAATCAAGACATGCACATCGTACACCACTTGAATTTAAGGTTGTGAACTAACCATTACTTTAATTAAGTTTTTTATCACCTCATATAAATTTGTACTATGGTGAGGTGGTCTAAATGTTCACAACATGTCTAGATTATGCTTATAATGATGGTGTGATGATAAGATATTGTCTAAGGTGTTCCCTTGGACTTATTACAATTATTCTATATAATGGTTCTAGTTGTATCCCTTATTTTGGTCAATTAGTTACAACATTTCTAGGTCACCTTCATTGGTCCATCATTTCTAATGTAGTTGAGTGTTCTTAAAGATCTAATCAAAATATTAGAATATTGATCAATAGTTATGTTAATACTATTTTATTCACTTAGTGCTAAGTTGAAATTGTCAACTAGGAAATAAGGAAGCAATTTGAAACATGTGAGAAACCATGAGACTCTAGTTTCAAAGTAAAATCATAAATCAACCAATGAAGAAATGAAATCAATATGCAACAAAACAACAAGCAAACTCTAATTGCATCATCTCATGAAATCAAAATGCACTCTTTGTAGATATAACTGGATTTACCACAATTCTAACATTTCACCTTGGACTTTCCAGAAAAATAAGATCTCCTTAGAGATTTAGATCTTTCTTTGTCCTTTTTCTTTAGACCTGCTATGAACAACAAGGAATTCCTTGGCCATTTTATAAGATTTTCATCGCATTTCTTCAGACAAAAGTGATTCAACCACCTCATCCATTTTGAACTTGGTAGTGGTACTTCCAATAGCCATCACTAGGTGGTCCCACGAATCTAATAATGAACATAACATAAGCATGCATCAATCTTCATCTGCAATTTTATCATCAAGAGAACCCAATTGTGCAACAATCGTATTAAAAGCATTTAAGTTATCTGCAATAGATCCCCCCTCTTCCATCTTTAGAGAATAAAGTTTCTTTCTCAGGAACAACTTTTTTACCAAAGATTTTTCTTCATAAACATATCTAAGCTTTTTCCAAAGATCCTTTGCACTCTTCCTTTCATGGACATTCAGGAGCACTAAATCAGCCAAATAGAGTCTAATCAAACCCTTGTCTTTTGAATCCTTTAAATCCCAATCTTCTTGAAGTATTGATACTAGAGGAATGGTACCTATAGTGGACATAGCTCCAAAAATGGACAGTTTTTTGTCAACCCAACCCCTCATTACTAGATTGTAAAGGAGCCCAAAAATTTGATAATGAAAAGTTCATTAATGAATATCACATGTACCAATAGTGGATTTTTTTTAGCTTTTTTGGCCATAATTAGCTCACTTGTGCACCACTATTGGCTCGTTTGTGCACCACTACTAGGACATTTGTGCATAACTACTGGGGCATTTGTCAACTACTACTAGACTACTGTTGGATATTTTGAGTTATTTACTATTGGCGCAAAGGTGATTACGTATCAAGCGACACTTTTAAATGACCACTTTTTGACCTTTGTGGACATAATGAATTTCGCGACATGTATCGTAACTATCCAGAAGCCGGATCCTTAGCTATAAGTAGTTAAGTCATATATAGAGACAACCAAAAACAAATTGAAATCTGATTTATGGTTTGAGAGTTCCAGGTATGTGAAGTTAGCTATGTCCACTACTAGTACCCTTCGCCTAGTTTTGTACCAATTATTATAGCCCATAAATCTCTATCAATGAGCATATCTTTCATCTTGAGTTTCCACAACTCAAAATTGCCACCATTAAACTTTTCCATTTCAATTATGGATGTACTTCCATCTTTGCCTACAATAAGGCTATAGAATCTTTCTCTACAAAGCTCCCACTGAAACTTAGATTACAAAAAGCCCTTGAAACAAAGTTGGCCAAGCTCTAATATCAACTGAAAAGAAGTCAGGTAAGCAGAAATAGCTTCCTACACCAATACAACATAGAAGAGGGTTGCAAAATTCCTTCAAACCCTTGTTCAATTACAAAACACATTATGTGAACAAGTTAAAATCAGATTTAAAGAATTAAAATCAGAAAAACCATAATATAATAAATTGTGTGGGAAAACCCTTTTGAGAAAAAAACCCACACTCCAAAATACCCACAACTCAATTGTATTATTCAATAAATAGTTACAATACAATTTATCTAAGCTAATGCTCTTAAGGAGTCTTCCATAACTTAGAATAATTTCAGTAGCATAATGGTAGCTCTTAAATTAGAAATATCTCATACAATAATGAAATTACAAAGCATATACATCAAGCTTTGTAAGCTAGTTGTCAAGAAAACAACCTCCATCTTCAACAAAGAAAAAAAAAATGAAGAAAGCACTTCATCAATGTCTCCAACTTTATCTTGTTGATCTCAATAAAAGCATCTTCTTTCTTGTGTGTAAATCTCCAAGGAAAACAAAACCTTCCTTAACTTAGCCTCCAATAAAATATTTAATCAAAAAGCAGCTTTACTCATTCTTTTTGTTCTAAAATAGAAACCACAAATCTTGACTCTCAAGTCTTCATAGAAAGTTATCAAATCAGTTTATTAATCAAAAGGAAACTTTTGATTCCAATCTCCTTAAAGTAGGATAAATCAACATACACCAAATAATTAATCAAATTAATTATTAATGTGAGGACTCAAAGGTTGAGACACCTTAATCCCAACATTTACAACAAACTTTTAGAAAGGACATTCTTTCACATTGAAATCTATGTAGTACTTCTTGGAAGACTTTGTAGAGCAACTTGGTAGGGGAAGTGTACTAGTACTCATTATAGCTAACTTCGTGCACGGTCCACATATTCTAAATGGTACATTAGATTTTGAAGATGTTTTTGGTTGTCTTTGTATGCGACTTAATTGCTTATAGCTATTATTTTGGCTTCTGGGTAGTAACAATGCACATTGTGAAATCTGTTATGCGCGCAAAGGTAAAAAGGTACACATTTCAAAGTGTCATTTGATACCTTCTTAAAGATGCCTCAATAATTATGAACTTAAAATTGCAAATACTTATGCACAAATGCCATAGTAGTCGTGTGTTGTGTACCAATTACGGTCCAAAAATACTAAAAAAATGGGCAACTATTAGTACATGTGAAATTTATTAATGGGCTTCTAGTATGGTGTTTTTTCGATTTATTTAGAGTTAGTAATTGGGGGGTTGGGTGTGCAAGGAGTGAACGGTTATTTGAATATGGGTGGTAACTAGTGCTCTTCCCCTAATGGGTTCAACGAGAGAAAAATTTCTTCACCTTGAAATATATGCAATTTCTAGATAAATCCTTAGTTAGGACAAACTTGTAAAAGTCATTCCTTTAAATTGAAATATGTGTAGTACTTCTTGGAAGATTGTGTAGAGAAACTTGGTAATGGGTTCAGTTAGAGAAACAAAGATTCTTTCACCTTGAAATCTATGCAGTATTTTATAGACGATAATGTACACCAACCTTGTAATGTGTTTCAATAATGAAAAAATTGGTGCTTCAAAGAGTCTTTTTTTATTTTTTATGATTTGGTTGTGGTGTAATATGGTTAACATGTTCAAGTTATAGTATTGTTTGGATGGGTGATTTCTTGGGAAGTCTAGATGTTATATAATGACTATTAAGTAGACCTTGCATTTTCAAGAAAAAATAGTTCCATTGAACAATGACCTATGAAATATAGATCATGTAATTGATCTTGGTGAATTATCATAATTTGATATGCTATTAAAAATAATAGCTCCTTCTTATCAAATGATCTTAGAGTTTTGGGTTCTTCCATGTATAATAATGGCCACTAAATTTTCCAAAGAGGTCTAAAAATTAAGTTACCTAAACAAATTGCTAACCTAACTTTCTCAAACCTTTCAAACATGATGGTGAGTTTGAAAAGACTCTCAGTCACTAATTATTAGCTTCATTCAAGACCTCTTATTTTCTTGAGTGAGAGTTATCTCCATCTTGTGAATGTGGGTAGGGAATCAAGAGTTGAAATAATTATTTAATGTGTCAAAATGGTGTAGTAAATAAGTCCAAGGTACTTTTTGAAGTGAATAAAGAGTTAAAGAATTTATCTGTGAATGAATGGAGTGGTTATATGAAGGTTGATGAGATCGTGCTTTATGGATAGAATAGAAGTTGTTATAGTAGAAAAGAAATTTGTAGAAACCATGAACTTGGTAAAGACTATGAAAGCAAGGATAAATGATGTTTATAAGTTACGAGATAGAACGGGTCAAGAAAATAAACCAATTTTTAGCTTGCAAAAGGTGACAAGCTAGTATTTGAAAATAAATTAGTTTCCAAAGAAAAAAAAAGAATATAAAATATTATTTGGTAGGTAAAGAGAAAGAAGGCCTCATAGAAGGTGAAGAAATATGTGCAACCCAAGAGGTTGTGAAAAGAAAAGATGTTGAATTCTCTAACATATGCACAATGAATTATCCAACAAAAAAGGAGAACATCTCTTACCTAAGGAAGAGATGAGAGGAATTGAGGCTTCATTATCTTCAACTAAGAACTAGGTGGGTTAAAAGCAAACCATAGAAGGATCTAATAAATCCTCATAAAGGAAGGTAGAAAAATAATATGCAACAACAATACATGTCTATTGAAGGGCATGAGCTTTAGAAGAGGGAATGACATGAAAAAGAGGGCATAGCCAAGGCAAAAAAAAAAGATAGAGCCCCAGTGTAAAGAATGGTAGATCAACCTAGTTTCCCTAATTTGAAATATGAAATTTTCTATGCCTAATGTTGATTATTCTAGAAATGACTACTATGTCACCATCTTGTGCACCAAAAGTATAAAATTGTGTTTTAGATCATGAATTTAAGAAAATCATCCCAAAAT